>NC_081429.1:34708434-35033934 GCF_949786415.1 Peromyscus eremicus | reverse complement strand
CTTTTTTACTTCTTGTTTTGCTGTAGGGACTCACTGTGTTGTCCAGGCTGTCCATGAACTCAGACATGTAGCCCAGACAGGTCTAGAATTTGTGATCCTCCTGCCTTAGCCTCACTAGAAGCTTCAATGACAGGCCCACACCACCAGGCTGGGCTTGAGTTATACTTTTTAGGTTTAGCAGAACCCTGTTCTCTACATGTGCCTTGGCCGTGTCCTTTGGAGATGAATTTCCCCATTGTTTGGGGATATGTCTGTACTGGGATATGTCATAAAGTGCATCTCCGGTATGAAGTTGTCTGTCTCACATCTGCAGAGTCATAGGCCAGTGTGTCCTCTGGGCACCCTTGCCAGGCTGCCTCCTGTTCTGTGGGAAGAAATAATCTACAGGCTGGGACTGTAACTCTGAGCCAGCGAGCCCCTGCAATCCTCCTGTATTTTTCTTGAGTGGAAATCGTAAGGCAGCTTTGGATAAACAGCTTTCTCCCTTTTAGAAAGTTGTGTATTTATCACAGTACAGCCAATCAATGGATTGCAAAAGGTTTATAATTTTTCTGACTCCCATGGGGCAATCAAAGGCTAAATTTTAAAGGATTTGTAAATGTCAACTTATAATACAAACTAGGTTGGCCCCAGGGCCTGAGATCAGCAACATAATTCACCGTGCTTACAAATGATATCAGTCAGTCTAGATTGCTAACTGTAAGCCACCGATAATTAGAGAAGAAAATGAATTATGCTCAGGCCTTTCTTTTCTTGCCTTGTGTCTGAACTGTCGTGACATATGGATTCCCCATCAGCCCTCAAATCACACAGAAGGCCTCCCTAGCAGGCCGTCTTGAAATCAATAGGCAGCCAGGCTTTCAGATGACACGCAGAATGACTATAGACTTTTTAAGGGGGAGAGCAAATGGCTTCACTAAATGAATCCTCTATGTCATCCAGGCGGATGCAAGCACGTCTGTGAGCTTTAATAGAAAAGATCAAAATATTGCATTCCTGCTAGGTAACGCACACATTTGAGAAGCCATTCTTCTTCAAGGGATTAGTTTTGGCTTTGTTGTTCCATTTCAGCCAATCCCCTTCCTTTGTGCTCAGAAAGGCGCCATTGTGCGCTGCAGCCTCTGCAGATAGAGTCCTGCATTCCTTTGTCCATCTCATGCTCCCCGCCCCCCACCCCCGTCTACACCCCTTTTCCATCTCTCACTCTTCTCCCTTCACTAATGTAGTTTCCAAATCTGCACTTTTGTTTTCTTCTGACCGACAGGAGATACGTCCACTTTTAGATCATGCAAATAAGAAGGGGTGAATGGCATGTGGCTTCTGGGCACTCTGCCTCCCACTGCCAGGCTGTGCCATCTAGGGAATGCAGAAGACTTCAGGTGTCAAAAGCTGCCACTGAACCTCTGGTCTAAAGTGTAATGATTCTGACAACTTCAACACAGCAAAGAAGCACTGTTTATCCACAGTAGCCAGAAAGAGACAGTACATTGACTTTTAAAATACTGGATTAGTTTTAGATTGTGTTGAGACAGACATAAATATAAGTAAATCTAATTTTGGAAGAGTCAATAAAGGTTGAAGAGATGAAGAGACAGAGATGTAGAAATGAAATATGTATCAAACTTGTGCTTCTAGATTGATGACTATGTCAGCTGACATGTTAGAAACTCTGTGTGTGTGTGTGTGTGTGTGTGTGTGTGTGTGTGTCCTGTGAAAACTGGCCTTTCTGCCAAAAGGTATAAAGAACTATCAACCCTCAAGTCTCTGAACAGCTGGCCCTGATCTAGACCTGGCATTTTGGGCAAGAGTCTGTTAGAGATTTTAAATCCAGTCAAGACACAGGGCAGGTAGGTGGGGCACCAGAGGAGTTGAGCTGGAAGAAAATTACACTTGAAGATATAAATTATCTCACCTTGTTTTAAAAATTCTTGGAAACTAGTATGTTCTAGAATGTTTTCTGGGATAACCAAGCTATAAGAAAACAAGGTGTGCCTGTCGTTTCAAAATGCTTTGCAATGACTCATCTTTTAGAAAAACTGGTCATAGCTGCTCGAGAAGAGTGGGGGTGAGAGAGAGAGAGTAGCCTTTCTAAAGCTCTAGCACAGTGGTTCTCAACCTTCCTAATGCTGTGACCCTTTAATACAGTTCCTCATGCTGTGGAGACCCCCAACCACAAAATTATTTTCTTTGCTACTTTATAATAGCAATTTTGAAACTGTTATGAATTGTACTGTAAATATCTGATATACAGGATATCTGATATGCAACCTTTCTAAAAGGGTCGTTTGACCCCAACGGGGTAAAGACTCATAGGTTGAGAACAGCTGCAGCAAGTCTGATCAAGTTTAATGGGCAAAAGCTCTTGCATGAGTAGCTGCATGCCTTGCAGCCTGGTGCAATCAGAGTGGTCCAGGAAAGCAGCCTGGTGCAATCAGAGTGGTCCAGGGAAGCAGCCTGGTGTAAACAGAGTGGGCCAGGGAAGCAGCCTGGTGCAATCAGAGTGGTCCAGGGAAGCAGCCTGGTGTAAACAGTGTGGGCCAGGGAAGCAGTCTCATGCAGACTAGTCCAAGGAAGTGGTCTGATGCCAACAGAGTGGTTCTCTGTACTTGTTGCTCTGGGCCTTCACCACACAGTCTCTGGCACTCCACATTCAAGGCCAAGGCTGAACTCTTCCTTCCTATCCATACACACCTTTTAAAATCTCCTTCCTTCTTCAGAGACCAACCTGGTGTTTATTATAATTGGAGAGACGGTATAAAGACCATGAATTGTCTTTGAGCACCCCCAAACACTTTCCCAAAAGTAATAGAGGCTTTATTATGTTGTACTGTGTTAATGCAAAGCTGATACAGTTTAAAAATAATTTACTGAGGGTTACTGATTAGTAAATTTTCTTTCTTAAGTTAATAGTTTCTTGCTTATCTGCTGGGCTTTTGCCATAATACCACAAATCTCTCTAAATTCAATACTACTGTATTCCTTTAGCTAACCTCGTTTATCTGTAGAATTACAAAATGAGGCAGCAATCTCTGCCATGATGTTCTGTGGATATTGGTGTTTCTCAAAGCAATCTTCTTGTTCTTCGGGCCTTCTGTGATGAAAATATGGAAATAGCTTCTGGCTCCTTTTGGAAAAAAATCAATGAAAATATCAAAATGAGGTATGATGCCAAATAAGTGCAATAATCAGAGCAAAGCTAATGGCAAAAAATACCATGAGGTGGCAAAAATGAAGTTCTATGCCTGTCCAGGTCACTACCACAGAGAGTGGACTGATTCTTAACAGAAGTGAAGATAATGTTGAATTTATTGTACGCTCCATTAGGCTTTCTGAAATGACATCCAATTAACAGTGTGTGTTAACTCTGCCCTTCATCTTGACTTCAACACACACACACACACACACACACACACACACACACACACACACTCCAAACCACACAAAAACTGTTCTGAGATACTATTCTTAAGATTTATAGGGATTAGGATCTAAACACAAAGATAGTTTAGAAATCATTGCAAAGAAGGAGGCCTCACTCCCTGCTTTATGCTAGCAATGCCAGAAGAGAGGAGGCCACTGGGAAGAGAACTAGGCATTGTGGTGAGTACTGGGGATGTTGGGCAAGGATGCACACAGAAGCAAGATCATCTCCAGTTGGATCGTCAGACACCCAGTGCACCAGTGACTTTTCTCACTGCAGAGATGAGATAACTCACCGGAAGTAGTTTAAGGAAGAAGGGTTCATTCTGGCCCACAGATGAATGGGGCTCACCATGGCAGGCAGGAAGGGGATGGGTGGAAACAAAGAGCCAACTTCTTATGGGACTGGACCATAAAACCTCAAGGTCCATCCCCAGTGACCCACTTCTGTTAGTAAGGCCCTGCCATCTAAATATTCAAATACCTTCCCAAACAGTGCCACCAGCAGGGTACCAAGCGTTTGAACTAATGAGCCAGTGGTGGACATTTCATATTCGAGCCACAATACCCATAGCTGACCTAATTTTAGTCTATGGGAGGAACTCAATTGAGTCAAAGGCTCAATTGTCTCAGGCCTGTTTGCAGAGTTGGCCACACAAAAAGATTGGAGAAGGCACTTGTATTTGAGAATATAGATTCCCCAATGAAATATGATTCCTACTCCTGCTTTTCGTGGTAGTCCAAATTCTACCACTATTTATTATGATATTCTGAGTTGGTACAAGTAATAACCTGGGAGTATAGAAGGGTGATAATGAATTAAAGTTAGGCTCAAAAAGGATTAAATATTTAATTATCACCCAATACAACTTATAAGCTGGAGAAGAGATGGATTTTAAGTTAGATGTGGTTTTATTCATTGAGTAAATGTGAACTGAATACCCCAAATGTTACATGTGTTGTGCCAATAGATCTTGTTAATGATCCCCAACTCAACCCCCAACTTGTACATCTTTTCTAACTTACATATTAAAGATAAAAGTAGACAAAGTTTAAAATTGATCATTGTTCACCTATTACTATCTGAAATCTCAGTGTAAAGGTCTGTCATGCACCCCAACTATCAATACCTTTGACCTCTTTGAAGACTGCATGCTTCTCCATGTTGCTATTGACATCTTCCAGAGGTTCTGAGTTCAATTCCCAGCAACCACATGCTTGCTCATTAGCATCTATAGTGGGATCTGATGCTCTATCCTGGCATAAAGTCATATATGCAGATAAAGCACTCATATGCACATTTTTTTTTTAAAAAGGAGAAGAATAGAGGAAAAATCTGAGGCCCAACAAGTCTTAGGTGGGAAATACCTACCTGCCAGTTTAGACTCATAGTCAGGGTTTCCTTTGGTATTTTTATTAGAATATGCTAATTGTACAGTATAGTGGATTTCATATATGAATATAATAGGCTATGCTCATATCATGTTTTAACCATCTCTCTCCCCTACTCCTCCCTAAATGTTTACTGCTCTAGTTGGTGGAATGAATCTTGGAGGGCAGGGCCTAAGAATCAGTTGGATCAAAGTCTCATGCAATAGTCAATCAGACAATCAGACAATTTACATTTTGAGGGTTAAGAGGAGTCACCTTAGTAAGTATACAATCACAAGCATAAGCCTCGTAGAGGCATATGAATAACAACAGCTGAAGTAAAGTCACTCCTCTCCACTACACCTGGAAGAAGCACAAAGACACATTTCCAATAATAATTCTGTGTTTTGAAGAGGTCAAAAGACTCTTGTCTTATTTTCTTGAAGTTTTCTCATAAGCACTCAGAATTCTCCCATGACACCATTCTTAGACTGCATTGTGACACCTAGGGTCGTCTTCCTCTTCCCATCTAGACTCCCTTCTCCTTTCACATCTCTAGCCCTTAAAATCTACAATCTGTGTATTCGACAAAGCATTTGATATTTGTCTTTCTAGATCTGGCTCATTTGACAAGACACGACGACGATTTTCATTTTCAGTTCTATTTACCATTTTCCTGCAAATGATGTGGGTTTCTTCTTTATGGCTGAATAATACTCCACTGGGTGTGTATGCTGCACATTACATATCTATTCAGTCATTGAGAGGCACCTAGTCTGTAGCTTGTCTATTAGGAGTAGTTCTATAGTGACCATGAGTACACAGGCGTCTCTATTGCATGCTGACTTGGAGTCTTTCACTCATGGACCTAGAAGTCGTACAGTGTGATCTTATGGTGGCACATTTACTTTTATGTTTTTATTAACTTCTGACAAGAGAAGGATGGATTTGAATAGGGGGACTACTTCAGCATGACCTCCTGGGGATTTCTGTCTTTAGCCATCTGATTGTTATTTCGATGGGGTTAATCTACCCACTGCTTTCAGTATGCCAGACATTTCATAGAAGAGAGAGTCTCCTGATCCAAGTTCACCTTCCACATTATTAAGAAGTAGAGCTGTCATCCCACATCTATCGTCCTGATGGAGGACCTTCCACCCAGGCCACAGTCTTACTGTAAGCTTTCCAGTGCTCCATAGGAGGAAGTGCTAATGACAGCAGTCAAGAACAGCTAGTAGCCTTTCAAAAGGAAGTAGACAATTATGTATCTTATGGGAGAGAACAGGAGTGCTAATTTCGGGATCTGGACATGGCCAGTTGATCAGAAGTTGTTCCGAGGATGACCCCCCCATCCCCCGGCTTTTTCTTTTCAGCCTCACTCCTTGGACTCCAGTGAGGACAGAATGGCTCACAGTATGAGTGTAATGTCTTCATCAGCCAGGCCCAGAACAGTGCCTTGTGAATTGTAAGTGCACGTGAGCATGTTAGCACAATGATTCAGTTCCAGGACAAGGCAGGAGAATGAGAAGAAATATTCGATCTGCACAGGGGAGACACATAAACACCTTGGACCTTAGAATTGTAGCAGGATGAACTCATTTTCATAATTCCTTAGCTAATAAGAGATAGGGTCAGAGACACAGCATCATCAACTCAATTTAAAAACAAATAAAAATCAAGATGAACACATCATCCTGTTTAAAGTGAAGGTGGCCTAATTCCTTGCTTCTAGGCAGTGATTCTGATTTATTCTTTATTTCAAGGGCAGAAGTACTTTGCAGTTTTGTCTGGGTTAATTCATCTCTTATGCTGAGGTTCTCTAAACCTACTTACAATCGAGACTCACCTGAGAAAATGTAGCCTTTACCTACTAATAGATTACACTGAGTCCGACTGGAGAATGGCTGAGAAGTTTAACTGCGGAGTGGAAATGCCGCCTAAGCAGTCAACATAGCATCTCCAGGGGCCACGGAGAACAGGAGAGTTCTGACCCTTGCTTCTACCATTTATCCTGGGCCTATGTAAGGACCAAGTGCAGTGACATATGTTCACAGGCACAGGGTTGGTAGGCTGAGCTGTCTCAGTTCTAAGCACCAGTGAACCTGGGCCTTCAAAGTTCAGAAAAAATGTATAGAGACTTAAAAAGCACATATAAAGAATGCCCCCTTAAGGGATATGATCATATTTTATTGGAGACATATTTTATATTTTCACAGCATTTTCTTTTGAATGTGACTGGGCCGTGGGTATTTGAGGAAATTGGGAAATTTGGTTAATGAGAGCTAGCACTTACATAACTCCTCGATTCCTTCAGTTTTTCTTGCAGAACTTGTTTTTGCATTAGTCAATGAACTTGCACAATTCCATGTGTCAAATGCTTTGGCAAACGTCGTAACTGGTTCGCATCCAGCTTTAATTTTTGCATCTGGCAAGTGTTTCTGCAAACTCCCTGAGGTAGACAACCAGCTGCCTTGCAGTTCTCCAGTCTTGGGCTAGAGCAGTTGCTCACGGTGGCTGCCTCACCAGAGGCCATGTGGTACTGGCTTGCTCCTTGCATCTAGTTAAGGCTGCAAGGCTGAATCTTGATTAATAACACATAGCCAGAATTGGTATCTGCCGCATATTGGCCTGGGTCATGTAAGATAAAGTCATGATTTTAGCTCCTAACGTTTTCCTCTGTCCCAGGAACATTTTTCTGGAATCATGAATTAAATACAAGGGTTGGGTCATTCTGGATCTCTCTGTCTCCCATATTAGCAGCAGATTGGACATTCTGAGAAGAAGAAACAAGTCGTTGTTTAAGTTATACAAGGTTAACAAATAATAATGACTTTATATCCTTTCTTATATAAATGTATCCACTTGTCTCACAATAGTATCCCTTTCTGTTTGTCTTTCCTTTTTTGTGCTGTATGTACAGAGCTACAGGTCACACCATTGCCTGCTAAGAAAGCTATAAATAGCTCCTAGCCAATTGTGCACACCTTCATGTAGATATGTCCTTCCAAGAAAGGCAAAGGCAACCCTTATAAACATGGCAATTATGTAATAAGGCTTGGTCAGCAGTGACAGCAGCAGCAGCAGCAGCAGCAGGAACAGCAGCAGAGAATTGGGGAATTTAACTTCAAACAAACCTAGATACTGTGGTTCCAAGGTCATTCACAGAAGGCAGTGTTAGCCCTTATACAATTACTATGGGATTCTAAAATCAAGTCACGGAAGAGGCCAGGAGATTGGCTTTCATTTTACGTCTGTCTCTTCCCTCTGAAGCTTTGAAGAAAGCACTGACCAAGGGTGTGTGTTCCCCAAATCCTCTGCCCTGAATACCATGGCATGTAATCACAGCAGGGGTAGCAATGGCTGAAACACAAAAGTGTTGATATTCAAGGCTTGGTAGCAGCAAAACAAAAACAAAATGCCAACACATGGTCTGATAGCCACAGTCCATTTTCCAATCATGAACCTTGAGATGTTTTTAATGGAAGAGAGAAAAATGATTAACATCACAGAGAGTCAATGACAAAATCCAGTCAAGTAGAATAAACTTAAAATGAGCAACAGGAAAAATGCTCCAATTAAGAAGAAATCACATTAAGTCACTGCTGTGGTTCTATTTCACAAGCTATTTAAACAGTTTTAAAGAAATGTTGGGAAACAGAGAGGTCATCTAACCCACCAGTGTTTCATGCCAATCCACCAGTCTTTTCTGGTCCAAGACAGGCTTTCACAGTTAATGCACAAATGAAGTAAATTAGACAAAGGAATGAGATCTTTAATATAGTATTCAATGTGGATTACCCCATGATCACTCACGTTCTATTTTTTTATGCTCAAATCTTATTTCTTTGAAGATATTTTAGCCATAATAATCTTTATTAACAGTTGACTGTTAAAACGATTTTGACCAAATGATAAAATAAGACTGGTCCTTTGTCTTTTTTTTTCTGGATGTACTGAACCATCAAAATTCAGTCTAGAAGTCATTGGCATTCCTTGCCTGCATTTAAAGAGAATTATAATCCCTAGTCTAGTGCGGAATCCTGCAGCATACTTTTTTCACAAAGGGAAAGACTTAACATTTCTGGAAATCTTTGTCTATGCTAAAGACATTTTGCCATTTGAGATGATTCTTTCTCCTAATACGAACCTCATAGAAGAGGCTTAGATGACATCACAGGATGGTTTTATCTGCCTAGTATTATAGAAATACGGAAATGATATTTAACAGCTAGTGGAGGGCTGGAGAGGATCCCGTGTCAGTTCTCAGCATCCTCATGGTGGTGCACAGCTGTCTGTAGCTCCAGATACAGGTTCTGGCCTCAGTAGCCACTGCTCTGCACATAGTATACATACATACATGTGGGCAAAATGCTTGTACACATAAAATAAAAATATAAATATAAAAAAATACATTTGGTGGACTTTCTTTTCTATGTAGATGGAGGTAGAGCCTCTCAAGACTGACAGGACTATATGTGTGTTGTAGGACTGGATAGTTGTGAAAATACGATCATTTTACAGTCAGCCACGTGCTTTTCTGGTACTGTATTTGTGAAATGACACACAGCACTTCCCAGGCAAATCCTTTTCAGACCTTTCAAGCTTTGATCTGAGTTTTACATGGACCGTGTCTAGATTATAAAAATAGTTTTTGCTTAATGGAAGTTACATCCCATTTTACTACCAAGCTTGGCACTCTGTAGAGCACCTGCCTTGAGAAAGGCAAAGGCTTGCCAACAGGGTTGGGGAGCAGTACCAATGGGGGAGGGGCGCCATGATTGAGACGGCACATTTATCTCAGGTTGCAAAGAAGAGACTCAAGCTTAAACAAAGTAATGTTTTCTTATAATAGTTATTCATTGGCAAACCACAATTTCTCTTTATAACTAGGACACAAGAGAAAGAAAGACCTAGAGCTTCTTAAACAGACTTGGTAGAATCCCAACATGTGCTGGTCTTAAACGTGAATATCAGTAGCTAAGTTACATGAGACTTCCTTCAACTGCAACTTGATTTCTTTCTATCTGTCTGCGTCAAAATGTCCCTCCATCAGCATATTAACCTCACACAGTCTTCACTGAGCATTAGAGAGGTTGACAGGACTGCACAGAAAGATGCCAGGCAAGTACCACCATCTCTTTGCCCTCCATTGCCCAGGAGCCAGAGAAATCCCCAGTCTGTCCTCATCCTCAGCTGGGAGGATGGTCAAGCCAGGAAGAAGGAGCAGGGTACACCCCACTGACTCCCAAACTGGACTTCACCCATCTGGAAAATGGATATATAGCTTCTGGGGAAACCCCCATTTGTCACTTCTGACATCTGTAAACCTTCCTTCAGGAGAGCGCTCCCGCAGCATGAAGCAGGTACTGAACAGCTGCACACCTTTGCTGTGATCCCGTCTACTTGGATATGTGTGTAAAGAGGGCAAGGAATGTCTGTGTGTCACTTGTCTGCCCATCACCTGTTTTACTGAACACACCTTCATTCTCTCCCATCACTGTTTTCCTCTGGACCCTTACGAGTGTCGGGGGACTTCTATAAGCTGGGCCTGACCTCTCCAGCCCCATCATTTCAACTTTATGCCTACCTGAAGGATAGCCCATTCACCTGGTCTCCAGCACCTTAAACATCCCCTTTTAGTCCTCAAGTGACAAGCAGCACTTCCAGATGTGTGATTACCTGTGTGATTACCTTGTTTCTGCCTGCTTGACCTGCCTATGGAAAACATCTAATCCTGGGTGCAACTGTTCACCCTTCCAAACCTTCCAAAGTCTTCTAGATATAGCAAGTGTTCTCTTTCCTCCACTTTTCTCTCTTCTGTTTTCACTCACTGTAATGCTCTTAAAGAGGCAAGATTTTCTGGTGTGTGTGTGTGTGTGTGTGTGTGTGTGTGTGTGTGTGTGTGTGTGTGCGCGCGCATGCGCGCACACGCGCACACACGTTAGTAAAGGTGGATTGGCTTCATTGTTTCAAGCGTTCTTGTTAGACAAAAATATGCACTATAAGTGAATAAGTACATGTGTTATTATTCTAGACAGAACTGTATTCACAGTTGGATATGTAATAGCTATGCATTTCTCAACAAAATTCTAACTAAGATTGAAATGGAAGCCATATGCAAGGGAAATTACATGGAGACTAAAACATTAATCCCTGGCTTTGGAGCTGTGCTTTTATTTTTGGGGTTGGAGATGTCTGCTTCCGATGACTCGTTCACTAACCTGAGGAGTTTACAGAGTGGTTGATTTGTTTTATTTTGCTTTAGTAGATTCTCATTTTGTAGACAAAACCCTTATCACACTATGGAGGGAAGGCCATCGATGTGCTAATCGATGTGTTTAACCTCCATAGTCTCATTTTAAAATTCATCAGCGACACTTAGGAAGGAGTCAATTCAAAGAAGTTTGAAATACATGTTTCCCTGGGGGGAATTTGTTATATTTAGGGGCCAAACATTGCTAAAATTTACTTATAAGGAAGTAAATATTATTTAGACACATATACCATTTTTTAACACGTCGACCACAGCATCTGTTGTTGTATTTTAACATTTTCGCTTAAAATTGTCTGCCTCGAAGCCACAATTTCAAACCATCAGAGGGCTGGTCTGTGGAAAGGAACAAAGAGTGGCAGCTATGCTTTGCACCTTCTCTGGCTTTCCCTATTTTGCTTGAAAATGGATCCAGTTAGCATGGTACCAGTCCATGGGATGAGTGTGTACTTATAAAAGAGTCATATTGTAACTAACTTTACTTGTGGATAAAGATGGCTGATTAACTTTCATTCACATTTGCCCTCAATTTGCATCCTATGCTACCGAAAATGCTGATAGGTACTAACCTGTAGGATGGACAGTCCAACCTAGTAGTTAAAATCATGACCCGTTGATCTAAATCATTAAATCCAAAACTCATCCCTGCTCTATTTCAACTGTGTGGCTTTGTTAACCAGATATTCACTTTCTCTATGTCTCCATTTGTTCCATCCCTGTCTCTTTGTCTCTCTCTTTCTCTCTCCCCCTGCTGAAATGAGCACATGCACATGAATGTCCACATGCATTCATGCGTACACACACACACACACACACACACACACACCACTAAACTTAACTCAGAAATTAGCAGCTGTTCACCGTTGGCAGAAAGTCCAGGAGGCAGAGGAACTCTTTAAGCAAGAGGGGATAAAAGATAAGCTGCTTGTTTGGAGTGTCACCAAAACGTCAGGGTTTTAAATATCCTATCCCCTGACAATTAGAAATGTTTGCAATTTTCACAACCGAGAAAAATATTCTGAGAAATGTTGCAAGTGAAGCCCCTGGAAAGTGACTTTGGGCACTGAGCCGCAGGACATCCCTGGGGAGCACTAGCCTCCTTCTGCGCCTTCTAAAAAACACATTAGCTACTTCTTTAATTTACATTTTTCATATATTTTGATTGTTTTCCTCCTTCTCCCAACTTCTTACAGCTCCTTCCCACCTTCCTACCCTCCCGACTTCATATTCTTTCTCTCTCAAATATAAAAAAGAAAATCAAAACAAACAAATAACAACAAATAAGACATTAAGAAAAAGAAAGAAAGAAACAAGCAAACAAAAACATCCCCCAAAAACTCAGCATCTGTTTTGTGTTGGCCAGCTACTCCTGGGCATGAGGCTTTTCCCCAGGTGTGGTGGATATACCTAGTGAGATGTTAGAGTAACTTGATTGTTCCTTCGGCAGCAAGTATCAATTGCAAATAGCTTCTTGCTTAGGGGTGGGACCCTGTGTTCCCTTCCCTCTCTCAGCGGAGGGTTCCTCTCTGGCTTGGACCTGTGCAGGTCTTCCGCATGCAGCCACATTCTCTGTGACTTCACGCATATCAGTTCTGTTGTGGTTGGACTGTGTCCTTGGAGTCAGAGATCACCTTTGGCTCTTCCAGTATCTCACCCCCTTCTTCCACATAGGTCCTTGAGTCTTGGGGGTGGGTGCTCTGCTAAAGACAAGCCATTTAGTTACTTGTCATGTTGTTGGAACAAAATAACCCACCAAACCAGCTGAGGAAGGAAAGGGTTTGTTTAGGTTAACCGTCTGAGGTTACAGTCCTTGATGCTGGGGAAAGCGTGGCGGCAGGGGCATGAAGCAATTGAAAACACTAAATCTGCCCTCAGGAGCAGATGGATGGGTGCTGCTGCCCAGCTTACCGCCTCCTTTGAGTATGAGTCCCTGGCTATCCTACGGTGCCATCATCATATTAGATGGGGCTTCTCATCTCAATTAGCTGAGACTAGAATCTCCCTCAGATATGCCTGAGAGGTTGTCTACTAAGTTATTCTAGTTTCTATGAAGTTGTCAATCACTACTATCCACCATTCTGCATTTGATTGAGCTCTCCTCCACCAGTGTAACTCAGTGATGAAACAGACCCTGGGTGCATTTATTTTTCTTCTTCACTGGCCCCAAACCAGTAAGGTCTAAGAACAGATTATCTCTGGGAAAACCCCAGGATATTACATTTCTTTGATTATGAGTTTGCGAGTATGTGAAAGACAGAAATCTTGACCACAGGCAATCCTCAGGTGCAGGGCAAGGCACTGTTCATGTGGGAGGAATTGACTGTGAATGTCTTACCTCATCAAGACACAATCTAAACAATGCAATAATATGGGTATTGAAGAAGATGGCAAGGAGTCTGGTGAACTGTCTGTGCCAGTAAAGGTACTTGCCACTAAGCCTGATGGCCCAATTTCAGTCCCTGGAATCCACACGATGAAGGAGATAACCTACTCATGTAGGTTGTCCTTGGGCCTCTGCTTGTATGTCATGGCACTTAAGCGTGTACTCACATATAAATGCCATTCATGTGCAGCAAGAGAGCTGATAATAGTATTCAGAGCTCTGTGTTGGCCATCATTGACGTTCGGCCTGTCTCTGCTTTTATACCTGAAATTTGTTTCTGGTGAGAAACTTAAAGCTTATACCTTCTGCTCATTTTTTCCACCTTCCAGTTGGAGTTGAAGCTCAACAACATTTCATATCACTCTTGGTGATGGTTGACTAAGTCCCCCACTTTGTTCTCTGGTTATCCTCTAGTGGTCTGTTCTTCCATTCTGTCTTTTCTCAGTTTCTCTTTGCAATTTAAATGCTTTTGAACATCCTACTTTAAATATTCACATTTTAGTTTTATTTTATTGTATGTTACGTTGTTGTGTGTATTATTTACACATGGATTAAGATAATATACATACATACACATCTTCACATACCTTATCTGTGTTAGTCTGATTCCTTTGCTTTTGTCTCTGTGATAAATACCCAAGGAAAGTATTGAAAGATAGAAAGATTGATTGATTTTTGGCTCAAAGTTACAAAGGTTTTTTTTTTTTTTTTTTTTTTTTTTTTTGCATTTTTAGCTGCTCCATGGTGATGGGCTTGTGGTGAGGCAGATCTTAATGGTGGGAAGTATGTGACAAAGGAGGTTGCTCATGTGTGGTAGCCAAGAAGCAGGGAGTAGGAATGGAAATGGACCAGGTCATGGTAAAGCCCACAAACTTCTTCCTCCAACTAGGACCCACCTCTAAAAGTTTCATCTCCCAACAATGCCATGCGTTATGAAGCTTGCCCTTAAGATCCAGACACTTTTCAATAATCAATTCCATAAGCTAAGGACCGCGCCTTCCACCTATGAACCTTTTGCTGGGACACTTTGTATCTATAATGAAACATTAACCCTCCTGACACATTTACATAATTGTATTTCATAATCTGGTCCCATTTTTTTTCATGCTAATTTAATCCGGCCTAGAGTTTGTTGATTGCCAAGTCCCTGGAAATGGGTCTCGTTCTTCTGGTTCTTTCATGGCGAAGACTAGAGTGTGTTCTGGACTTTGGTCATGTTATATCATTATACTTTGTGTTATCTAGAGACTTAGACTCCTCTTGAGAATTATGCTTTAGCCCACAATTTGTTCAGTTGGGTTCAGACTGCAAAATTTATCTCATCTGCCTTTGGGTGAGTTCAACTTTGAATAGACAGGAAGTTCATGCCTGTTGCATCTATGTATAAACCTTAAAACCTGCATAGAGTTTGGCCCAGCAACAAACTATCCATCCTTTCCCTCTTCCCTTCAGGACTTGCTGATACATTCTCCACCCTACAAATAACCTGTTTTCCTGGCCTAATTGCTCAAAAACTTCTATCTCCTGGTGCTTGGCTACCTGTACCAAAGATACAGCTCCACTTATTTGGAGAAAGGGCTCTTCAGTAGGCTAAGCAACATGCAAAAAGAGTGAAATTTTCACTGCTCTCTTCTCAGGACTTGATTCCCTAATTAATACACCTATGAACTTGATTTTTGCCATTTTATTCAATGGGGCCTGGTTGCTTTTGTGAGCTTAGACTCCACCATGTTGAGGCTGAACCATTCAGACAAGGATATTATAGGTACTTTTTGTCTTTCCAATCAAAAAAGAATATTTTTGATTACCCATGTTGGATGAAGAGAAGTGTTCATTTTAATCAGAAACCCACTGTATTTCACTGGTGTTTTGTGACATATAATTAGTCTTCAGTTAGCTATGTATGTTCTTAATTATTATTTTAAGATTATTGTCGTTGCCTTTGCTGTCTTGCTGAAATGAAGCCCCAAACTATAAAGAACTTAAAAAAAAGACATTGAAATTTACTTTCTATTTCAAAATAAGGTTTTTAAATGATTCCAGTAAATACATAAAACACAACAAAATGGACTGCATAATACCCTTACCCGATCACACTTTGTATCTTAACTTCCTTACTCTTCCGGGTTCTTGTTTAATGTTAGAATGGGAGGGTCTTCCCTGTCACTCAGCTTCTAGCTATATTAGACAGGAGATGATAAAGTTGCAGTGGTGCCTGTAAATACCTACAGCTCGTTAACCACGTGCTCTACGCATGCCCCGATGCTTAGCTCCATTCAAATTCCCTGGTGCAATTCTCAGCGTTAAACTCAGATATTCCGTCCCTTAAACTAATGCATTGCAGTTTACATCATGATAGAAATGTCATTACACTTATATAAGGCATAATCCTTATGAAACAAGGGAGCATCTGTCTTTTCCTGGGAATATTTACTAAATAACTTCACTTAGTCAACAGCTTATGTGCTTAACTTTGTATCAATTTATGCTTCATTTTCCTGGAGTGGAAAATGTTGTGAAATTAGACATAGTGAGGATGTTCAAAATTGCAAAGCAAGTCCTCTATTTGCTTGGTCCGACTCCAAAGGTTATAAGCTGGTCAATCTAACCCCTAAATTTGGAATTCTAAATAGATAAAGTTGTATTTTATAACCTGGCTCCATTTTTTCATGTTAACTTAAGCATATGAAAATGTAATAAAAGTGTCACCATTAGTTTTTACATATGTCAAGTCATTCTCATTTAAAGAAACAACATTCTACATATATGACCCATCCTGAAAAATATAAGTAGTAATGTGCATATAGCCATAGAATGTATAGTTATTGAAAATATTCACCATTTTCACTGTAGTTATCACTACTAACATATATGGTGAAACATTGCTCACTTACGGTCATGCACTACTCCACAGTCTTCTCGAGCATTTCCTATGTGAATTTTCAGAACTGTAGCATGTGTTCAAATTGAGGCTTCAAAACACTGACTACATTTCTTGAGTTCATAAAGGCAGTAAGTTACCATAGTGGAGGTAAAGCCCAGGCAACTCTGAAATAATTTATTTCACTACTGTATAAAGAGCATCTGCCCCGTGCCTTTTCAGGGGAAAATATCCCCAACACTGACTTTATTCAGTAACACACCGCTAATCTCCTTTGACATTGGTTATCACTTCATTATTTAGTTTTGCAACTTCAACACGCCCAGTCTCACCTTCTCCACTACTGTTCCCCAAATGAGAATAGCATGTAAGGACTCAGTCCTACTCCACGCTGCTCTTTAGTCATGAACATTTTACCTTCAAAGAAACTGTAAGTGAAGATGGGCCCGCTTAGATTAAACATTGGGATGGTCAACTGCAACTTGAGATCTAGAGCTACCAAGAGGACAAGTCCCTGGGAACACCTGTGAGGGTTTCCTAGATTAGGTCAGCTCTGCGCATGCCAATGAGGATTATTTTGATTACACCAACTGATACAGGAAGCCACAGAGTAAAGAAGGCAGCAGCCTTCCCTGAGTTTAGAAACTGAACAGCGCTGGGCAGGGGCACGCTTGTAGTCCCAGCACTCGGGAGGCAGAGCCAGGTGGAACTCTGTGAGTTTGAGGCCAGCCTGGTTTACAGAGTGAGTTCTAGGAAAGGCTCAAAGCTACACAGAGAAACCCTGTCTAGAAAAACAAATACAAAAAAAAAAGAAAGAAAGAGAGAGAGAAAGAAAGAAAGAAAGAAAGAAAGAAGGAAAGAAAGAGAGAGAGAAAGAAAGAAAGAAAGAAAGAAAGAAAGAAAGAAAGAAAGAAAGAAAGAAAGAAAGAAAGAAAGAAAAAGAAACTGAATAGCACACGAGGGAAAAGATGAACTGGGCACCAGCATCCATCACTCTGCTTCCGGAATACAGATGCAATGTGACCCGCTTTCTCAAGCTTCTTCCGCCATGACTTCCTGCCATGACGGATTGAACCCTTGAACTGTGGGTCTTCCTTCCTCCCTCAAGTTGCTTTTGCGCAGGTACTTTATCATAGCAAAGGGGGGAAAAAAACAAACAGACAAACAAACAGACCAGCAAACAAACAAAAACCAACCAACGCAAACACAAAACAAATATTTTTGAAGGGCGTTTACAAGAAGTTTTCATGGGTGAACCCATTATAATTTGGTGCTGTTGGTAGTAGAATCCATTTCCTTTGTGACTAACTCTAAACCCCTCAATGAGGATAAGCAGATTAGGTCGGTGGAAGATTTTTTTCTCAACAGCTGTGTCCTCTGTATTTTTGGGTGAATCATTTCCATCTTCAGAAGTCTTTCAGAGTTGTCCTTTGTAGGCGGACCAATGAAGGACCATGTGTTTTATGGTTACTATATTTCTTACCCCCAATTTTTTTGGAGAAGCTTGGGGGGTAAATGAAGAATGTCTGTAGTGGGGTCAACATCAGCCTCCGTAAGTGTTAAAACAGACCAGAAAGGGCTTCGTAGAGAAATTATTAAGATGCTCTGCCTCCATTTCTTCACTTTCCACAATTGGCTTTGACCAAATCGAGGAATTCTTCCACTTTTTGAATCTCCTGGTCCTCATTCTCTCCCCTCAGCACTTGGCATTTTTTTAAAGCTGGCTGAGGGGCAAAACGCTTGCTTTTAACTCTTGTTTTCTTCTCTAATCATGATCTTCATTTGGCATTTCATGTCCGAGTGTTTCTTCAGAATAGTTGTCACAAAGAGCCAACTTGAAACAAAGACAAACTATTTTAAATGCAACTTAAACATGGCAGGGAACAGATGTTTAGTTCAAGGTCATGACCTCCAGGGCAGATTTTGGAAAAGCAGCAACTCGATGAGAAAACTCAAACCCGAAATATCCTTCTGCAGATGCAAGTTAGAAAAACGAATGTTTGGCAAGCGAAAGCACAGACTTGCTAATTACATTTTAGGTTGAAGAAAATATTAATAGGTAGGATAATATGCAAATTAATAGGTTGTTCAAAATGGAAGTTATTTCCTCAGCATCAAGGGAGAAAAGATAAAAGACTCGAATTTTGTATGTGTCCATGCTCATTATAGCAGAGAAAGAAAATATTTTATAAGTTAGTATTGCCTAAGGTATAAGTCCTTTCCAAGATCTGACTTTTCTGTTACTCTCATGGTGGTAATAACATGGGTGGTAATAACAATATGAGTTAGAGGTACGAAGGATTTGAAATGAACCCCTTTGGGGTCTTTGACACCATTGCTGTTTAGGTGCGTACATCTTTATGAAACTCATGGTGGACTTTGTGGGTCCTTGGACATGAAAGCATCAAGTGACTGACAAGGTGGTGACCTTCTGTAGCGGGCTTTGGGGGGCAATAAAACGACTAAGCCCCCAGCTGTGCGCATGTCAACTGGTGAACCTCAGAAAGAGGGTCACCAGCCAGAGAGAAAGACTTAATTTTATGGAAGTTAAAAAAAAGAGGGGAACACATAGTGAAGGTAAAGATAGGACAAAATGGGGACCAGGCTCCAGGCCTACAGGTGTAGGGGAGTCTGGAGTCGACGGCCCAGCTGGCGTCTTTGGTGGGGAAAGGGAGAAAGCAAAGGCAAAATGGATCACTACCATCTGAGCGTGGCCAGAGAGCCTGAGGCCGGGGCTATTTCAAGCCAATAATGAGCTTTGGGGCTTGTATAGTCTTTTATTTGGCTCTGCTGCATGGAGCCCAAGGGCATTGATCATTAGGAAGCAGACACTGTACCTCAGGCTTGTTTCTCTTAGTCTTTCTTGCCAGGATGAATTGTTCATTAGCATCTAAGGGAAAAATGCCCCCCCCACTCTTCTTTTCTCTAGAAAAATTGTTTCAAATAATAAAGCTTATAAAACTTGTTGATTGGGGTTGGGGTGAGCAAAGGAAAAGGGACATACATTACAGAATGCTGTACCCCTTTGATGACAGTTGGAAACAAATGAGCTTGAGCAACACAATGAAATCCCAGATCACCGTGTGGCAAAGTTTGACTCCATTACTAAAATGTCAAGTTGGCATTGTGTATAGTCCAGACGCTTGGTTTGTCTTCAGGGCACATTGGATAGGCCAGGTGGCAATCCACTTTTCATGCCAGTGCTCAGCTGGTGAGCCCACTGGTTAGTCACTGCACCTGCCTGCCGTCACCCATCCCTGGGGACTTTGTGTCATGTGGAAATGCTCACCAGTGGAAAACAGGCTGGACAGTTCTGAGATTGGATGCTGATGACTATGGGTGTTGTGCCTTGCAGGAACTTCAAGATCATTCTGCATGGTGTTGCAGTGTGGAGGTCTCCTGCTTTTTCACTGGGAATCTCGGATGTAGTGACATTAGAAAAGAGAATTTTTTTGTTTCTTCATGCAGCTTTATGGCATTTCTACTGAAATTCCCCAGAGTGTGATTGGGAGAGTTGAAAAGATATACAATCTAAGATCAAATAATTTCAAAAATAAAATGAGCTGCTAGAGAGCAGTGGTTAAGATCCAGGTTCAGTTCTCAGCACCCAGGAAACTCACTATCATCTGTAATTCCAGGTCCAGGTTCTCTGTTGCCATCTTCTGGCCCCAACCAGTACTGCACTCACATGAGGTACATACGAACATGGACACAAAACACTCAAACTAACTAAAAATAAATCCTTACTAAAACCTAAGAGGAAACAATATAAAATAACCCAAGATAGGCATTCTTTGCAGATGGAGACTTCCATGTTCTAGAATGAAGAACACTGGAGGGTTTATGTAGCTGATCAGGAAGGCTTGAAATAAACACCAAACTGCATGAAGGTAGATGCTGAGGGCCACAGTTCAAGTTTGAATAACCTTCTTGCAAAGGCTCAAGCAGTTGAGTACCACAAATCAGAGAAACAACTTTGTCTTAAAGGTTTCTTTTAATTGAAGTTCCTTTTAATTGAACTGCCACGTTGCTTTAATTACTATGTTTTCCCTAGTTCTTCTAACAAGTACTCCATTGACCCTAACTCCTACAATCTCCATTTCAGTGTTGTGAAATTAGCAATGATGGAAGGAGATAGAAGAACATTAAGAAAGACCTTAAAGATAAGATTAGTTCTTGAGGGCTGACTGGTAATGACTTCCCAACAAATTATACTGAAGAAATTCAAGGTGCACACACCTTTTTTTTCCACAATAGTTTTATCAGACAGGAAAATACAGACAGATATGCTTTTGTAGCTCAATATGATAAATTAACATTCTATCTTTATTGATAGTTACCCTTTTTTTCTCTATCACTGATTATTATTTCTCCCTCACCTTTTTTTTTTCTTTTTAACTTAAGAAGCTCTTTTCCTATCAGTTCTGTCAAGACTGCAATCTCAAACCCCTGAAGATTAGGGGTCAGCAGGCAATCAGGAGTATCCTAACCCCTGAATAGCCATAGGCCCAGCAATTGCATTACACAGTTTTTGGGACCATCTGATGATGTTGATGCATTCCTAGCATCTCATGTCCAGGGGAAAGTATGTCCTGCTTCTCTCTGCCCTTGGTCCACACACATCTTCTCCAGTAAGCAGTATAGCTGCTACCACTCTTAGTGTAAACATCTGTGAATGTACCATAATAAAAAAAATATAAAAAAATTGTCAGTTTATCTAGCCTCTGTCTATTTTACTTGGCTTAGCATGAAGCAAACTATTGGGGTGAAGCTCAGTAATTGGAGCTGTCTACCTGCAGAATGAGATCAAAGAAACAAGAAAATAATGTACATTTCCTCCAAAGCAAATGTTTGTCATTTGGCACACAACTTCTGATTTCTTATGATTTAGTAGAGTAATGAGCTTTTAGTAATATTTGCTTTACTATTTAACCATATTAATAGTTCCAGTCACATACTGCCAAGATAATGCCTGGCCCTCTGGATATGAGCTGTGTATCACTTTCATTTGGGACTTCCATTATAACAGACACTATTTGGATCCTTGGGAGGTGTTATAGACTGGGATTCAAATTGATTTCTTTTCACCATGGCTACTTTCTTGGAAAACTAATTTCTTCATGACTATAGTCTCTGGATACCTGCCATTTATCGATTTCATACAGTGACTGCAAAACTGACAGTTTAGTTGTGAATTAATAAGGAATCTCCAAAGGAAATATACCAGTGAGCAAACTGTGAGCCTTCGTCCATATGCACCATCTCAGCCCATATGGAATAAAGGGTACTGTGAAAAGATGGCAGTCATACATTGTTTCCTGAATTTAGTAAGCATAGGCATAAGTGAAAAATTGTAAAAGTAATGTTAAAAATCCTCATATGCCCAGTATCAATGTTCAAAATGATCAAATATTTTGCTATGGTAGGGTTTATATTTGCATGAATTATAAATTTTTCTGCAGGTTTTAAGTTTTGTTTTTCTGTATAACCACTGTGTGCATTCGTTAAGTACAATGTGCTAATTGGATGTATGTGTATACGAGGTAATAATCAAAGCATGTTAATTGGCATTTCATCTCTGTAAACATTCACATTTCTATATGTTCAGAACGTTTGCACTCCTTGCCTGGATTTTTATGAAATCTAGAAACGGTTGTGAACTATTTTTTTAATTATTAAGAAATTTTTTATTCATTTTACACACCAATCTTCCCTCCTCCCACTGTTGTGAACTCTTAAGGAAGTTCAACAGTTAAGAAAAAAGTGATCCTGTCAATTAAGCCTCAGTCTTAAAGTCACCATTTCCTTCTTCCAGACTACTACCAAACATGTCTCCATGCTGTCAGGCCAGCAAAAAGCACGTCTCCAAACTGTGCAATTGTTTTATGGAAATAGCAGGCTGTGCCTGTAACCATATTCACCTTCCTTTTATTTCAATAAAGGTGTTTTTAAAAATATATACCTGAGAATTTTAGACATGAGTGCTGTATTTATATCAATTCCACCCTTTCCTTTCCCCTCTCCAGTTTCTTCTGTGACTCCTATTCCCTTGCAAATCCAAGACGTTTTCTTTTTTTAAATTGTTATCCACATTCATTATTCACATATTCACACACACACACACACACACACACACACACACACACACACACACACTGGGTCTATACAGTGTTGCTCATTGGTACATATGTTTAGGGCTGGCCACCTGAGATTGGACGACCTAGCAGGGGGCCTGTCCCTGGAGAAGACTGATTCTCTTTTTCTCTCATCAGCCACTGATTGCCTGTAGCTCTTCATCTAGAGCTGAGGCCTTTGAGATTTCTCCCATCCATATTTTGATTTCGGTATATGGAGAACTGCAGCTTTAACTTGCACATTTTAACTGCTGTGTGGTGATCTGTTATCATTCCTTGTGTGCACATAGATTTTCTTGATGTATATTCCCATTCTTATAGGCATTATAACCATGACTTCAAGGATAGTTATTGTCTAAATAGCCGATACACATGTGTAAGAATTTCCTTCTACATTCCAGAAATCCAGATCTGCTCCAAAAATGTTTTTAATTTATTGGGTATTGTCATATTACTCTCTAAAGGAAGACTAACAATTTACTCTTTTAGAAATCATGACTGTTTTTCTGTATTTCTACATATTCATCAAGTTTTAATATTTTTATACTTAAATATATTTTGACAAACCAATTGCTATGAGATAAAATGTCAAAGCATGTATGAATTGCATTTCTCTGATGTCTTGTGAGAGTTTCACAGCCTTCACACTACTTTCCTGTGAATGGCCTAGGATCTTTTGTCCATTTCCCTCCACAGTTGATTGTGTTTTTCTCATAATAGTCTCATAGAGGATTATTTTCACATTGGGTGCTATTTCAAGACGGATGCTAGTCCTGTGTTCTCACTGTCAATATTTTCCTCCAGGGTCTGCTCATCCATTACTTTTCACTATGCTGGCATGGGAAGATTTTAATGTGGTCCTATTTGTGTGTTTTTGCCTGGTGTGCTTTTAGCAAAGAGATACTTTACTATCACAGTTTACAAAGAAATCCTATTAAATATTTTTAATGAGAGTAAAGTATTTTTAATATCCACCCTTTAATCCTCTAAATTAATTTGGAGATGATATACTATAAAATAAGAATTCCATTTAATTATTTTTGCATAAAGGGAGCAACATGGCTCCACTCCAGCCTTTACCCAGTGTAAGACTCTGTCTCTTCTATATGCTAAATTCTTATATACACCTGCTTTATCTGTAGGCTCTTAATTATGCCACACTCAATCTTTTCTGCCCAAGTTAACACAATACATATATTACTACATGTATTGAGTTCTTTGAAAAACTAAATCCTAGATTCTTATTTGTTATCTATCTATCTATCTATCTATCTATCTATCTATCTATCCATCTATTTATTGGCAGGGTCTTACTGTGTAGCTCTGGCTATCCTGGAACTCACTATGTGTGGATGTGGCTGGCCTCAAACTCACAGAGATCTGCCTGCCCCTGCCTCCTAAGTGCTAGGATTAAAGGCCTGCATCATTATGCCTGGCCCTTGTTAATTCTTTACAGTTATCTTGACTGCTATTGAATCTTTACTTTTCAATATGCGTTTCTGTAATCATTGCTCTGGATCCATGAAAAAGTGCACGGAAATTGTTGTAGGTAATGCCAACATATGCACTGGAATGGGAAAGAATAGACTCCTTATGATGTTTGGTATCTGTATTTACAGTATGATAAGCCGGCCTGGTGTTCTCTAGAAAACACCAATTTTTATTTTTATTTTTTCATATGTCTTCATTTTGATGATATTCTGTTTGATTTATTGTCAAATAAATATCTTACCATTTTGTTGATATCATTACGTCATATATTTGAAAAAAAATACTTTAAGTGATAGTTAGGTTGTTGTTTTTCCTATGCTTACTAATCAATTACCGGAACACTTATGAAAGTTCTTATTATACTTTAAGACCTTGTTTTAGGTTTTCCCTTTCATTTTCTTTATTAAAAAAATTTACTCCTTTGTCATGCTCTATCCCTTTTCCTTATTATTCGCTTAGAAAGACAACCAGGAAAAGGTTGATTAGAAGTGATCTCAGCATCCTTGCCTCACGACTGACTCTGTAAGAACTCAGTCATGTGATAATTAGCACAATTTGATGCAGATGAAATTTGCTGGAGATAGCAGCACTTTTCCATTAATAACTCACTGAATACTGTATCAGAAGGGCATTAAGCTGAATAATAGCTTTCCCACACTCTTTGAGATGACTATGCATGTTTTCTTCTTCCTAGCCCATCAGTATGGAGAGCTACGTTACTGTATTGCCATGTATTATCATTGCAGCCTTCTCTGAATAACTGGTCACATGCCTTCTACATGTGGACCATGTACACATATGGATTATTATAGCAAAGTACTTGGTAGGTAGCCTTCATTATTCTTCTACAAATTGTTTTCTTTGCTTTTCTCATCTTTTATTTAGATGTTTATGCTTCATGTTCATAAGGAGATTAGTCCTTTTTTATTTTTGTAGTGTCTGTGTCATATTTAAGCATCAAGAGTATGTTAGGGGTTTGGGGACTTAGCTCGGTGGTAGAGCGCTTGCCTAGCAAGCTCAAGGCACTGGGTTCCATCCTCAGCTCCAAAAAAAAAAAAGAATATGTTAGATTTGTACTTCTGCAAGAATGGATCTTGCTCTCATTCTGTAATTCACAAACAATTCAAGTAAGATTGAAATAATATATTCTCTAAAGGCTCAATGAGGCACTGATACTATGAAACTCGGGGTTTTGTTGTATGTGAAAAAGCATTTGCTACCAGCCAATTCTAGCCGTGCTAAAGCCTGTCTAATAATTCCATATACATGTTATCTATAACAAATAATAATCATAGTTGTCTGTGAACTTACACAAATACTTCTGCAAATTCATTGGAATGAATTTATAGGATTCTCTTAAGAGTGTTTAAATCTCTACTATGTTTGAAATTATGCCCATAATGGTTTTGTTTCTTTAACTGTTTCTCTTCTTTCTTATATTATTTTCAGTAGTGTTTGTGTATATGCTAAGAGAGACTTTATTATGTGGTTAGTTTCTAAGAATCACCGTTTTGTTTGTATTTGGTAATTTCGAACATTGCATTTTCTTCTTTGGGCTACTATGGCCATAGACTGCTCAGTTACTACCATGACTTACCAAGGATGAAGATGGCTTCATTGTTAGCAAGTAAAATCTGCTTCCCTATAGATTCTGTCACTTTCATGTGTCCCCTAATTCTTTGGGCACATCCTTTCTGGAACAGTTTACTCCCTGGATCCACTCTGGAATTGGACTGCAGGAGATCCACGGTTCCTGTTAGCGGATTAGATGCCAGATCACTGAGGTTGCCTGTGTAGGGCTTGTTAAAGTGTTGTTCTCCAGCTGCAGTACAGAACACAGACATGTGCCATCTAAAGCACACCAGGGTGAAGGTATGCTGCACACATCTACAGGCACACACAGAAGCATTTATACCTATAGATTGAAAACCATGTTTCCAAACCAATCCTTGGTCCAGTTCCCTTCCAGCGGCATAGGAAGCATTTCCATTCTCTCCTTGTATTTATATATCCTTACCCACCAATGAGAAAGCTGGTTCCTATTACCTTTGATATATCGACTTATTTCACTGGCCCCTCTGTCACTGCTGCTGTACCATCCAGGATCCGCAACACTCCCACCCCTCCTAGGTTCTGAACAGCTAATGGCAAGCTGCCCCTCCTCCACTATGTGGGAAAATGCTCTTCTCCCCATTTGTAGACCCCAGTGCCAGATATCCCATCAGGCCACAGCCCTCCTCACACTGCTCAGGTTCCAAAATCTCACCTGGGGACATCTCTTCTCATGCTCCTCCTTTTCAATCTGCTTTAGGATCCCAGCCCCACTCCACGGAACTCTCCTGCGTGGGGGCTTTCCAGGCCTGGTTGTGCGTCTGCACCTTGTACACAGACACGCCCCTTAAGATCTCCTCAAGTGGAGTGGGATAGCTGGCCACATCGCCCTCGTCTGCCATGCGGTGGTGAGGGCAAGGGAAAGAAGCTCTAACCTGCCTTTCCCCACCAACTGTTGTAGGCCAGAGAGTTGACCCTCTCCCTTACCAGCTGCAGCACTTGCACTTGGGAAAGTGGGCCTTGCATCTTACCTGGGCAGTGCAGTAGGGCTAATCCTACTGACAGGGGTACAGGTGAACTGCCTGAGAAAGTGAGCATGGGAGATGGGGCCCTGCCCCTCATCTGCCGTATGGTGTACGGGCAGGGGAGAGATGCCCCCCGCACTTCTTGCCACCTGTGGCAGGTGGGAGAGAGCTGGCCCTGAGGTCCTGAGAGTGAGAGAGCAGTCCCTGCCCCTCACCAGCTGCAGCACTCAAAAGAGTGACCCCTGCACCTCACATGGGCAACTGCAGTAGAGCTGGCCCTGATGGTGTAGGTGTGGAAGAGTGATGGGTGATGCTGCTCTGTATGCTGCGAATGTGTTGCTCTGATTGGTTGATAAATAAAATGCTGATTGGCCTGTAGCCAGGCAGGCAGTATAGGTGGGATAAGCAGAGGAGGAGAATTCTGGGAAGAGGAAAGCTGAGTGGAAGCAGGGAGCAGCATATAATGGCACACAGGTAAAGCCACGGGACGTGTGGCGATATATAGATCATCAGAAATGGGCTGAGTTTAAGTGTAAGAGCTAGTCAGTAGTAGGCCTGAGCTAATGGCCAAGCAGTTTTAATTAATATAAGCTTCTGAGTGATTATTTCGTAAGTGGCTACAGGGTCCGTGGGGCTAGGCAGGACCAGGGGAAACTTCAGCTACAGGAGAGCCAACATAGAGGGCATAAAAGCAGGAGAAGTGGCCCTCCCCTTGCTCACTGCTGCAAGAGATGAACTTGCAAGGGCAATGCTGGAGGGATCACTCGGGTGGTGAGGACAGAGGAGAGCTGGCTGACTGACCAACCCTGCAACTACCCAGGCCCAGAACCAGGGTTATGAGTTGGCCCACCTCAACACCCACCCCATCTATGATTGTCAAGAGCACATAAAGGGACCAGTATAGCTGGAAGTTTTCCTGTGTCCCACCCGGTCCTGCAGCTGCTCAGACTCAAATAAACACAGAGGCTTTTATCAATTACGAATTACATGGCCATGGCCTATGGCTCAGTTTTCTTGCCAGCTAGCTCTTATAACTAAACTCAGCCCGTTTCTATTAATCTATATGTCACCACTTGTTCTGTGGCTTTACATGTGTGCCATTACATGCTGCTCCCTGGACGGCAGGATGGCATCTCCTCCACATCTGCCTTTCTTCTTTCTGTCTCTCTCCTTGATTTCCCACCTGCCTCTAAGCTGCCTTCCCATAGGCCAAACAGCTTTATTTATCAACCAATCAGAGCAGCATATATTCACAGCATACAGAAAGACAAGGTACTACAGACCCAAAGCTGCAGGGTCTCCACGACACAGGGCAACAACAGGATAACCAAGGTAGTCCCAGCGAGGGCCCAGCATCAATAGTGTACCAGAAATCAGAGGCCTCTGTAGCAGGAATCTTAAAGAGTTCTTATTGATAAAATCAAACCTGAGCCAGGTATTGGGGTGAACTGGAAGATCAGAGAACCAGAACAAGCCACAGCTACCTCACCTCGCCAACTTCTCAGCTGGTCTTGTTTCCTCAGACTGGAAGCCTCTGAGTCTTCATCCAGAATGGGTCTCAGCTGAGCTGCTGCTCAAAAGCCTGAATGCTTAACCAGGCCAAATGCTTAACCAGGCCAAATGCTTAGCCAGGCCAAATGCTTCACCAGGCCAAATGCTTCTTGTTCCTGGTCCTCACGCCTGGCCTCAAACCAGACCAATGACTCTTTGCAATGAATACTTGCTAGTAAAGATATATGGATAAAAGTGGTTTACTGTATGACTCACTGTGTCATACTACAGCTTCCACATTGAGATTAATTTTCCTTTCTTTTTTTCTCTTAAATTTTATTTTGAGGGGGGATGAGGTTGCAAGGGCAGAGGATGGATACGAAGGGGCAGGGAGATGAATAGGATGGAGATGCATGACATAAAAGACACAAAGAATAAATAAAAAGAAAGTTAATAGGAATTAATTAATTAAAAACAGCAACAAAACAAAACAAACAAACAAAAAAGATCTCCTCAAGTGGAACATCCATCCTGAACGACAACCTCCTCAACATGCGTGGCTCTATCAGACACTGTGCACGTTCCAGTGCACACTCCCAGGTCTTCTCTCAGTCCCAAGCCCCATGTAGATATCTTCCTCCTCATGATCATGTGTGAACACCTCCTATTAGGTGCCCTCCTGGATATTATATGCTTCTGAATACTTTCAGCCCTTAGTTTGGTGCATTTCTCTATGCATCAAGATCTCACGCTAGCGAACAATGTGAGGCTGGGGCCAAGGAGCATTCTTGACCATTTCCATATTTAATTCCTTTTCTATGGAAATTCTTTCTACTCTTGATGTTGGATCCCCTTTGTCATACATTTCAAAGTCAGTGAAGACACAGGAGCCTTGCTTGATGCAGCTGGTGTTTAAATGTCCCCCACCCCAGGAACATTTCCAGCAGAGTGATGTATTAAGGTCTTTGGTGGGTTCAGTCTTATCTTAACGACTTCCCTAAAAACTCCTGGTATGAGTGACTACCTTTACCAAAGGCTGCTCTGCTATTCATAACAGTACAATTTAGGAATGTGAGCCACTGAGAACATTTTGCAGGCATGGTTTGAGTATCTTGTTAAAGTGTATGTTAAACAAGTATATTAAAATGATTAATTACTTAGGAATTGGTTATATTTGAACTAATTCTGTGTTAATATTTTTTATTTATTTTTTCTCATACATTACATCCCAACTGCAGTTCCCCACCTCCGCTCCTCCCAGGTGCTCCTCTTCCTGACCCTCTCCCCCAGGTACATTCCATTTCCCTTCCCTGTGTTCCTGTGTACAAATGTGTGTGCACACATGCCATGGTGTGCCTGTGCAAATGGGAGACAGTGTGGGAGTTGGTCTTCACTTTCCACCAGGTTTGAGATAAGCCCCATCCCTTCCTTCTTCTTCTTCCACAGCAAGAGCCTGGCTACCTGGCCTATGAGCTTCCAGGGCTTGTCTTGTCTCTGCCTTCTATCTCCCTGTTCAGTGCTGGCATTGTAGACACCAGTATTACCACATCAAACATTGCATCCATTCTGAGGATTCAAACTCAGGTCCTAATGCTTGCACAGCAAGCTATTCATCCACGAAATCATATCTCTGGCCTGTTTAATTTGGGAGGCTTCATAGAAAAGTTTAAAATATAGTAAGAATGTGACTAAAGCTCATCATAACTTTATTATACATCTGTGTAATGACTGAATAGGGCTAGCTACTGAATTGTATAACATAATCATATTTCAGGCATCCTTATGAGGAATTTTAATTTTTCTGAGTCTCTCACTGCCTTGAGAAACTAGTTAGAGATTACAACAATTTACTCAGAAATAAGGAATTGCATTAAATTTGGAGATACTGTGATCCTGAACTCAAATCCGAAGTCAGGTTATACTCTCTGATTCTAGGGTATTGGAATCCTAGCAGCAACCACAGAAAGCTAACATTGTTCGCTATTGTTTTGAGATAATGTACCTTCTCTCCAGTTTTTCTGAAATCAGACATATAAGCTTAGTGATATAACTTTACTCCTGGGCCTGTAAGCAAAATAAAGAAATATAAATGTCAGATACCTTCCTTATGCAAAGCACAAAATTGCTTATTTGCCTCTGGAAAGTCTTTGCTTCCCTGGTCCCCTATCTCTTACTGGAGATAGGTGACATGTACCCCCAAGGCTTACATCCTGTATTCTGCAAGATTGTTTTTTTCTAAATCACCTTTTGCATTATTATTTTCATGCAGTTTTAGAATAAAATATGGCAGAAAGTCAGATGAGAAAGAAAATTTAAATCTATTTCTACTTACTGTTTTGTGATTCCCCACTTAAACATACCCCTTTCCTTCACTTTCTTCCCATAGCACACATAGAAGTCCTATTTATAATACTTATTTTTTAAGTTAATGGGGTATCATATATATTAGACTTTTTTTAAGAAAAAGAACATTTGTGGAGAGTTTCTTGAAAGCTTTTAGGATAATTAAGATAGCGTATGACTGCTATGAATCACTATTTTTCATATGTATATATTCATATTGAACCAACTGTTCTGGAACGTTACTGAGTGAATTAATGTCATTTTGCACTCCCTTAATGCTTTCAGAGTATTATGGCATTTTACAAAATCAGAATAACTCATCTCTATGTAACAGACAATTTATTCTGCCCATTAAAAGGGGTCTATTAGGTTAAAAGTGGTGTTCACTATAATCTAAACAAATCATTTGGCTTTTTACAAATAATGCTTATTAAGCCTCCATCAGAAATGGAAAAGCAAAATGTGAAGTTTCCAAACAGAACTTTATTTCATGAAACAAATAATGGAATGTTAGTGTGATTATTCATGAGACTTACTTGTGAAGGGCATTGTAATTAAAGGACACACCAGACTTCACAGGGATCAGTTTGGATTACTTTTCGTATGAATACCTTGACACTCATTAGGAGTTATCTTTGGAGTGATTTCTCAAATTAAAGCTTGTGTTGTAGTTCGTGCATCTTGTTTGCAATGGTCCACAGCCAAGGAAAGGCCACTTTCCTGACTTACGCCATTTCCCAGGTTATTGAATGGTTTAACATAGAGCAAACTGCTGTGTGTACCTGCTTTACCAATGGTCATAGCAGAATGTGGATAGTTTTCCCCTCCTGGTGGTAGTTTACATTCTAGGAAACTGTGCAGAGTTCCTTTTATTTTTTTTTATTAAAAAATTTTCTACTCACTCCACATACTATCCACAGATACCCCCCCTCCTTCCTCCCACCCCCCAGCCCTCTTTCCCAAGCCACCCCACATCCCACATCCCCAAAATTGAGGTCTCCCATGGGGAGTCAGCAGAGCCTGGCACACTGAGCCTAGGCAGGTCCAAGCCCCTTCCTACTGCACCAATGCTGTGCAAGGCGTCACACCTCAGGCACCGGATTCCCAGAAGCCTGCCCATAGACCAGGGACAGAACCCAGTCCCCCTGCCTGGGTGCCCCCCAAACAGTTCGAGCCAAACAAGCGTCTTCTTAATCTTACCACAAGGCCACATGCTCAACTATGTTCTTATCAGCATTATTCATAATAGCCAGAACCTGGAAACAACCTAGATGCCCCTCAACTGAAGAATGGATAAAGAAAATGTGGCACATGTACACAATGGAGTACTACTCAACAGTAAAAAAACAGTGATATCATGAAATTTGCAGGCAAATGGATGGAACTAGAAAATATCATCTTGAGTTAGGTAACCCAGACTCAGAAGGACAAACATAGTATGTACTCACTCATAAGTGGATACTAAATGGGAGGGAAGGGATGGCCAGACTGCAACCCACAACTCCAGGGAGGCTAGCTAACAGGGAAAGACCCTAAGAGGGACACATGGATGACCCTGCGAAGAAGAAGTGGATGAGATCTACATGAGCAGGCTTGGTGGCGGGGGGGGGGGGGGGGGGGGCAGAGGGGAGGAGTTGGGGGATGAGAACACAGAGTTCCTTTTAAAAGATCTCAGTAAGGTGAGACTCAGGTCAGCCTTAGTAACTAAGGCAAAGCAACCAACAATGTCAGGCTGCCGTTCATTCCTTGTATAGGGCAGTGCACCTTAATACTGCTCTTAGGCACTTTGGCTTCTGTAGTTCTATGAAATGCACAGGTGTGAATATGTGTGCCTTTCATCTTCCAGTGATAGTGGTGGCATTCCTGGCTGACTTTGTCTACTGAAGAACGGCGGTTTGACATCTGTTCTCATGAAAACCCTCATCCACGCTGTTGAACCCCCTAAATGGGGAGTTTTGCTGCTTGCATCCAGTCGGATCTTGGACAGTTTTATCTGAGTTTTCATTTTACTGTCATGTACCAAAGTTGTTCATTCTATTAAGACTTCTGTAAGCAAACACCACAAACTGCATGGCTTTATTGCTCACAAATCTTTAAGTCCAAGATCAAGATACAATTAGAATACATGAGAGCCCCTTTCTAATTCATATACAGCCTGTGTTCTTACGTAGTAGGCAGTGAAGGAGTCCTCTGGGACCATTTTATGAGGACACTAATACCATTCATGTGAGGCTTATCTTATGACCTAATCATCTTCCAAAGGGCTTACCTTCTAGTACTATACTTTGTGTTCCAGAATGACAGCATACTGATTTTGGGGAAGCACAAAAATTCAAAACATACCAAGAGAATACTGACAACCATTCACTTTCTTGTTCATCTACTTTCTCCAAGAATAAGAGTTCCTTGGATACAAGTCTTTCAGTAGTAAAACCAACCATACTGGGCAAGCTGAGAGGAGTCTGTCAGCCTCACTCAGGGGGAAATACTGGTATTATCTGTATCAGAGGTGTGGTAGAAGCTGCTCCTCCTAACTAGGAGAACCAGTTGTTAAGTAGTCAGGAATTTTGTGTGCCAAGGGCTATAGAGTCAGAAAATTGAGATAATTCATATTGGAAATGTTCATAGAGTGACCATGGCCAAAAAAAAATTGTCCTAAGTCAGGGCTTTTCAGCTATTATATTTACTGCTCATCATACACACTTTCTAAACTTACTATGGAAATAACCTATGTAAGATGCTTTGTGGAGCACATGATACAAGATGAGTGTTCATGCAATGCTTTTGATTAGTAATTTATAATCATCGCTATTAATTATTCATTGGCAGTCAGTAACTATACGTTAAATGAGCTGAACTGTTCCAAAAGCTGTTCTCTATAAATTATTCCAGGGGTTTTTTAAAATTCACAGGGGAGCTGGAGAAATGGCTCAGTCATCAAGAGCACTTGTTGCTCTTACAGGGAACCTAGGTTCGGTTCCCAGCACGTACATGGCAGTTCACAACTATCCATAACTCTAATTGCAGAAGATCCAATGCTGTCTTCCATTCTCTGCGTGTACCCTCCCCCCCCCCCCCACGGTACACAGACATACATGCGGGCAAAGCACTCATACACATAAAATGAAAGAAATAACTCTTTAAAATGCACAGAGAGAGCAGACGTAGTGTGCACCACGTCTCCTGTCAGTATGCCTTCTTTCTACATCTGAGGTCCTTCTGTGAGCCCAGAAAGGCTTCTTCTCTCCTTTCTCACTGCTGCCAGTCAGCACACTCTTCCATGTCCATCTGATTGGGTGGGTGACTTCAGCTCCAGCTCTAAAAGAAGCATAATGAGTTACACACAGGTGCTGGACGTGGAGGATGGCAAACTGGGTTATGTTAATGAGGTCTATTTTGAGAGCACATAACTGCGGTTCCTTCTCTTTTGACTGGCAGCATTACCATTTGCTTGCCTTTGTCTACTCCCCAAGTCTCCCCCCAATTCTCTGATCTCCAACACTTGCAGAAACACCTTCTCTTTGAATTATAATTTGAACTTTCTTCTGATAAAATCCTGCTAGCACACATTATCAACAGAGAGTATGTTAGGACATCAAGGTCTTTCTAGCAAAGGTCTTCCCTTTTTCTTTAAGAAAATGGGACCAGGAAGGTGTTCAGAGGATATTCTGGAGCTGGGAATAGTTCGGGAGAGGGAAGGCCTGAGCCAAGGAAGGCTCTAGCAGTCCAGTGTGAAAACATGGGGGAGGGATGGGTTTTTGGATGAAAGAGAGGAGGAAAGCGGGCAGCAGATGATCAACCGGTATAACAGTGAAGACAAAGGATGATGAGATGGAATAAACATCTCCTCAAAGCTTAGTTGGAAGCAGCCTAGATGTCTGAACATGAAAATTTGCCTTCGAGTAAATGTGTCTAAGTCATTTTACCCAGGGTTCCTTAGGAAACCTATCATGCACAATTGAAGGCTCCATACCTGAGCGAATGTGGGAGGCAAGCATTCTGCCCCTTGCATCTTAGATCATCTTTTGAAGGTTCTGTCCTCTGCCGACCTCTGTCCAGTGAAGCCAGCAGGCGTTCCCTTCTAGGGAAGAACAGATCAATCCTTTGGGATGGGGATGTTGATTTGTGCTTAAGAGCTCCACCATCTCCCAGCAAGACATTTCAAGGAGAAGCAGCATGTGAGGCAGTCACTTCCTTCTCCGTGTTGAGGGGTTTCCAGCTGATCGCTCTGATTGCTCTCATATAGATAATGTAACATCATAAAAGAGGAATTCTGGAGCAGCTTGCTTGCAATCAAAGGCTGCCTGTGGCTATCCAGTATTCCCTGATGTGAATGCTATTTTCAATGCACAGCTTAAGAGAGAAAGGGAAGGAGTGGCTGAGGGATGTGTAGAGGAATTTCTGTCCAGACCTAGGATATTAAAAGTGCTGGAGTAGAAAGAGGGGCAATTGGAAACAGCAGCTGTCTGGGCATTCTCAGGCTACAGATAAGCATTAGACACCCACCCTGGGTTTTCTAAAAAGATGCAATCTGTGTATTGAACCATATGTTCTTTCCTGTATCTATTTCTATTCTCTCGATCCTTTCAATGGTCCCATGGCTTTTAAAACTATTGATGGAAAGCTTTTTCCCTCCTCAAGTCAATTCCCTTCAGAAGTTCCTACTCCTGTGTAGCCAGCGTTACACTCTGTCCACAAACCTCACAGCACGGTCTCTGTGCTCCAGCAGCTCCAGTTAGGCTTTGCAACCACGTCACGGTCTTTTATGGCATGAATGATTAAATGATGTCACCAAGTCACGCGTGACTTCATACACAGAAGAGCTCTCTGTAGGAGAGGAAAAATTGACATAGATGCTCTGGTCTTTTGTGGGCATATTAAAATCATAAAACAGCACATAATGAAAAGGGAAGAAAAGAAACCTGAGGCAAGGAGAACAAGATTATGAAAATCACAGATATTAGCATGACTGTGGTATTTATCCGTTAGTACAAATGATAGATCCCAGGCTGCTGTGTAACCTGGTACTGTCTAGGGAGCTGTTAAGAGTTAACAAATAGTCTCTCTGTGGACAGGTTGTTTTCTCCTGCAGCTTATTTTCCAGAGGAGCAATGGCTTAATAATTTAAAAAATAGTTTTAATTATAGATTGGTACAAGTATGCAAACAAAAGAGGATCGAGTGTAGTGGGAGGGACCTAGGGCAAGGACTCTTGGAGTTAGGATGGTCAGGAAAGAATAAATGACCATTTTACATTGACCTAAAGAATTAAACAGACAATAAAAATGAATGGCATGTGAAGAGGCAGAGCAGAGCTTAAAAGCCAGGGAGACCAAGGAAAGGTCCCAAGATAGGACACATCTAGACAAGCTAGTGTCAACCCTGATGTCCCACCAGAACCATTGCAGAGCTTTTAAAAGGATATGTTTATAATTGGGTCCAATCCCAAAGAACCTGAGTTTATTGGTTTAGGGAGGGATCCAGACATGTTATTTTGAAAATCTCCTTTAGAGGAACAAATGTCAGCAAAAGCTGGGAATTACTGTGATAGAGACCAGGACTTCTCAAATTCATTAGAATTTCTAAAATGCATTAGAATCATCAAAGAGGTTTGTGAGTCTTCATAGCTGAGCCCTGGCTCAGATTCTCATTCAGGAGGTCTCAGATGGGACCACCAAAAGTTCATTTCCATAGAGTTTGGTATAGAAACCACATTCCAAAATTGGCTTGCAGTAGAGATTGGGGGGGAAAAAGATGGAAGTGATGAGAAAGGAGGAAGGAGGAAGTGGTCCCTACTGTCTTGGGAAGGAGGAAATGTAGAGTGCAGCCCTAAATTGAACTTAACTAAAGCAGAGGAGATCTTGGGAGGATGGATGGCTCTGTATGGCTAAGCAGAGGTTGGTTCTACAATGTAAAGCTGCAGCTATCAGGTCATATGGGAAGCTGAGGACTGTTCTGGGTAAGTAGAATTTATAATGGATAAGGAAGAGCGGACATACCAGTAGCCAGAGAGAGAGAGAGATCTGCTGCTGGGATGTTCTAAAGTTTAAGAGGCCATCTGTAAAGGCAGTGACAGGAGATATAGGGAGATTTGGGGCAGGTAAGAGGAGTCCTAAATGAATGGGAATGGAAGAAAAGCTGAGGAAGGTGACTGAAATCAGATGCGTACCTTCTACACCGTTTGCAGCCTGCTAACTTGTTCATGGAACAGGAAATGGAAGTGTGGGGAGAGTTGGATGTCAGCGACTGGGGTAGATAGGTATGCTCTCTGTACATGAGTAGCAGAAACTTAGCTCCAAATGACTGTGATTATTCAAGTTGACAAGGCATTGTCCTTCAGCTAAAGGTGCCAATGTATTTACCACATGAAATCAAGCTTAAATTTTTGTCTGAGGATCACACTTATCAAATTCCTGTATACTAAATTAATTTTACTTAAGAACTAATTTTCTTTCTTTGAATAATCTTAGTATGTATGAGTCCCCCTTACCTCTAAATATTTGTCATATTGATAAAGGAATACAGAGATGTCACCCAAATATGTTTCCCAATGTTTAAATGGATCAGGGTTGATCTTATACATGTGAGCTGACAAATTTAAGCATAGCAGGAAGAAACACTATTCATTCATACTCTGCCTTGATCAAAACTCAGAATTTAACACAAGGAAGGTAACAGTTGAGATGACCCTTAGCTTAGGGTATTGAACATAACAAACAATAGGGAAACACAGAAGCCATTTAGAGAAGGGTGACCAGGCCAGGAATGTGAATTTCTATTTTCCCCAAGTCAAAAGGGAAATGGTTGAGAGACCTGGGAATAATTTGATAGATGGGGTGGCAACAGCTTTCACATTTTGAAAGAATGTTATTAGGTAATGGAATTTGATTTAGCTACCACAAAATATTAGAAGCATTGTGGAAGAATTTCCCTCAGTTTAATAGAGAATTTTCCACGGAGAGAACCTTCTGTGATGGAATGCCTACCATCAGTAGTGGTGAGCTCCCCATTTTCAAAGAGGACCAGGCACAGTCTGCATAATCCCTGGATAAGGAAGTGGAAGGAATTCAATGTACAGTAGATTGTTAACAGACAATCATTTACAGGTCTATTTTTATTAGTCTATGACTTCTGGCAAATGAAAAAATGTCCAGAACCTTGGTAAAGCAAATCAAGGTATATGTCTCAAGGGTCCTGTAGGTGCTTGGTGTCATCATTACCCTGAAGAACTCAGTAAGCCACAAGGCAAGTGACTGCAGTGTTGGGTCAAGTTCAGTCTGGACATACTTTCAGATAGTACATTTCTGTAGTACATTCACAGCCTCAAAGGAAGCAAGAGGTATATAGTTAGGTGTGCTGATTGATAGCCACGTTGCATTTGTCTTACTACTTTTAATATTGAGCATTTATTAAACCCCTGCAAGGTAACAGTTTCTGTACTAAGCCTTTCCTTATATTACCTCATTTGTCCTTTGAACATCCCTGTGGCATTGCTACTTTTTCGATATATCCTCTTAACACTCCAGCAACTGGGGCCACTGAATGAGCCCATGTGACTCTGAGACCTTTGCAACTTTGGCCAAGCCATTGAGGTCCTCTGAAAATTAGCATACAAATTTGTAAAATGAAAATATGATTGCAGTTTTCATAATTGTTTTAAATGAAAAGGTTTGGAGGAACTTTTGTAAAGTTTAAAATGCAGGTCTCAGTAGAAAATGCATGAATACGAGATGGATTACTAATGTCTTCTCTATTGTTACTTTGGTAAGAGGCTATCTTGTGACTATGGGATTTTGAGTTAAAGGTGACTTAAAAATCTTTCATAATTTTAAACCATGCCTTGAAAATAATGAATAAAAAATTAAAGTTGACTGCTAGGCAAAAAGATTTTAATATTTAAAACTCAAGCCTATAAGCAACTGTCTCTATGTGAGACCTGGCTGTTTATATATAAAAGTCGTAACAGTACATTTCAATGAAATGGTCAACCAGCAGGCTCTTTTGTCTTTAGAATATTGGAAGATCTTGATATTCACATGTAAAAATGCAAATCATGTCATGTTTCTGCTAACAATTGTGGCTATGTGTCAGTAGCCAGCATGCATCCTGTCAAATTCATTCTCAACTAAAATCAACCAGCTCTTTGAGGAGTCTTTATTGACTGTGCATTTCATTAAAATAAAGTTTGCATTCTCATTTCTGGATATACATACCTTTTTTCCAACTTTCTTATAACATGAAGATCCATTTTATTCTGTTCATATACAATCCAAAACCTATTATTTAATGAGAGAGCCGAAAGTCTACATATCTAGTTGACATTGCTAAATAAAACTTGGGAAGTCTCTTAATTTAATTTTCTTACGTTTAGAAAAATATCTGCACAATTGTGTGCTTGTTTATCAGCCTACTTGATGCTGTGCAGGATAATGTGGAACATTCTCCAGACATTTCCTTTCGAGACCTACTGATGGTTCCTTCCAATGAATTTTTCTTTAGGATTTTCCTCCATCTTAAATTCTCATCTCTGCTCAAGCCTATCCATGGCTTAATTCTGGCTCTATTCTAATCAAATACTCACGTTTGTTTCTTTTCATATTTCTATAGTGACCATTGTCTACACCACCTACAAAACCACTTATAAAAAGTGGAAATCCACCAATTTCCCTGCAGCAGAACATTAGTGACAGGCTCTTCAAGTAGATGTCCACATGCAGACCAGAGGTGTATCTAGCACGTCTTTGTGGTAGAATCCATTGAGCTTGATTTGAAATTTCCTCTGAAGCTGAGCGGGGCACAGTCTCATTAAAGCTCCCAGGATTCTACAGAGCACAGCCTGAAAACCACCAGGGAGGCAGTTGCACACCCTAGTTTTATTGGGTGTAAGGTGAACAGAGGAGTGCAGGTGGAAACGGGTAAATGAGGAATGTTCAGTCAGTAGGGACCGCTGTACCCCACACCCATCTATGACATAAAGTAGAAACTAATGGGCCAATCTTGCCAGATCATATAATCCTTCCGGAGAAACCAGACTTCCCGCTTGTCTTTCATATAATACTTTCAACTTTTGAATGTTGGCAATAAAATTATATATTCTTTATAAAACAATGGACAGGCCAAAAACAGCACATCTGCTGGCTAAATCTGGCTTGCAAAACTGCCAGATAAAGACCCTCTGCATCTTTGCTTGTGGACCTGAGAAGGAAAAGACCATGCTTGTGATATTTATGGCTCTGCGGTCAGAGCCAAGCACAGTCCTTGGTGCAGAGCAGGTGGCCAAGTTTGTACAATGAGGGAATAAATGATGAATGGGTAGATCAAATAGACCGTTCTCACAATGTCTGCACTCTTTTCATTGTTTCCTGAGTTAAATAAAAGCAGCGTGGTGTCTTACAATGAACATGTGTTTGGAAGGGAGAAGACATGGGTCCTGGTCTAAATCTGGCACTGTCTATGGAGATTCAGGCAATTTGCTCTTCCTCCTACCGTCTTTGTCTCCTCACCTACGAAGTGCTGAGCTTGCAATCTGAAGCAATTTGTTTTTGAACACTATTTCAAGGAGCCTTTAGGATTTGGGTAAGAGCTGATTCAAGTAGTTCCTGAAAGGATGACATGGGTAGGTGTCTGATAAGGAGAGGGTCTTCAGGACTTAGAGGCTCAGAAGGTTTAATTAGCTTTTTGGTAAATGAGAGCAGTGAGAACGGAATTACTTCTCTGCCTCTTCTCAGAATGCTGCCAAAATGATAAGGGGAGGTGTTTTTTTTTTCTTTTAGGGCATAATAACTTGAAAAGCAGAGAACAAAGAACAATATAGAGACATAAAGGAATTAGAAACTGGGGCTTAGCAGACTCAAGAATCCTTAATTCTTGGCCAGCTTACTGCTTCTGCACCAAGGCAAGTCTTTTAAGACTCACTTACTCATTAGGCTGTGTTCATGTAGAGCCTGCAAAAATGAGCTTAAAAATGGATTTGAACAGAAACTTGTAATAAAGAGAAATACTGTAATCCCCTTAGCTCTAAGTCCAGCAGTGTCAGTATCCTGGCATGGAACCTTGTGGTGGTTAGGAAGTTCTTTTCTGACACAGGACACCCTAAGGCAGTGGCTGTCAACCTATGAGCCGTGACCCCTTTGGGTTTGAATGACCTTTTCATAGGGGTTTTATATCAGATGTTCTGCATGTCGGAGATTTACATTATGATTCATAACAGTAGCAAAATTACACTTATGAGGTAGCAACAGAATAATTTTGTGTTCTTGGAGTTGCCACAACATGAGGAACTATGTTAAGGTCACAACATTGAAACACTGAGAACCACAGCCCTAACACAACATGCTAGGTGAGCACCTAGTTTTGAGTCTGCAAATGCTTCTTGGCAAGAGCACATTTCTTTAGCATCTTTACTTATACAAGTCAGAGGTGGGTCTGGCGAAAGAAAGAATAGTACCCCTTCTGACAATGCATTCTATGAAATCCATGTTGGTGGAGTTCGTTGTCCAACCTTCAATTTCTAAAGTATCTTTAAGAATCTAGTTCCCGGGCTGGAGAGATGGCTCAGAGGTTAAGAGCACTGGCTACTCATCCAGAGGTCCTGAGTTCAATTCCCAGCAACCACATGGTGGCTCACAACCATCTATAGTGAGGTTTGGTGCCCTCTTCTGGCCTGCAGGCAGAACACTATACACAATAAATTTAAAAAAAAAAAAAAAAAAAAAAAAAAAGAATCTAGTTCCCAAAGTATATTTTACTATAATTCATTAATTGGCTTTTCATAGCAGAGACATGGACGACCAAAGAACTTCTTTTCATGGTGACCTTTTACTGCTTTTTATTGCATGTGTATGAGTGTTTTGCCTGCATGTATGTCTGTGCACCATGTGTGTGCTTGGTAGAGACCAGGAGAGGGTATTTGTAGAGTTTCAAACTGGTATAAGATGCCATGTAGATGCTGGAACATGGGTCCTCCACAATGTCAACAAGTACTCTTAACTGCTGAGCCATCTCTCCAGCCCCCAGAGAATCATTTCTGATGACATCCCCAAGAGCCAAACTGAAACAGTCTCCCATTAGAAACTAAGTAGAGCTCTCTCACCTAGGATTCCTTCACAACATTAAATCATATGGGCAAAGCAGGGCTTCCTTGAGAGAGCAGTGTAAATGGAGGCAGAGTTTCCATCCTGCTGTTCCCAAATATCCAGTAGCCACTTCCCAAATTACCACACAGAGGCTTACATTAATTACAAATGCTTGGCCAATGGCTCAGGATTATTATGAACTAGCTCTTACATTTAAATTAACCCATTTCTACTAGTCTATTTATTGCCATGTGGCCTGTGGCTTCAGTCCTCTAGCATCCTGCTTCTTGGACTGCTCACAGCATCTCCCCATGACTCCACCCTTCTCTTCCCTTACTCAGTTTAGTTGTCCCACCACACTTCCTGCCTGACTACCAGCCAATCAGCTTTATTATTAACAATGAGAATAATACATATTCATATTGCACAAAAAAGATTGTTCCACAGTAGAGCAGTTTAGTGAAATACTTTATAATTCATTTTACATAGGTCTTATTAGATTTGTAAGAAGATGCACACTGCATAATCACTCCATGGTCACTTGAGAGAATAGTTATGTGGCACATTTAACAGGCAATGGAAATGTGAGACAGATATCCTGTGTCTGATGGAGACTATGCATGTATGTCAGGGACCACATATTTGAGGCTATTAAGTAGTTCTACATATAGGTCAATTTGAGTATCTGTACAGACTGAGCATAAGCTAGTCAAAAATAGATGCTTTATGAAACTATGTCTTCATATCTTGACTATGGTGGTCATTACAAAAATAAATGAATACAATGACCTATAAAGAATCAACTGTTTGCACACACTGAATGTATACTAAATAAATTTAATCTGAATAAGATTATTTCACTGTTAGTATCTAGGTTGTGACACTGTACTATAGTTGAAAACTTTGCTAGTATTAGGGGAAGCTGGGTGACAGGTAAATGGTGTCTCTCTATTTTGTATCCAACAGTTATGTGAATATATCATTATCTTTAAAGTTTAGCAGTAGTGGCTTCAGAATAGAGTCCAGCACTGTAGTGATTCACTCATCTGTGAACATCACCAACTCTATATGACATCTTTTTGCTGCCATCCCACTTTCACAAACTGAGATGAGGATGTGGCTCTGACTTCTTGGTACATGTGCTTTGCATGGAAGAGCACCACTCAAGAAGCACAGATAATTCAGAATGTCATTACCGCTTATAGAATTTGAGTTAATGTGTACTTCTGTTTTCTTCTTCCTCCTCTCATGCTTGGCTTAGCATTATAAATCAAAAGACTAGAATGGCAATATGCATTGCAAGAGAATATGCTGCTGTGGTATTGTTTAGTTCTGGTAGAGGTTGGTGAGAATGTTGATGGTAGTAGTAGATAGGTCTGAGAGCCTTCTTATGTTTTTATTATTATTATTATTATTATTATTATTATTATTATTTTCATGTCCTTGACCATGCCTCTTTGTAGACCTCTCTCTAAATGTGACTTTGTTTCTATGCCTTGACTCTAGGTTTGGCTTTGTGGCTTACTCTGGGCAATGGGTTGTTAAGAGACATGAATAAATGAAGACAAAATCATTTGTATAGTTGAGCTTGGTCTCTTGTTCTTAGACCACAGTAGAAAAAGACTTTCACCAGATTAGTCTGTTTATGAGAGCAGGTTACAAAGGAAACACAGCACAGAGCTGACCAACCAAACTGCCCCAGCCAAGCAAAATCCAAAGCAGAGACACTGGTTGACCTACACACCCATAAGAAAGCACAAGACCCTGTGGACATATGAATTATAATAACTGGTCATTCCTTAAAACCACACAGCATCAAATGCAAACAACTGACCCTGATTATAATGGATGATCTGGATGCCAGAAGGTGAGTGGGGTCTAAAAGGTTTGAGAGACAATAAAGGTGAATGAGCTTGTGTGTGTGTGTGTGTGTGTGTGTGTGTGTGTGTGTGTGTGTGTGTTAGTCCTCTAGACTTGAATGAATTAGAATAAAAAATGATCATCTGGGCTATAGACAATTCAAGATTCAACTATTAAAGTTGAAGGTATGGGGTCTCTTAGGTCACAAAGTTAACCTGATAATAGGACAGGAGGCTGATCCATAAGGAACTAATGGAGTAGTCTGAGTCACAAGGTCTGCCAAAGAATGAGCAAAGCAGGAAACTTTTCCTCCAGTCTAAATGATGAAGCAAGGCTGTTTTCCATAGAGAGCAAGCTAGCAAATGCTTTAGGCATTGTGTCCTGTGTAACTTCTGTCACAGATATTTAAGGTCAGTTGTAACATACACACATCCACAGATATGCTGCAAACAAGTGAGCATTTTTGTTTTGGTAAAACTTTATTTAAAAATAATAGGGAGTGGGTAGAAATGGCCCACAGGTTGTACTCTGCTTACATTTTAATTTTCTAATTTGGCTGTCATTGTATAAAATGTTTAAAACTAGGTCTTTATAAAAAAAAAAACAAGTAAGATAAATATGCAAATGGGTGACATGTATGCACCAAGCTTGACTTCCTGAGCCTCATTGTCCCAGGTTAGAAGTGTCTTCACAATTCAGTCATTGTCAATCTATCACAGCTTGTAAGGACTCAAAAGAAAATAAGAGAAGATGTTTTTTAGATCTCAATCCAAAGATTTCTCTTTTACAAACCAAAGAAAAATATCCTGTCCAAAAAGGACAAATTTAAGAAAAAACCCCTGATAACAAGTTGGAAGTATCCCTACTAGAATACCAATAGTAGTAATATAATACATGAATTTATCTGAACTCTTAAAGACATATAGTGGAGTGGGGATGCAGCTGAGTTAGTAGAGTGCTTGCTGAGCATGCACAAGGCCAGACTTCAGCCCCCACCAGTGCATAAACTTGGCTGTGGTGGATGAAGAAATGCCTCTGCAGTTAAAAGTACTTGCTACACAATCATGAGGACTAGAGTTTTGATACCAGAAGCCACATAACAGTGCACAGCTGTGATTCAAAATACAAGAGGAACAAAGATAGAAGGATGGCTAGGCTTCCTGGCCTCCAATCTAGATGAGAAAACTCAAATTCTGGGTTCAATGAGAGACATTGCCTCAAGGAGACAGGCAGAAAGTGATAAAGAAGGGTGTAGATATTCTCTTCTGGTCTCTATGCAGGGACGGAGATGCATGTATCTGCACACACACACACACACACACACACACACACACACACACACACTCATGCAGACAAATACATGTATAGATACATGGAAAATAGATAGATAGATGATAGATAGACAGATAGATGATAGAGTGGTAGATGATAGATAGATAGATAGATAGATAGATAGATAGATAGATAGATAGATAGATAGATAGAAATATAGGTTGATTGGTTGATTTAAAAATTATGACCAAGATGGCACATGATTATAAACTCAACACTCAGGAGGTAGAGGCAGGAGGATTAGAAGTTCAAGGTTATCCTCAGCTACATAGTGAATTCTAGGGCAGCCTGAGATACATGTGATTTTCTTTATAAACAAGCAAATAGATAATTCCAAAAGGCATATAACATCTTATGTATATATATGTACATATATAATATAATAAAATATATCCCAAAAACTTGGATTGGGGTACAATCAGGGATACAAAGATCCACTCTCTGCAGCATCTGCTGAAGGTAATCCCTAGAGTCCAAAGCTTCAGGGATGAGAGACTTTGGGGTGGAATGTAGAACGTGTGTGTAAAATAAACATTGGTGATGAGATGCTGTATGAATTTAGCTCATCAGTGCCTCTGCAGATACTGAGACCTGAAGGCAAGTATGCTGGCTAGTTTTATGTCAATTTGATCCAAACTAGAGTCATTGGAAGAGGGAATCTCAACTAATAAATCTCCCCCATCAAAGCCTGGCAGTGGTGGCGCACATCTTTAATCCCAGCATGTGGGAGGCAGAGGCAGGCAGATCTCTGAGAGTTCGAGGCCACCCTGGGCTACAGAGTGAGTTCCAGAAAAGGCACCAAAACTACACAGAGAAACCCTGTCTCAAAAAAACAAAAACAAACAAACAAACAAAAAACAACCAAACAAAATACCTGTATCAGACTGGCCTCTGGGAAAGCCTGTGGTACATATTCTTGATTGATGATTGATGTGGGAGGGCCCAGATCACTGTGGGCAGTGTCACTCCTGGGCTGGTGGTGGATTCTATAAGAAAGCAGGCTGAGCAATCCATGAGAAGCAAACCAGTAAACAGCACCCCTCCATGGCGTCTGCATCAGCTCCTGCCTCCAGGTTCCTGACCTATTTGAGTTCCTGTCCTACCTTCTCTCAGTGATGGACTGTGATAAAGGCTGAAAGGAACCCTTTCCAACTTGTTTTTGGTCATGATGTCTTCTGACAGCAATAGACACCCTCAGGAAGCAGACAGCCTGGATGGAAATCTTGATGACACTTTTCCCTTAGCTCACCAGAAGTGAGTGCGGTCTCTGTCTCCAGAGCTGGGATGGCTGTAGATCAGAGAAGTTTGGAGAAAAAACTGCAAGCATTGCAGCCCACTTTGAAGAAATCTGTCAAAATGGAAAGGATATTTTCCTCGGCTGTCCAAGCAATCTGATATGGATTATTAATCATAGTTTTGGTCACATCTCTCGGACTTGGTCTTAATCACCAGGCATGCGCTCACTACTGCCAAAGTCATGTTTTATTGCAAAATCAATACCACAGCACCATAGCTCTAGCCAAGATTTCTTTGCTAGCAGGTCCTGAATGTGTTGCATCTGGCATAACCTATAAGATATGACCCTGGCCTTCTGTATTAATGATAGCTTCTCCCCTTTGCAGCTGTTTCTTTACAGGGCTCATCCCTTGGTAATGGCTTGTGAACAGCTTGAACTCCAGAGGCAATTCCTGTAAAATCTCTCCCGCCATGCTGTTGTAAAGAAGGCCAGCCTGGAAACTTGCAGTTTATTACCCGAGTTGATCAGTCTGCCAAGAGGGCCGGGAAATGCTTTTGGTACTAAACTCAGGAAGATTTAGCCACGGCAGGTGGTTCAAACATCAGCAACATAGTCATTGAATAACATACACTTGGAACCACTAAGCAAAAGTTCAAGGATCACCATGTAAGGTAAAATAAACTGAACGGATGGGACTTCTCATGAGGAGCCCCTGAAGGCCTGGAGAAGGAGAAACATGAAATTTTGCATGAATGCGTGAAATTTTCTGATTACTGTAGTCATGGACAGGGTTCTGAAAACATGAGGCTGAGTTGTTTTCTTTTTATAAAGATGAATTACTCATGGCTTAGAGTCATAGGGGACTTGATGGCTAAGAAATCCAAGACCTAATTTTCATCTCCCCATCCCACAGATAACTGGAAGACAGGGATTCTGGGAAGAAATGATGCTAACCTCCCTGAGTGGAGGTTCACTGGCATTCCCATCCACTGCTCTTTCTCAGATACCTTCCACCCTTCTCAAGAGTTGTACAAATATGAGCTAGAGAACAGGAAATGTTGTGGTGACCTTACTCTTCTTTCTACTCCATATCCTGACCATGCTATCCAAAACATGGTGACATGTGTAACTGATGCTAACAGTGACAGTTATCTATATATTACTATGCTTTATTTTTCCAGACAAGAAATGCCTGTCAAATTATGTGTATCCCTTGTATGTCAAGACCTGAAGTTTCTGCACAGTTTTGGAGGACTTTAGGAGAAACACTATGTTGATTGATCTTCCAGCTCCTTTAATATTCTCCTCCCTAGTCTGAGAGCCTTGAGAAGTATAGACAGAAGAACACAAGACTATGTTAGGGGAGGAACAGAAAGAGGGTCAAGATCATGCATGTGTGTGGTGTCTCAGTGATAAAACACCAGGCCCAAAAGCAACATGGGAAAGAAATGATTGGTTTTGGCTTATAGTTCCATAGTATAACTGATCACGGAGGGAAATCAGGACAGAGACTCAAACAGGGCCAGAGCCTGGCACCGGAGCTGATGCCCAGAAGCCATAGAAGTGTTGCTTACTGGCTTGCTCCTTCTGGCTTGCTCAGCCTGCTTTCTTATAGTGCCCAGCACCACCAGTCTGGGAGTGATACCACTCACACTGAGCTGGGCCCTCCCACACCGATCATCAATCAAGAAAATGTACCACAGGCTTGCCCACAGACCAATCTGGTGGGTGGTGGGGCATCATCACAGTTGAGGTTCCCTCTTCCAGAATGGCACTAGCTTGTGTCAAGTTGACATAAAACTTGCCAGCACATAAGGCTTATGGAGAGGTTTTTGGTTTTGGTTTTGGTTTGGTTTTTTTTTTTTTTTTGGGGTTTTTTTTTTTTTTTTTTTTGGATGATGGCTGTATTTTATTTTTTGTTTTTTTTTTTCTTTTTCTTTTTGAGTGATTATATTGCTCAACTGACTCAGGTAGTTGCAGTTTGGTCAGACAACAAAATACCTGTTTACAGAAGGTAGCGAGACACGCAAGGTACCACCGACTTGTATTTCTCCTCTGTCCTTCTCACTCCCCTTTCACTGGAAGCTCAGAAGCTTTCCTCGTTCCTTCCCTAAGAAGATGATAAGCAAGAGAAAGGTGACCGTGAATGGACCCTCAATGAAATGCAAGAAAATATCGGTGTGAGGTTGTCTACCCAATTAAGCATATTACGGAACTAAACTCCAGTGTCTGTCTGCTGGACAGCAGATTTATTATAATCTAAACAGGAAGACAATGGGGCTCTTCTCAGGGAACCCATTCCAAAGTTTATTAACACTGCTTTCTTTGCTCTGTACAACTGCTAGCAGATCATTTTATTGTCAACTCTGGAGTCCCACAAAATCTACCATAGGCCACCTAGCCATCGTTACAGTCTTCGTTGTTTTGGGAGTGGCACACAGTAAATCCCCTGTCATTTGATGCATCATGGAACTAGATGGAACAGTTCCTTTTTTTCCATAATGAAGTTTACAGCCTGGAATTTATAGGGCAAATAATCCTGTAAACTCTGAGATGCCAAATATTTACATCTCAGCCAACGATCATATGGTCTTCCTCTCTGTAAAATCTACTAACTGTGCTTTTTAATGTAGCTGTAAACACAGTGTGTGCATATGGTTTTGTGGTTTTTACTTTCCTTACCTAACATATCATGTACACAGTTCCATAATGGAGCACACAATACAGTTTTAAAGCCCACAGCCTGTTCAGCATATTGATGTATTTAGAGAATATTTTAATACTTCTGTGCGCTAAAGCTAATATTCTAACATCTGCCGATTGGAAGTCATTTTTAACTGAATTAAATATGTATGTATTTGCTTCCCAGGACACACAAGGCTGGAAGAAACACGATATAGTGTGTATGCTTCTTACTAAGAAGAACCGTTGTCCCTGGGCCATGTCACTATAGTTCTGCACCCCTGGTCCCAAGTTCCTCTTTTAGGATGGCAGGATCTTAGGATGGGTCACATGTACTCTTTGTGAGCCATTATCATTTTCTGCCTTGCCCCATATGGCTTCCCATCTGCCTTGTATTGAGCACACAATATATTTCTATTGCCCCTTTACTGCCTTGGCAGATCTCTGAGTGTTGGTATTTATTTCCTCGGTGTAGTGCTAGCTGCACTAATTGTGAAAGAGAGAAGAAATCTTTCCAACTCCTCAAACTAATTCTGTAGGTAGGTCCTCTGCATAGGACACATTTTTATCCATGTGACTCACTCACTTGTCAAATGCTAAGGAATGCTTTGTGTGGCTTCATTTTACATTATTTTATTTTTGTTAGAATTTCATTCATGAGTGCTGTGGGATTTACACAATCCCAACCCCTCCTGGTCCCCTATTTCCTCTTGTCTCCCTCTATTTCACCCCAAATTCATAACCTCTTCTTTAATTATTATTGGTGTGTGTGTGTTTGTGTTTGTGTGTGTGTGTGTGTGTGTGTGTGTGTGTGTGTGTAATTATGTGTAAAAATTATCGAGTCCCTTTATTGTTGCTCTTCTGGATGTGGGTTTAAGACTGAACACTTGAGATTGAATGACTCTGGGTATTTATCCTTGGGAAAACTGATCTTCCTCTCTCAGCAGCCACGGATTGCCTGTAGCTCTTCATCTAGGGATGGGGGGCTTGTTAAATTTTCCCCAAGCATGTTGGCATATCAAGTGGTGTGGTGCCACCCATTCTGCAGGTCTTATTTAGGCAATGTTCCCCAATGGAGATGTAAGGGTGGGTGTGCAGATTCAGTTTATTTCTCATACAGCAGAGCACCATGCAGTTTACTTCCACTGTTTGCTGATGGGACAGTTGCTTAAGTTTCTGGTTTGCTTATTTAAGTTTAGTATCTACCCTAAACAGAGCACACATGTTTACCATCTCTTGGGAACACACACACACACGCACACACACACACACACACACACACACACACACACACACACACACACACTGATTTCCAATCAGTATTCCCAGACCCTCACAGCATACTTCATCCCATACCACATAAGGTTTTTCCTCATCTGACTTAACTCATTAGCACACAGAGTAAGACATTGTGTCTTTATTTTCTGAAGTTCATTGTCCGTGCATGCATACATACTTGTGCCTAAAAAATGTATATAAAATATGTCAACTTTAATTGCCTAGTAGACCCCTGCATTTCATAGGCTCATAGAAATACAGTGTGCTAAAAATAAATGCTATTGAAGTGAAGCAGCTGTTCATATTAGGATTTTAGAGGCTGGTAACAATATCCCAGTAACCACCTGCAGTCACCTGAAGCTCACTGAGAGACAGTGAAGCCATCTATGAGAAATGTAGGTTCCTCATTGAGAGACAGTGAAGCCATCTATGAGAAAGGTAGGTTCCTCATTGAGAGACAGTGAAGCCATTTATGAGAAAGGTAGGTTCCTCATTGAGAGACAGTGAAGCCATCTATGAGAAAGGTAGGTTCCTCATTGAGAGACGGGGGAGAAGAGAGGAGGGTAAAATAGGAGAACAGCTGTTGAAAACCCCAGAGAGGGAAGTTGTGTATGTTACCAGCTAAACTCAATGCATAGGGCATCTCCTGTAGACAACTGAAAAGAACATGGAACCCTTCCCTCAACATTTATTTGATCTGGGGGAAGTGAGCTGAGCTTCCAGAGCTTTCCGAGAATTCATCGTTGATGATGCCTTTAAATGTTTAATATCCCCAAGCATATTAAAAGACAAATAGAACATTCTGGAGTGAGCTGGGTGGGACTTGATTTTCATTTCAATATGAGCAAATAACTTTTATTAACTTCAGAAATTTTAATTTCTTAGTTTCTTTGACAGACAATGTACAAACTGTGACCTGTCAGATTGCGAGCAATACATTTCTGCATCATCTGGAATTTAGGTAGCCAGTGACCTCTTCCTCTCTGTTTCATCCTTCCCTCTAATTATGAAGTAGTTGATGAACTATTTCTTAAAGTAAAAACTAATTTATTGGGAGACAAGTTTTATATCTGAACATCAAAATCCCTAAATGCACAATTATTTATCGTCTCAAAGAACACTGTAAGTCTTTAGAATCAGATACAGAGAATCAAAATCCTATTTATTATACTCACAATGCAATAGTGAGTATATCAACAATGAAAATACAATGATTAAGGGATTTACAGATATATCATCTTCTTTGGTATTAGAGTCCCTCAACAAGGATTTCATTGACACAGTTTAAAAGACTTTAAAAGAAAATTCAGGCAGCTGCTAGAACAAGATTGCTATAGAGGTAGGATTTGAATCCAGCTCTTCTAATTCTACATCTTAAATTCATTCTTTTCTACACTGTGGCCTGTGTTTTCAAATAACTGTATAGAGAAGCTTTCTCTTACAAAAATTCGAGAAAATTGCCTAGCTCTGGAGGAATTTGCTGACATTTTCCTCCCTCTTCTCTTACCTGCATCATCTGATCAGAGATAAATACAGATTTTCAAGGGTGTGATTGCAGTGGACTCTCTTCTTGGCTAGGATTTAGCCATAGCCTAACATGGGTCTCAGTGAGGAGCTGTGGTGTCCTGAGACTGCAGAACCAGGGTCCTCAAGATGAAGATTCACGTCAGTATGAGCTACATGTGCACACTTCTGGAAAACCAAACCTTATTTGGTTAGAGTGATGGGTAAAACTTGCAGACCCAGTGATGACATGCACAACAACACCCTTTGATTGCAGTTTCCTCTGTAGGTCCGATGGCATCTGTCGCTCTTGAACTAGGATACAAGCAAAAGAATAGCACACATATTAAAAGGATATTCTTCAGAGATTGTGAAAATGAGTTCAATTTATATGAAATGATAGAAAATGAAGCCATCCAGATATCAGCACTTTCATTCTTCTCTGAGGCATGAAATGTCACAGCTTAATAGGAAAGTTACAAATGAGCTATGAGAGAGCTAAGAAGGAAATCGTCAGACATATGGAGCAAAGCCTCGTCTTTATTGTCACCCTGGTAAAATTACAACCTATCAAGAAAAATTACCCTTATCACAAATTCTGATGATCCATGTGACAACCAGTGAGGAGAAAGTGATAGCTAAGGACAGAGTAAAAAGAAGAGCTCCATGAATCTCCACCACTCTGCATCCTTATGTACAAATATGAAGTAATAATTGCTTGGCAATCATGTACAGCTTCTACATTGCATCAAATAGCATATGTTTGTAGCTGCAGTGGGGAGACATGCAAGGAATCCATTAGCCAAGAAGTGTCTCTATCTGATATCAACCTTTCTATTTGCCTGCCCATTACATCGTATTGAGTCTACAAAATTCCCAGGGAACATCCAGACAAATACCTGTATATGTTACTGAGTATTTTTCATTTATTATGAGTTTTGTTTATTCATTTGCAGGTTGCCTTATTGTACAAACTGCATTACTGTAACCCTTATTGCACGTCTATATATATATGTATATGCACACATACAAACACTGATTTTTCAGAAAGAGTCAGGAAAAATATAATTAGTATAAGACACTAAAGAATAATTACTGAAATAATTAGAAGGGGAAAGAAATGTATAGCAGGAGGATGAGGCCCAATCATTTGAATATTTTTGCAATCCATCAACTGGAGCACACAAGAAGTGTCCCCATTGCTCTACAGTTATCACTTGATGAAACATGAGTAAAAGACAAACTCATACTCATCATTTAAAGTAAGAAACACAAACAATACTCATATTGTAATTAAAATCATTTTTTGTTCAAATGAAAGATCTTAAGCTGTAGAGAAACATGTGTCTATCATTACAGAAGAGTATGAGTACCTTTGTGGAGACAATCTTTCTGAAATTACTAGACGAGTTTAGCTGAGAAGTGACAGGTCTCCTATTGGACCTATAGGGACCATTTTGTTTCTATGATCATTCCAAAGTGTTCTCTCTCATGTACTAAGAACCCTGTTCCCAAAGAACATTTGATAGTTACTTAATTTTGTGTTTTGAAATTCCATAGTATTTGAATGTCAACGTTTGCCTTTCATATGGAATGAGATAGTTTTCCTTTCTTATGTTGTCATAGAGAAAGAGGAAGAGGTTTGTCACTTGGTATAGGAGTGACAGACCTTCCTGGTGACTGTTTATCAAATTGTCTATCTCAAGTCTATTGATGAGGAAGCACTCAATTTAAGAATGAGAAAACTAAAAGATAAGATATTTGTCCAATCTCCACTGATTTAAATGCTCCAAAAACTTTAGAGATTTATCTCCTATGTGTAACACGAATCTTAAAAGGTCTTATTAATTTAAAAAAATGGAGCCAGATATTGGGGTGGAACCTGAAAGATCAAAGAAACAGAACAAGTCAGCCACGTTCTTACCTCTACAAAATCCTCAGCCTCAAGACTGAGTCTTCCTGTTTACTCATGCCTTATATACCTTTCTGTGCCCTGCCATCTTCCTTCCTTCCTAGTGCTGGGATTAAAGGTGTATGTGCTTCCCCAATACTTGGTAGCAAAGGTATGAGATCTCAAGTGCTGGGATTAAAAGGTGTGTGCCACCATGCCTGGCTCTGTTCCCAGTGTGTCCTTTAACTCACAGAGTCCAGAAGGATCTATGTCTCTCGAGTGATAAGATTAAGTGTGTGTGTCATCACTGCCTGGCGGCTATGTCTAATCTAGTGGGTGGCTCTGTCCTCTGATCCCCAGATAAATTTTATTGGAGTGCACAATATATCACCACACCCATGGATGACAAAGACCAGTGTCCAGAGTCTGCTTGTATGATCAGAGTAGAAGTTGATTAAAAATCCTGAGCCGAGGCCAGCCTGGTCTACAGAACGAGCTCCAGGAAAGGCACAAAGCTACACAGAGGAACCCTGTCTCAGAAAACCAAACCAAACCAAACCAAAACAAAACAAAAAACCTGAGCCCTCTATGGCATATTTTACCAGCTGAAGACATTTAGTTTAGTGTCTACACAGACACATCAGGGAAGAGTTCACCTGGATCATCAAATGTCCCATTGCTATGGACAGCAAGCATGGTTTAAAGTGTAGACACTGGAGGAATTGGCATTCTTGTGTCATTTATGACCTTAATAATTGTCGTCATGCTTCTTAACATCTCCAAGGCACCATTTCCTTATACTTAGGTGCAATGAATACTTTAGATAGCACATGTGCAGTGATTAACACCATAGTCAGAGCATTTTCATTCTCCAAATGTATCAATTGCTGCCAACACCACCCTACCCTTTATGTAACTTGGTTTTTCACTTACTTGACTGGAAGTACAGTGAAAATAAGCATGAAGACGTCCTGAAATGGAGAGTATATAAAATTAGCATAAATATTTCCTGTTGAAAGAACTTTGCATGGAGATCATTCAGTAATAAATGCAGAAAATAGAAATGAATTTAAAAGATTTATGTAGACTCGAGGTTATTTTCAGGTTCTCTGACAGAAACAATGAGAACATTTTTCAGTTATTTTATCTTAGAGAACTCTATTAAATCAAAATGCTTTGAAATATTTTATTTGAGAAATGTTAATTTGGAGTTCTCAAAAAAAAAATAAGATCTAAAAACTATCAGATGGCAGACCAAAAGAAAACTGGGCATAATCTTCACAAAAAAAAACATTCTGTCTTTCATTTCCGTTTATTTTTGGTTAAGTTTCCATGGAGTTCTATCTTCACTGGGTGATTGTCGAGGAAGCAGGAACATTGTAGAAAAGTAACCCTGAAGGCTAACAGAACTTTTCATCCTGAATTACAGAAGTGTTTGGGGGATTCTGAAGTTGGAATGCATCAGAGGCACCAAGGGCACTTGCTAAAAATGCAGGTTACTGCCTTTGTCTTGGAGTGTCTTGTTCATTCTGTTTATGATGATTGAAACTCTGGTGATAGGATGGCCAAACACCCTAATTGTCGTGCTAGAAACCCCATCCAATGACTGAGGGAACCAGATGCAGAGATCCACGGCCAGGCCCCAGGTGGAGCTCCAGGAGTCCAATTGGCAAGAAAGAGGAGGGTTTGTATGAGCGAGAATTGTTGAGACCAAGGTTGGAAAAAACACAGGGACAAATAGCCAAACAAATGGAATCACATGAACTATGAATCAATAGCTGAAGAGCCCCCAACTGGATCAGGCCCTCTGGATAAGTGAGACAGTTGATTAGCTTGATCTGTTTGGGAGGCATCCAGGCAGTGGGACCGGGTCCTGTCCTCAGTGCATGAGCTGGCTGTTTGGAACCTGGGGCTTATACGGGGACACTTGGCTCAGCCTGGGAGGAGGGGACTGGACCTGCCTGGACTGAATCTACAAGGTTGAACTCAATCCTCAGGGGAGTCTTTGCCCTAGATGAGATGGGAATGGGGGGTGGGCTGAAGGGAAGGCGGGGGGGGGGGGCTGGAGGGGAGAGAACAAGGGAATCCGTGGCTGATATGGAAAATTAAATTAAATTATAAAATAAAAAAATGCAGGTTACTAAATCGCCATGAGATTCACTAAATCATGCTATTGTTTCAATAGTACATACTTCAAACATCTCCTTATAGTCCCATCCACAGCCTATTGGCTAAAATCAAGTAGAAAGTATTCTTACAGGTCTGGGAGATGACGTCTTCAGTAAAGTGTTTGATTGCAAGCACAATGACTTGAGTTCGATCCCCTCAATCCCTGCAACAATGCCTGGTGTGTGTAGTGTGTGAGCCTGTAATCCCAGAACTAGAAAGATGGAGACATGAAGATTCATGTCCTCACTCACAGAGAGTTTAGTCTATATGGTGAGCTCAGAGTCTAGTGAGAGACACTGTCCCAAAGGTGTATGGCATTTCTAAGGATGACACCCAAAATTATCCTCCAGCCTCATACACATGAATACAAATGCTTATGTCCCTTTACAATATTTAAAATCCAATTCCATGGGTGTTGCAGAAATAAATGATCTCTTGGTATTTTGGAGAAACATTTCTTTTACTAGTTTCTATTTATAAAATATAGCTATGAACTTTTGGCTTTTATCACACTAGTGAATGTTATCATTTTTAGTAACATCCAAGCTATGTAAATGAGTCAGCATAGTCTTGGTGGTTGAAAGCAATCAACTGTAAGATAGGACATGGTCAGGTGACTTACAAGGCACCGTGTTTGATTGTTCATTGCTTCCACCAAGTTAAAATGAGTTATTTACTCAGCCTACACAGTACATTAAAGATGCATTGTGTGTACAATTATGGGGAACCCTGGTGATAGGCAGCAGGAGACACAGAGAACATTGACTTTCTTGGCAAAAAAAAAAAAAATGAATGAATTACTATATTAAATGGTAGAGCCACTATTCAAAGGCTGGAAAGTAGTGTAGTGGTTTGAATGAGAAATGCCCCCCTTGTGTTCAGGCCACTGACAACTTGTTCTCCACATAGTATGCCTTGCTGGAGGAAATATGTCACTGGGGGCAATATTTGAGAGTTCATATCCTCATTCCACTTCCAGTTCACTTTCAGCTGAAGCTGGGATTCTCAACTTGCTGCCCTGTCTCCCCATTGAGATGGAATTTTAACCCTCTGGAACCATAAACCAAATTGAAAAAAAAAAGTCTTTCTTCCATAAATTGATTTTCATCATGGTATTTTATCATAACAACAGGAAAGTAACTAATGCAGGGAGCATGCAGAATTTCATTGTATGTCTTATAGGTTTAGTCTTTTTTGCAACAGTTGTATTTGTGTAAATTGTAAACCACATGTTTTGAAATCGTTGAACAACAACATTTCCAAATGTGTCAGAAGAATCGTGACAATGAGATATTAGAGTTTAGAGAGGTGCAGAAGTATACATCTTTAAAATGACCTAATCAAATTTAAAATTCTAAAGTAGGATTTTATACATTGTCATCTGGACATAAATTGAATAGATCATTACCTAGATATAGCTGGGTGTCTGCCAATGCTGATGCTCTTTAATTTCTTTACAGTGGAAGCTGTAAAACCAGAGAGGGTGTGTGTGTGTGTGTGTGTGTGTGTGTGTGTGTGTGTGTGTGTGTGTAAAAGAGTCAAATGTTCTAAGTCCTCATGTAGACATCTTAAGTCTACAGGAATTTCTCTACAATGATAAAGAAAACTATACCACAAATGGGCTTCAATCTAAGACAGATTGGCTAGGAAATGAGATAAGTATGTGCTTGTTAATATTTTAGAGTCCCACCACTAAGTGATATTGATAACATATTGGGATAAAAGAAAGCAACCCCATCCACATGGTTTGCTACTGGGGGCTGCATATCTTCAAACACAAGGAAACAAGATTTTTCTTCTGTAAACTTCAAGTTACTCCTTTCTGACTAAACACCAAGGTCCTCTGCCTGATATTTCTGTATTTCCTAATATGGCTGTCTGGTCTGCAGAGACCAAGAGCACCTTTTGCCAATCAGCACTTTTTTCAGTGAGAGTTCCTGAAAGCTAATGGAAATCCCTGGTTATTACTTGGGCTCATTTCAATCACTGAGTCTCTTACCTTTACCATCCAGCCTACTGCCTATTTGTGGGGAAGTTGTTCCCTGGGTCCCAGATTGGGTTTATGATTTTCATCATGTATCCAATGGGATGTGACAACCAATCTGGTATGGAAACATTGTTTTTCATTGCAGCAAAGTAGAATCAACATGGCTAGTGCTGACGTTCTTCTGATTTCCACATCTTATCTGTTTTCTATGTTAGATTACTATTTTGTATGTTTACTTGTGAAAGACTCTAGGGAAGTTTTTCATAGTTCTCTTACAACTCCTCTGAAGTTCAAAGATGAGCTTATTCATTTATCTAATGGGTTGCCCAGTCTTCACTCAATGTCTGTTTGGCACCCTGAGGATCTCATTTCGTTAGCTCTGTGATAGATTTATTTTCCAAATTCCCCCATTCATTGACAACAAATCCCACATTCTTTCCTATCATCTTGGACATTTGATCAGCTGCTTGGCAGTTCTTCCACGATGCTTAAATGAAGATCTCCTTAGCACCTTCCTCGGCTAATCCTTACAGAAACCCACTCACATTGTCAACCTTCAAACAACTTCTTGACTTGGGTTGAATTGGCTAGCCATTCTTTTTTTTTTTTTTCTTGCCACTGGGCTAGAGGTGGGCATGCCTGAGTCCTGTCACAGCAACTCCAGAACCTTCAGATTTTCTTCTGCAGGATAGCAAAGTGTTTGGAATTCCACAAACATCCCCAACCCTTCCTATCCTGCCTCAATATTGCCTTTGAATTACTTCTCTATGATCTGACTATGTGCATCATGTTAACACACACATACAATAGTAATAATAATAATAATAATAATAATAATAACAATCTAGAGAGTCATGGACTTTTATGAGGAAATTACTTCTTCTTAACTCAAAGGATACCCCAACAGGATGGCTTTCAAAGATGGAAGTCATGAGGTTGGAGAATATTTCTTGATAGTAAACTCTGTTGTATTATTGATGTCTAAGATGTCCAGGAGTTGTTACTATGGCATTTCAACCATGTGGTCGATATGTACTTGTATACCTTCAAAGATGTCTTCATCCTCCTTGCTCATTTGACCTCACACTGCTTGTGAAGTTTGGTGTTGATTTGAGTGCAATCAGTCCTTCGATGGGATGCATTCTAGCATCTTTATATCGGGGTAAAATTGTGTAGAGTCAAAGAAATTCATCAAAGATATCTTTATAGGCTGGGAAGATAAGTCATTTGGTAAAGTGTGTACTTACAACTATGAGAGATAGAGTTCAATCTCCAGTGCACATTAAAAAAAAAAAAGCCAAACCTGGTGGTATGGGTTTGTAATCCCAACCCTGGGAAGCAAAGATGGGCAATCCTAATCCATGAAGTCAGCCTAGCCTACTTGCAGGGTTCCGGGACAATGAGAGACCCTGTCTCAGTGAACAAAGTAGATGGGGTTTAAGAAGCAATAGCTGAGGCTTTCTGATGACCTCCACATGAATGTACATACACATGCACACATACACACTTCCCTGAACACACACACACACACACACACACACACACACACACACACAGCTCTTTAAAAGTTTATGAAATGTAGCATAAATGTGTATTTTATGTGAGGTTAATCCTATCTGCTAGATAACCATGCTGAAAAGAGACCACCTCATTTTAGATTTTGGGCATCTGATTGAATTATCTTAATTAGTTTTGATTGGGTAGCTTCCTACATTTGAATTCTTGTGCTAGGGAACTTATTATCGCCATTATTGTTTTTCTCCTGATTACATGTGTAGTTAAATTTGCTCAGGTCAAAAGCTGATATGACATCATGCTGTTAAGTCTTTCCCTTCAGGAATGGGACTGAGTATAGACCAGTGGAGGCTGGGCAATTTGCTTAAAGTTACAGCGAGGGGCTGAGAGAAATAAATGCATAGCTCAGGTCTGCCAATCCCAAGTTCGGTTTGCTTTCTATTGGGTAGAGTTGACTAATTACTTCCTCTTCCAGGAACTGCTTGATCTCTAATGTCAGTTGTCAATCCTGTACCAAGGAGTACTCCAAAGAGAAGTCTAGAATCAATAAGGAAAAGAGCAGCTGTCCCCTGTCTGCCTTCAACAAGAGTGGTAGGTGACTTGTTGTCCTTAAATTTGTGATGTCTGTAGTAGACCATCCTGTCTAAGAGTTTAAAATAGAGTGAGCACCTTGAAACCAGTAAGTCATATTTCTTTTCTTTCTCAACCAATTTGTAGGATAGCATGAAATGTTAAATACAAAAATGAATCTTATCTTTCCTGTATATATGGGCCTCTGTTAAACAAAAAGGCTTAAAAAACAAGAGGACGCCTTAACAGAGGAGATAATTGATTGATTTTAAGTGTATTTTTACAATGGACAAATTCTTCAAAGTATTCATTAACTAATGGAATTATGTCAGTGTGTGGGATTGCTGCCTTGACAGGACAGGAGGTTAAAAAGTTCACAGACATCCTCACCCTTCGTCTCTCAAAGCTCTGAGAGATGGCCCAGTACACTTTCCTGTGCTGGGAAGGAGCAAGACTCTTATTGATATTCATAGTCATGTCCATCTAAGCCTCAATAGACTCCTCTATTTACTGGCTGCCCTTGGGATGAGGGGGAAAAGAGAGAAGAACTCGCCAGTGTGTGCCGTGCGGGAAAGAACCATTTAGCAATGATGTGTAATTGGGTTCACAATTCCAGAAGGGGTCATCTTGATAGATGTTTCACCTAATTCCTTCAGGTCATCAAAGATCAGGACATGGTAATTCTCTAAGCATCCCATACCTACTCTCAATGGCGCGTTGCACACCTGTCTCCTAGGAGTGAGTCCATGTCATAGAACTGAGCTAACAGGTTGTAACCCCTTTTACTTAGAGGAAGGAGCCACCTTCTGTATTTCATCCTATTATTTTTATTTTTTAATCTCTGTGTGTATTTGTATGCTATATGTATGTGTTCTTGTGTAAGTGTAGACACATGCAAGCCATAATGGCATGTGGAGGTCAGAAGAAAATCGTGGCTGCATATTTTCACTTTCCACCTTGTCTCATTTTGGTTGGCCACTGCAGGCCAGGTTAGCTGGCCCAGGAAATTCTAGGAATTTTCAAAGCTCAGCCCCAACCTCACAGTAAGCACTCTGGGATTTCAGATCTGTCCTGCTATGCCAGATTTTATGTCATTTCTAGGTATTCAAACTCAGATCCTCCCACTTGCTCAGCAAGCCCTTTACTCATTAAACCGTCTCTTGCTATCTCTTTTATTTTATTTTGACCTGTATTGGGAGCAGATCCTAGGGCCTCATGCTTCCTATGCAAGTGCTCTACCATTGAACTACATCTTCAAGCTTGTGTTGGTTTGAAAGAAAATGGCCCCAAAAGGAAGTGGCACTATCAGGAGGTGTGGCCTTGTTGGAGCAAATGTGGCCTTGTTGGAAGAAGTGTGTCCCTGTGGTGTAGGCTTTGAGGTCTCCTGTGCTCAAGCTATGCCCAGTGCCACAGTTCACTTTCTGTTTCCTATGGATCGAGATGTAGAACTCTCTGCTCCTTCTCCAGCACCATGTCTGCCTGCATACTGCCTTACTTCCCACCATGATGGACTAAACCTCTGAAACTCTAAGCCACCCCAATGAAATGTTTTCCTTTATAAAAGTTGCTGTGGTGTCCCTTCTCAGGAACTGAAATTCTAAGACAAAGCTTCACCTTCTTATTTATGAATGAAAGAGATCCTCTTCGGTGTCTGTCACTGAACTGCCCAGGGAGCCGCCTGCCTCTGCACTGCCAAGGGGCCCTTCATCCTCACTCTCAGATTAGCACATCATTCTTCCTCAGCACCCCTTTAAACCGCTTGAGTCAGCCACTGAGGCCTCTTCACACTTCCAGGAAAATTCTAATTGCTTCAGGCCTTACATGCGAATAGGTTTTCCCTAAAGGTTTTAAAGTCAACAATGTTGTCAGACCGCAGTAAAAGAAACTTCTGGCACTTCAGAACTGGTGACAGTTTAGTCTTCAGTAGCAGACCTACCGGAGGTCTCCCAAAGTGTCCCTTGTTTTTTCCGTTGCCTGGATTTTCCCCATGCCCACATTTTCCCTTAGTGGCTACTGTGCTCTGCTTTGCCTCATGCCTGTCTCCCACAGTGCTTCCCTTTGTTAACTGATAGGAATCTTCACCCAGACTTCTTGGTTACCAGACAGAGCTATTCAATTAAAAACCTAGTTTCTTTGCAACCGTGACAAAATTAAATCTGAAGTCCCCAACCAATCAGCCTCATCACTACACACCTACTTAGGTGTGGAGGTTTACCCCAAAGCACCTGCCTTGAGTGTCACATAGCCCTGGAATACAGTAACATGACAACTTTTCATTGTTTTAGTTGTAATTTGGTCTCTTATTACAGTAGGGGAGATATAATGGGCATTGTACTGAGCACAAAGTGTCTACTAGGTGTTAGGCATATGGTAGAGATATTTAATAGTATTGTCACACAAGAAACAAACTGTTTCTCTATCTCTCAGTGTCTCATGGAATGTTTCTGTCTTGTTCTTCTCCTTCCTTCCAGCATGTCTTCATGCCCTCTCTATTTATCTTTTGGGGTTCCATCTATTTTCTTATACCAAGAGAACAGAGTATTATTGAATATAAAACCCTAAAGCCAAAGGCCATCCACAATGAAAACAAAGATTTTATTTATTATTCTAGTAGAAGTTATTATAATATATAAAAATAAAACTAGCCCTGAAAAGTAGCTGCTTGTGTGAAGATGTTATGCCTGCGTCATGAGCCCCCCTGAGACTACCAACAGTCTGAGTTCATACGCAAAAGCAAAGAGCCTTTATTGCAAGCTTAACTTAGGCTGTCTGTTTGTTCCAACACAGTGGTTGGATCAGGGAGAGCACTGAGCTCAGTTGAAGTAGGATTTTTATGGAGTAAAGGATGGGAGGTGGATGGGAATTCTGGATTTAGATGGGGCTTGAACTCTTGATTCGCCAGGAGTAGGGCAATAGAAGTCTTGTCAAACAGGGATTGGTATGGGCATTGCTGCAAGGAAACTGGCTACCTATGTACGAGTGATGTAAACTAACCTTAATGTTCAAGAGCATCTAGTACTTGTTTTTCTCAATTCTGATTGATCCCCCGCAGAGTACAAGCTGTGATTTTTCCTGGTTATTGTGTGGGTGTGGCCTAGTCCTAGTAATGTTAGTCCGCAACCTGTCAGGGCTGCACTAATGTTAAGTGAGGCCTCTTCAAATGGAATAAGGAAATCTTATTGAATGTCTTAAGCAGCAGGTGTATGAGAAGGGAGGTTCTGATGCCTTTAAAATAATTAAGTAAATGCCTCATTTCCCTACATGGGTGGATGAGGACTTAAACTGGCAAAGACTGTCTAGAAGCCATGGTCCATTCTCTCACACACTAACACCTCCCAATTTCTTCAATTAATGCCTCAATATCCCTTAGGCCATTAACTCTCATTCTCATTTAATGCCTCTCTCTCCTTCACCTCACACACTAATGTGTTTCCATGTCTTATTGAACATTTACCCCGGGCCAGGTGCTGCTTGAATAGAAACTTTGTTGTTATTCCATAACTCTTTCCTCAGGAAAACGTTTCTCAATTGCAGGCTTCCTTCCCTGTGGTCACTGAGCATACCTTTGCTAGATGACACTGATCGGGCTTTTCTTTTTGTTCATCTGGCCACCTGCCCCCAGGCCCTAGTTCTTCCTGGCACAGTTGCTGCAGTCCCAATTGAATGCAGTTGTGGACTTCTTATTCCCTTGATTGAATCATAAGTGAGCTTTGGGCATTTTTTTTTCACTTAACATAATTCCTGTGACACACCATATATGAAATAATGCCCCCTTTATCCCTTAAACTATAAATACGGTGAATACAGCAAAAGAGGATTTGCTGATGTTATTAAGTTAAGGGTCTCCTGATAGAAGATTATTTTGGGCTATCCAGGTCAACCAGCATAATCACAAGGGTTTTATAAGAAGAAGATAAGAAGGTCATACAGAAGGAAGGTATGTGATCACGGAAGCAAGAGCTTGGAATGATGTCTTGAGCCAATGAATGTAGGCAGTTTCTAGAATCAGAAAGAGGAAAGAGAATGAATTCTTCTCTAAGCCTTCAGAAGAAAGAAGGCCTCACTAACATCTTGATCATATACTTATATTGTCTAGAACTGTAAGAGCAAATTTATAGTTTTTAAGTCATGATACTGGAATATTTTATTATAGAAGCAATTTCCAAATTGATAAAGTCAATCTATGTTGTGCACATGTGGATTGTTTGTTCCTTTGAACCACTAAGTAGCATTCCACACTATTTGTTTCAGTCATTTACTGGGTCACTTCCAGCCTTGGGCTATTATGAATAAGTCCTCTGCACCCATTTGGAGGCAAGTTTTAAGTGGGCCCACATTTTCACTTCTGTGGAAGGAAGTCATGAACTGTGGCATACCAAATAAAATAATGTAATTTTTAAAAATAAAAAGTGGAGGAAAATATGATATCGTTTTTACCAAGTTAATCATGTGCTAACCATAAGACCTAGCCATTGGACTCTACAGTATTTTTCATAAATTCCTTGAGAATTTAAGACAATATTTTTTTTATCATATTCATCCCACTCTTCCAAATCCTCTCAGATCTTCCCCCAACTTGTTACCTATCCAACTTAATGTTCTCTCTCTTCATTAAAACAAAATAGAGTTCAATTTGTGTCAGCCAACCACTCCTGGGCATGGGGCCTGCCCTGGGCTGTGGTTAATGTATCCAGTGTCACTTCATTGAGGAAAACTGACTTTTCTTCTCCTAGTGACTATCAATTGACAATCGTTTTTTGGCTAGTGGTGTAACTTCATACTCTCTCTCCTCAGAGTTTGGATTTTGTCTTGCATTTGTACGTGTTCTGTACATGCTGCCATGATCTCTGTGAGTTCTTATATTCCCTGCTGTATCTGGAAAACACTGCTTCCTTCAAGCTATGCACCACCTCTGGATCTTGCTGTCTTTTCTCCCTCTGTCCCATGTAGTTCCCTGAGCTTTGAGGGGAAGGGTGTAATAAAGACATCCTATTTACGGCTGAGAATTGCAAAGTCTTTTATTCTTCGCATATCAACCTGTTGTGGCTTTTTGTGCTAACGACTATCTTCTGAAACAAGAAGCTTCTGTGACTGAAGGTTGAGAGATGCGTTGATGGATAAATGCAACAATATGCCATTAGAAGTACTTTTATTGTTATATTCATTTAGCAGAACGCAGCAGTACTTTCCTTGGGGCCCAGGACCTATCTACCCCAGGTTTTTAGTTTCAATGACAATCAGATACAGGTTCCATGTACCTCATGGAGTGGGCCTTAAATCCAATTCCTTTTAAGTGGTTGGTTACTCCCATGACATTTATGACACTATTGCTCTAGTAGCCATATCTTGCAGGCAGGTGGTTATTATAGCTCACAGGGCTCATAGGAGGGTGACGTTGGCGATTACTTTTTCTCCTAGCATGTATAGCACATTTTATCACTATAAATTGTAGTGAATAGGAGTGGAACTTCCAGTTTATCATCAGCTTGATTTCTCCATGTTCTATGGCATAAATATGCGGTGTCTTCAGCAACAGGGTCTTATAATTAAGCTATGGAGAGTCACTAAGATTATTAGCAATAGCCTATAATGTTTGGAAGGCCACTGGGACTCTTCTGGCCAACAATTCAGAAAAGATGTAACCAATTCTGGGTACTGGGAGTTTCATTTGGTGGCATATGTCTAGTTGGGGTATTGCACACCCTATTGTATGGTTACTCCATTTGAATTCCTTTTATATATGTACATATTTTAGAAGCATCTGTAGTAGCAGATTTATATACAGCTTTTTCAAAAGGTTTTTAGTGTTAACTTTTATTTATTTAAAGACAAAAATATCAATCTGAAGTCCAGACTACCCTTGAACTGGAGGCTAGTCACCTACCTCAGCCTCCCATGTGCTCAACTACAGGCATGAGTCTCCATGTTTGACTTTTCACAAACTTTTATTCTAAAATTTACAGGCTTAAAATGGTTCAAACATTTATTATCTGTCAGGAATTCAGAGATGACATAGCCCTTTCTGTCTTGGTGCTTCTGATGAGCTTGCAGTTAGGAAATACAGTTGATATGACCTGTAGTGCTGGCTTCCACATATGGCTGTCTTACTGTGGCTGGCAGAGTGGTGCTTTCTATTGAGAGTAGGCCTCAGTTTCTCATGTGTGCCTTGAATATCTTTACAAACGCAGCCGGCTTCTTCTAGAGCAAGTAATTCAAGAAGAAAAAGCAAAGAAGACTCTTCAGTGTCTTTTATGACGATGCTTCAAAAACCACTCATAGTATTCTCCTTGGTATCTTACAGGTAACATATGTGTCCATAATTCAGCATAAGAGGGAACTGTAGACAATATGAAACCTAGAATGTCACTACTGAGGGTCAGCATGGAAGCAGAGCACCACACTTAGTATTTTGTCTTATGAATTGTTTTATATCAAATCAACCCTACGGAAAAAAACCTCCTTCTAGGGTTTGCTTTTTTATCCTTTTTATTGTCTGCATATCTATCTATCTATCTATCTGTCTATCTGTCTATCTATCTATCTATCTATCTATCTATCTATCTATCTATCTATCTAACTAACTATATATGGGTTGTGTGGGTGTGCATGTTGCCTTCTGAGAGAACAAACGATAAGAAATGCAGGTAGAGATGACAGAGACCATTATCAAGTTCTCATTTGACACAATATCCAGACAGATACATCTTTGTCAGATCCTTGGAGCATGAGCAGAAGCTACTGTAACTATAACAAGGAAGTGACTTACCTCTGGTGTTTGATTTCTGATTCATATATTCCACATGCATCCTTCAAGAATATGTCTATTTGAAAGAAGGTTGCTCAGTCCTTGAAATATGGCATGCTTGGGGAAGTTTCTGTCAAACTGCACTGTCTCTTGCCATAAAACAAATCACTTTCCTTTATAGGAAAGATTGATGTCAGTTTGGTTTAATGTGTCACTTTTTTATTTCATAGTCATTTTGTGCCTGGTACTAGAATTAAACAAAACACAGCAAAATCCCAATAAGAAGCATTAGGATATTTCTGCTCTAAGAGAATTCACAAAATATTCTACTACCTAGCTTTAAGATAAAAAATAGAGTAGAATTTTTGCAGTAAAGCCATTGAAGGAAAACACAGAGATCTTAACATATTCAATTATCCAGAAAAGCCAATTGATTTTATTTCGTTAATAGCACTGAGGTATGCATGCCTGTCTTTTAATTAAAACAGTTGGGAACATATGTGTTCACTTCATGCCCGTGTTTTTCCTTGAGGGAAAGTCAAGATCTATGATAAATCACAAAGAAAGTAATTTATATGTAGAATAAAACACACACTACTCAAGCCTGGAAATTTTCAAATCACATCGCCATCCCAAGGTGTGTTTGGGTAATTAGGATCTACTTGAACCTTCAAGGGGAGAGTCAGAAGGGGCTAAGAATTCTTCATTAGCAGTTTAGGTCAATGTTATGCACACTATCTTGGCAAACCAATTCTCCAAGACTAGAAGCCAGTGTAGAATAAATGGCTAAAAATGAACTACCAGGCATGTGTTCATATTCACAGAGAAGAAAACAGGCTCACCTTCTTCTGTGTGACCTGCCAACTGTGAAGAGATTGTGAACAATTTCTAATACACTCTCCCCTAGATACTGAGGTGTTGATTGTCTCCTTGTGGAGAAGTCAGGGCCTGACAAGAGAGTAATCCCTAGAGGTCAACATGAGTCCCCAAGTTTCTGTCTAGTCTGGTACAAGAGAAAAGGGGGGGAGGGGTGTGGCTGAAATCTTTGCTTCCATCTTTTACCTTTGCAAAATATACTGTTGCATCAAGTACGAGTCTGGAGCGGGATCTGATGGCTGCCTTTGTGGAGGACATATACTGTCTGTCACCCCTTTCATTATCTCTAAGCAGATAGAAAGGGGAGAATGTAGAGAAAAATCAACAGGAAAAAGAAAGAGGGAGAAATAAAACAACAGATTAAGTACATCAGTTTGTGCATAGCACATGAGCAACATGGAAGCCGAGCGAACCCCTTCCGATCTTCCCAGAAGCTCCTGCATTCTGTTTGGTTCCAAGAAGTGCAGAGGACAGCTGCAGGGAATATTGTCATATGCTCTTCCTCACATAAAATCTCCCTTGGAGGTGCTACATCCAACACAGTAATCTGGGCTGACTTTCCTTCAGAGGAGAAAGAAGGTTTCCATTCTGTTTCTATTTCCTTGGAAGAATATATAAATATGTACCATTTAAAAGGCACTAGAAGCAACATTAAGAAATCATTCATTTCTTCAGGTAATTTCTGTTGATTTTTCTACCATGTTCCTTTTAGTTTTATTTCAATGACTTTATCTTGATGGCTTATATCTTAGTCAGGATAGATGAAGACAAACCAATGAACACATACACACCTCCAAATGCCTGTGACAATCCAGACTTGATGTCTTCCTCTCACTGTCCCTGCAGGCAAACAGGCAGAGCCCAACTCTGTTCCCAGAATGCCATGCAGGTTTTCAGCATAGGATCAAGGGAAAATAAGCCCCAGGCCTTCAAGAGTCCACCAAAAGAGAAATTGTAATTTTAAAAAAGTTTTTTTTTAACATTTTAATCATGGTGTGTGTGTGTGTGTGTGTGTGTGTGTGTGTGTGTGTGTGTATCCACAGAGGCCAGAAGAAAGTGTCGGATCCCCTGGATCTGGAGTGACAGGCAATTGTAAAAGTTTGTTATGAGAGGGAATCATGAGAGTGAAGAAGAGGTCTTAGGACATGAGAAGAGGGTGACAGAGCACATGTCACATAAGAGCAGATGACAGGCAGTCCAGAGGAAGCAAAGGAACCAACAAGAGTGAGGACAAGTGGGTGCGGCGTGTGTGAGACCTGACAACCAAAACTGACTTCTGTATGCAAATGCAATGCACGACGAAGCTCTTCACTTCATAGACTGACGTAAAACCTAGTTTTTACAAAGCTAATTTTAGGATGGGGAGGTGGCTAATGTGCTTACCTTGTAAACATGACGACCCGAGTTAAGACCACCGGAGCCTGGGAATTGCCAGGTATGGAACACATGGGCAACAGCAACACTAGGAGAAGAGAGGAGTCAGAGGAGCCAGGGTCCTGCTGGCCAGCCAGTCTAGCTGCAATGGTGTACACCAGGTTCAGTGAGAGATGATGTCTCAAAGCATAAGCCTGAGGGCTGGGGAAATGGTCACAGTCATGTAATTCCAACCCTGGAAGGTAGAGGTGAGAGGCATAGATCAAGCTGCCTAGAAAGATCTAACCTATCTGACAGTTGGGGGTTGGATTGGGAGACCTTTCTTTTGGGGCTGAAGAGCTGGCTCAGCGCTTGTAGAGGACCTGGCTTCAAGGCCCAGCACCCAGTTGGCTCTAACTGTCTGGAACTCCAGTCTCAGTCTTCTGGCCTCTGTGGTTACCAGGCATGGTAAGTGGTTACACAGACATGCAGAGACAAAACACCAAGAGACGTAAAATAGGTACATTTTTTAAAGAGACCCTGCCTCAACAAAGGGAAAGGAGCAAAGGCGGATTGACCTGGGGCCTCTATGCATACATATGAACACAAATATAGGCATGCATGACACACATACACCCAGATACATGAAAAGAGATAAAAAATGATGGAAAGCTACTGAAGAAGATTTCTTGAGTTCACCTCTGGTGTGCACATACTCATGCATATTTCAAACACACACACACACACACACACACACACACACACACACACACACACGTTAATTTGTGTCCATACTTTCTTTAAGAGGTGTGAAGTATAAATAAACTCCTCCATTCAAGTAAAAGGAAAATGATGAATATTAGGAGCCCATCATTCACGACTGCTGCAGCCAGTCAGCTCTAACATTCACATTCACCGAGAAACTGCCTGAGCTTGTTTTTCGTTGGCCTTTTTACTACTTGAACTTTTGCTTGGGCAGTAAGAACTGTCAGACACTCACTTGAATCTATTTAGCACATAATCAGACATCCTATCCTTTTCTTCCTTGGCCCCACTCTCACGCATTTCTTACATTTTTCTAGAAAGAACATATGTAAATGCTGCGTTGTTTGTCATGTGACGGCACAAACTTCCAGTCATTTGCTTTTGACCATGTAGGGCCGTGGTGAGAGAGCTGTCAAACGAATAGACAAAGGGGGACAACTGAGAGAAGACCCTTCACGCACACATACTAATGTGGGGAAAGTTGTAGCAGGAATCTTAAAAAGTTCTTATTAATAAGATCAAACCTGAGGCCAGTTATTGGGGTCAACACTGGAAGATCAGAGAGACAGAACAAGCCACAGCTAACCTCACCTGGCCAACTTCTCAGCTGGTCTTGTTTCCTCAGACTGGAAGCCTCTGTGTCCTCATATCCGAATGGCTCTCAGCTGAGCTGTGCTGCTCAAAACCTAAAAGCTTAACCAGCCAAATGCTTAACCAGGCCAAATGCTTCTAGTTTCTGGTCCTCATGCCTTATAAACCTTTCTGCTTTCTACCACCACTCCCTGAGATTAAAGGCTCGCTTTCTGGGATTAAAGGCGTGAGTTACCATGCCTGGCTGTTTCCACTGTGGCCTTGAACTCACAGAGATCCAGAGGGATTTCTGTCTCTGGAATGCTAGGATTAAAGGTGTGAGTGCCACCATTTTCTAGCCTTTGTATCTAGTGGCTGTTCTGTCTCTGACCCCAGATAAGTTTATTAGGGTGCACAATATTTTGGGGAACACAATACCACCACAGAAAGTGACATCAGCAGAATGGTAAGGTATGAGATCCACAACATTGCTGCCCCCAGAAGTTCAACTCATAAGTTTCCCAATCAGAAGAAAATGGAATATGAATTAAGAATTTTAGCCACTGTTCATTGTTTGTCTTCTCAGACAGCAGAAAATGGTGAGAAACAGAGCTGGAGAGCTAAATCAGGTATGTGTCCCAACAGATTCTGTATGTCTGTCCTCTTCAGGGTTTGATTCTGATGAACTAAATGAAGTAGAAGAAGCCAACAAATGTATTGTGAGAGTTGAATGCAGTGTCCCAGCTGCTGAGAAAGCAAGGCAGGGGGATTGTATGAGTCCAGGAACCCTAGGCCAGCCTAGGCAACAGTGATATGCTGTCTAATGTATAATCAAGAGTACTTTGAAATGATGCATCCATTTTAGTGATCTCAAATGGAAGCAAAAGGTAAGTTTGTTCAAAATGATGTAAGCATCAGGCATGGAGTGATTGACACATGAAAATGAGTACTTGTGTACTCTTAGGCTAATTACCCCCCAAGCACTGTGAGTGTGAACAGGAGGAAAGATCTTTGCATTGAACAGATGAAGATTCACAACCTAGTCTTCCCTTTTGCCACCAAGTCGACAGAAGCTCTGTAACTCTATCTAGCTCAGGTGACCTTTGGATCAAAACTCCCTCATAACTAAGAAGGATATTTTTACAGTTTTCTTATTGAAGGCACAAGGTTGTGACACCATGTGTATGCAAAGGTCTCTTGAAAAATAAAATGAAAATTACCATAAATGATCAAGGTGTATTTGATCCCCATGATAAACAATTCATAGGACATGTCATCAATATTCAAAGTAATAAAAACCTGGCATTTAGTTTGGGCTTTCAGTACTGATAAAATATTCTATTCGATTTTTATAATAAATCCCGTCAAGACTAGAATCATTTCCTGAATGAATAAAAATGTAATGTAATATTTGAAAAAACATCAAGCTTCTCAAATGTTAAATTGATAGGCACTGAACCAAATTTTAAACTTTTCTTTTGAACACTCACATACATATCACTTATTGAAAGGATTGTGTTGCTTAGGCTTCATTTAAGTACTTTTCAAAGTAATTACGAGAATCACTTTTAATTGCAGAGTATGCCATTTTGTAAACCATTGTAATTTTCTGTTAACTGTAAATGTTAACCTCTTGGCCAATTAGAATATTTTCTAGCAGCTTAATTATTCCTCAAGAATCCCAGTTATTTTCTCAATAATCAAAATAGATGCCAATATACATAAATTCTACATGTCATTTAATGAAGTTTGTTCTTTTTTAATTTGAGTCTCATAAATGCTCAACAACATAATTAGAGCTATGAAACTTTTGGGGCCCCCTCCCCCCAAATTAAGAAGCCTACAATCATCTGTAACCATTCCATCATCCCTTAGAAGACAGAATCCTCATATTCCCCTGTAAAATCTAATGAGAAAGGGCCTGACCTTCTATTTTAACAAAATAGTTTAATCATTACATGTTAACAAGTACCTAATTTACATCAAATATTGTATTCCTTCCTGGACTACCAAGGAGAGGTAATACACACAATATCAGACTATAGGGACTGATACCATGTCTCTTTTATCTAAGGCCAAATTTATATGCAGTAATATAGCCACACATTAAATGTGCGCATATGTGGACATTGACAAGAATGTTCATTTGGACACCTGTTATATTCATTTGCACAATTGTTGTACAGTAAGATGTATATATTTCTCATCTCTTTGCCTTCTAACACTCTTATGGTATCCTGAATGATAGAGATGATAGAAGCATCCTACACAGAACTCCTAAGTCCCTTGGGATTCCTTAGGTGAAAGACTGTGATGATTTTTACTGAGTTCTTTAGTAAACATCAGGACAGCCACCAGAAACACCAAGCTATGAATAAATGGTTGGAACTTTCAACCCCATCTCTACCTTCCAAAGAGTGAGGAGGTATAGGATATTGGTTGGTAATTGTGATTTGAATAAAAATGGCCCCCATAGACCCATAGGGAGTGGCACTATTAGGAGGTGTGGCCTTGTTGGAGTAGGTATGACTTCTTATTGGAGGTGAGTCATTAGGGGGTAGGCTCTGAGGTTTCAGAAGCTCAAGCCAGTTCACTTCCTGTTGCCTGCCGATCCAAATGTAGAACTCTCAGCTCCTTCTCCAACGCCATGTCTGCCTATACACCACCATGCTTCCCAACAAAATGATAATGAACTAAACCTCTGAAACTATGAGCCAGCCCCAATTAAATGCTTTCCTTTAGAATTGTTGCCATGGTCATGGTGTCTCTTCACAACAATAAAACCCTAACTAAGACATTGATCATACATACATGATGAGTTTTTATAAAATCCCTACATTAAAGGATTCAGAGAGTCACTGGGTTGCTGAACATATTCATATGACTGGAAGGTGATAGATGCACCTGTGTTCTAGGCCCTGCCAAACCTTGACCTATGTAGCTCTTCAGCTCAGTATGCATGCATAGCCTTGGTAGAATCCTCTATAATGAACCAGTCACTGACTCTCAGTTGTCCAGTTCTCAGAACTACTACAGCAAATTATTGACTATGAGGAGGTGGTTCTGGGGAGCACTGACTTGTAGATAGATTGGATAGAAGTGTGTGCATCTGAAGTATGGAACAGTCTCATGGGGCTGATACGTTTACCTGTGGGATTTGAACAGACTCTGAATCCTACTGGAATTGAACTGAATAATTGGACATCCAGATGGCTGGATATTGCTATGGGATGGTCTGTATGTCAAGTGTGTTGCTGATTGGTCAGTAAATAAATCACTGATTGGCCATTGGCTAGGCAGGAAGTATAGGCAGGACAAGGAAAAGAATTCTGGGAAGTGGAAGGCTGAGAGGGAGACACTGCCAGCCGCCATCAGGACAAGGAAGATGTAAGGTACCAGTAAGCCATGAGCCATGTGGCAAAGTAAAGATTAATAGAAATAGGCTAAATATAAGAGTAAGAGCTAGACAATAACAGGCCTGAGCTAATGGCCAAGCAGTTTAAATAATGTAAGAGTCTGTATGTTTATTTTATAAGTGGGCTCTGGGACTGGCGGGACTTGGTGGCGGGAGCTGGAGAAAAATTTTCCAGCAACAGGATATGATGTGAGAAATCCTTCATGTTTATTATCAGGTATGAGGAATTGGGTCTCACTCAGAAACCAGTAACCCACTGAAGATGTGAACTGTGTCATCAAGCCACAAAGATTTTCCCATCAGTCCTTACTCTTCATAGACAACTACTCCCAAGGCTTCTATGAACATGGATTATTTTGACCTACTTTTAAAAATTCACAGGGGCAGAATCCTAAAATATACATTCTCCTGTGTCTAACATTCTTTTATCTTCACACAGTGTAAAGATCTCAGGATTTATAATGTTTCTCAGTGTTCTTATGGTTTATTATTTTTATTGCTAAAGTACTATTCCATTATTATTTTCACTATTTCTGGTATGTTTTAGAAATTTTCAGTTATATCTTGTTATGGCTACAAATATATAGAGAGAGATTTTTGAGACAGGGTCTCATTAAGTAATTCTGGCTGGTCCTGGAACTCACTATATAGATCTGATTTGCCTTGAACTCACAGAAATCTGCCTGCCTCTGCCTCCCAGGTGCTAGGATTAAAGGCATATGCCACTGCACCCAGCCCATGACTATATTTAAAATCAGGCTAATATTAGATGTATGTAACTTTTATGTTCCTCATGCTGTGGTGACCCTCAACCATGAAATTATTTTGTTGCTACTTCATAACTGTAATTTTTCTACTAGAATTGTAATATAAATTTCTGATACACAGGCTATCTGCTAGGTGATTCCCAAAAGGTTCTCAAGCCATAGGCTGAGAACGGCTGTTCTAGGCCATCTCTTCCCTCTGTCGTGCAGAAGCTGTATAGTTTTATGTAGTCCCAATTTTTAGTCTTGGGGTAATTTTCTGTGCTGTTTGAATGTTTTTTTTTTTTGTTTGTTTGTTTAGAAAACCCATATTTATACTTGAGTTATCTCTTTTCCTTAATAGTTTCAAGTTCATACTAATATTTTTTGTTCATTTTATATAGTTTTGTTGTTGTTCTTGTTCACTAAAGAGATAAGGATTTAGTTTCCTTCTCATATGTGTGGAAACTCAGCCTTCTCAGTGCTGTTAGTTTGTGAGGCTCCTTTTTCCAATCTATGTTTTGAAACTTCATTGAAAATTCAGTGGCTAGAGCTGTAAATGTTTATTGATGGGCCTTCTACTCTTTTACTTTCTTTTTTATGACAATTTCATACCAACTGTGTTATTTTGACTATACAGGCTAAGTTGAAATTAAGTTTAGGGCTATACCCAGCATTATTATTCTATGCTTAGGATTGCTTTGCTTATTTGGGGACTTCTCTGTTATCATATTAATTTTACAATATTTTAAAATATTTCTGTGAATAATATCTTCAGAATTTTGATTGTATAGAATCATGTCAGCAGCACATCAGAACAATTTAACTTCTCTTTCTTTTTCTATTTGTATCTCTTTCATTTCCTTTTTTTTATTGTTCTATCCAAGATTTCAAGTATTATATTAGGTGAAAGAGAGTCCCTCTTTTCTGTTCTGATTTTAGAGGAAAAGCTTCCAGTTTTCCCCCACTTAGCCTATGTTGGCTACATATTTGCCATATATAACTTTTATTATGACATATGTTTCTTCTCTTCTTAGCTTCTTCAGTGATTGTATTGTGAAGAGCTATTGAATTTTGCTAAAGATCTTTTCTGTATCTGTTAAGATGATAGTGTACTTTCTATTCTTAAGTCTTTATTAGCAATATAAGACATTTATTGACTTAGATGTATTGGGCCAACCTTGCATCCTGCGGACCAAATTAGTTTGGTCTTGGTGGATGATTTTCTTAATATGGTTTGAATCTAATCTTCCCACATTTTACTGAGAAATATTGTGGTGTGTAGTTCAGTATGTGTTTGTATGTGTGTATAGGTATGAACTTTTATATTAGTGTAATATCACCTACACAAAATGAGTTTCATAATCTTACTTTCTTTTATGTATTTTGTACCATTGGTATTAGCCTCTCCTTAGAAGTTGGTAGAATTGAGCAATAAACCTGCCTGACCTTTCTTTGGGGAAAGACTTCTTGTTATTCTTTCAATCCCATTGCTTGTGATGGATCTGTTTAAGTTCTTTATTTCATTTGGTGAGTCATCTAAGTGTAGGAATACATCCATTCTATATTTTCTTATGGGTATGTACTTGTACCTTTAGTTACTTTCTCAGCTCCTTCTAGCTGTGATTTCATAGGCTCTTCTCTTAATCATGCCAGATTCTCAAATATCTAGTCACTCTCATTTACCATTGTTTGTTTGTCGATATTTGAAAGTAGTGTTTTGTCCACTCAGACCCCTAACTCTTTTTTCTGCTTGGTCAAGTCTACAGGTGATGGGTAGGCTTGTGTGGGCTGTGGGTTTAAGAGTGGGACATCAAGTGTGCTCATCCCTGCTACCCAGTTTACCTGGTGGATGAAGCTTCTGCTTCCAGATGTGCCAGTGGGGAGTCGCATGGCTGGGGCTGTGTTTGGCTTGACTCCTTTGTTTATTCCTCTGTTCTCTTCTTTGATACTTTCCACTGTTCTGTCACTCCCTGTGTAGATTTCCAAAGTTCTTCCTTTCTCTCTTTCTTATAGGGACTCTTCTCCTTAACCAGGTAGCATGGAAAAATTTCTCCCCTGTAGCCTTTCACAAGAAACTCCATACACTCAGTTTCTTTGAGGAACACAAGACTCTCATATTAATGATTATCTCTATACAAAAATAAAAAAATCAGTGAAGTCCATTCATCAATTAAACCACACTAATTAGTTAACAGTGGTTCTCAACATGTGAGTCATGACCCCTTTAGGCACATACCAGTTATCCTGTATATCAGATATTTACATTACAACTCATTACAGTAGCAAAATTACAGTTACGAAGTAGCAATGAAATAATTTATGGTTGAGGGTCACCACAACATGAAGAACTGTATTCAAGGGTCACTGGATTGAGACCACTGAGTTGCAAGCCACTGAGTTACTATGTAAAAAGAAAAGACAACATCCGGTTTATCTTAGTGACAAAGGGACTGCTTATTAATCTCTGCCTTGGAACTGTTCACAGGAAGATCATTGAAAAAAGACCAAAAGCATCTCGAAAAACAAAACAAAACAAAAAGACCAAAAGCAAATCTTCCTGCACTGTTGTGGCTTGCTCTTACATCTTCCAGCTCCCTATGAATGTGAAGGATTTCTCCAGTATATGCTTTGGGTATATTTAGTTTTCCTTTATTTATCAACATAAAAGTTTATTACAATTCTCTTATACTAATTTGTCTGTTAATAATTTAAATTGCATTAGGAATTTTCCTTTCCTTTTCAATTAAATTTTCTCCCTGTACATTTCAAAGACCTGGAGAGGAAGTAGCAGCTAAAGAAAGAGTCATTAGTCATAGCCATCACTATGTGTTCCCTTAGCCCATGGTCTTCGGTGTCTCTCCACCTCTGTGCCTTAGAGATGTGACATGATAGTTTTGTATTTACAATATGATGTTCTATTTTAGGCTTGTTGCTAGATTAGTTGCTTAAAATTTGTGACCCAGAGAGGTGGCTCCTGGGTTAAGAGCACTGACTGCTCTTCCAGTGGATCCAAGTTCAATTCCCAGCATCAAGAGCTCACAACTGTTTGTAAGTCCAGCCCTCTTCTGACATACACAGGTACTAAGCTCAAAAGCAGTGCACAGACATATATGTAGTCGAGACACCCATTCACATAAAATAAAAGATTTTTTTTCCACTCTGCTGTCATAGTGCTCCAGCAGACAGCTAACTCCTCAGTGAATCAAGCTTGTGATTTCCTATGCCTTTTGAGGTTTGGAAAGTTCAAGTCTATTTGGTCCTTTGGTTGTTTTTTTAAACATTGGTTGAAATGCCAAAACTCTCTTCTTGAGTCAAATGATGAAAAATGGAATGGATTGTCTCCTTAAATGAGCTCTTGTAGACACTCGTGCAAAATTCTAATGAAACTCACACAGGATGCAAAGCAATTTAAATTATTTAAGATAATTTCCAAAATTTTAAATAAACCTTTTATTTTGGAGTAGTTTTAAGTTTTGAGAAAAGCCACAAATGTGATGTGGAGGTGTCCTACTCATAACAACCTATTCATATGTACAAGAATAACAATATACAAATATTGTTATTAACTGAAGCTCATACTTCTTTTTTTCTGCTTTACATTTCTCTGGTGTCCTTTTTGATGACATTTAATGACCATGTTTCCCTAGGCTCCTCTCAGTGGTGACAGGTTTTCAGGCTCTGCCTGTTGTAGATGACTGTGACATTTCTGAGGGGTACTTGTCAGGTAGTCTATAGATTGTCAGGTGTGTTTCTCATGATTGGGCTGTGATGATGGGTTTTGAGGAAGAAAGCCATAAAGTTAAAGGGCCAACCACAGCACATCCTATCAAATCAAGCTTATTGCTGGTCTTGACCACCCAGCTGAGCCAGTGCCTGCCAGGTTTTTCCATGTTAAGAACCTTTTAGCTCTCTCCACAGTGCACTCTTTGGAAAGACACTTCATATACTCTGCACTCGAGGCAAGAACTGAAGTTCTCCCTCCTCAGGAACAGAGGGGCTATGTAAATTATCAGAAAATATGCATGAGCAATTCTCCTATTTCTCCCATTCATTTACCCAATCACTTATTTCATTCAGTATGAACTTATGCATATTCATTTATACTTGAGCTGTATTAATCCTGTTGCATAAATAGCTCTAGTTTTGTCTACAGAGAGCTCTTTCAGTTGGCTCCTGTTTTCCCAGCACACCTTTTATTATGCATATTATTGTATTACTTTTAGTTTTGATTCTTCAGTTGAAATATGATTTTAAAAGAGCAATGTTAGAACAATGTTTAGTGTATATATATATATTTATATATACACACACACATATATATATACATATATATACATATATATACATACATATATATACATATATATACATATATATGTGTGTGTGTGTATATTACACATGTACATATAATGTGTACATATGTTATGGAACCCCAATTAGATATCCCATACATTCTGAAATTATTGATAAAATTTCTAGACAGTAAAGGTTTCTAAAAATACTGGTTTTGATGTTTATTCATTTGTAAAACACTAAAGATAAGTGGAGTAGAAACAGTCAACTCACTAATTAGGACAAGGCATGAATCTGGAGCTTTTCAGCCTTTTTGCTCTTCTTTTTGGAGGCAATGTCACTGATGCCATTCTGTGAGCATTCAAGCTTTGTTTGTTTTTCTATTTTCATCTTGAAATGGAGTCTCCTGTAGCCCAGGTTGGCTTTTAACTTGCTTTGCACTCCAGGATGACGCTGAGCTCCTGCTCTGTATACCTCTCCCTCCTGAAGGTGGGGATTCAGCCGTGCACCACCATGGAGGGCTACTCAGGATGGCGTGACTCTTGCTCCTGATTTGATCTTTCCTGTGACTCCTATCTCTGCTGCTTGGCTTTCCCCTATCCTTTTGACAGTCATTAGTTTCTCTTCCTTGTTGTTGTTTTATGTCCCTTCAGGCTGTTTTGTCATCCTCAAACAGCAATTTCTTGGTACCAACATGGCCCTGTTTAAGATATGCTTCTTTGTTGTATAGATAGTCCTTCCTCTGAATATGTTATTTGGACATACGATGTCCCTGATTTCATGCAATCCTAGATCTCATGACTAGCAGTCCCCAGCAGTACTGAGTACACAGAGATGACACCACAGAACCCCTGCAAATTGGGAATCAGGCACACAGTGAGTGAATGAAGGAATCTGGAATGGCTCCAGATTCTCTGACCATCACCCACTCACTTCTTCCCTTCTCTGTCTTATGTATGACAGATATTGATAACATCCCTCAAAGGAGATTGCAGGGGATTCACTGTAATGGAGGGTTTATATACACGGTTTTAGGGGAGCATTAAGGAAGTCATTTTGTACTGCATCTTGAAAACCAATTAGAATCTCAGCAATCCATGGATATCAGTTGCTGAAGGACAGTCAGGAGCCTCCCTGGTGAGATCAAGAAGCAAGTCTTTACAGGTTGGAGCACTGTCACTTCAAGGGGAAGCAGCATCTTTCCTCCTCCGACCCCCCACCTCCCGCACCCACCCTCCACCCCCCCCCACCCCCCCCCCACCCCCGTCCCTCCTTGCTCCTTCATTTCCTCCCTCTGCACCGACTCTGGGACTGTCTTCACACCCCTGGGGTGCATCACCCCACTCTAGGACATCAGTACCAATTTCTTAAGAACGGAAGCCCCACTCAGTGATATATGGTATCTTACACTCTGGAAGATGTCTCTCCTCTTCTCCGAGCAGATTGAAACAGTAATTTCTCACTTGAATGCAGAGAAGAGCAACAAAGATTACTTAAATCACTGACTAGCTCCATTTCTCTCTTCAATTAGGCTGAGTTTAAGGAAGTAGAGATAAATTATTCCCAGAAAAATTAACTGTGTTTCAAGTGTTTTGAGAGCTTGGAAAGGAATAGAAAATATATCTCAAGTATGAAATTAACAGTCCACCACTGGACAAGCAAGTTTAGTACACCCGAAAGGCTCCATTTATGACACACTATAAAATTAATGACTAAATTGTGTGTCAGTTCCTTCCTGCTCGCCACCATATTTAATTAATCCTGGATATATTTCTGCATACACTTTTGACTCATAGTAACAAAGCCATAGCAAGTTAAAAGCAGCACAGTTTACTTTCTTTACTTGAAAACCAATTGGCTTCAGAGTCATTTGTAGTTTTCCATAGTTGAGCCCTTTCAGATACCAGCTATATGTAGTATGGGCGTTTCTCAACATGTTTTCCGAGTGGCCATCACATCACAATATTTGTAACACAAGGGAAGGTTTTAGTGGCTGAGACAATGCAGCCATTTGGTAGCAGTTCAAATAACAGACATGGATGACATGCTCTCTGGTTTTATAAGAGCTATGTGCTTTCCTTGTGTCAGTAGACTATGGAAATCGTGCAGATCCATCAGAGCTTTCCTCTGCCGCTGCAGTGGTTCCCTCCATGAAGAGCCACACCCATGGCTACTCTACATCTTTGATCTTCCATCCTAGGTTGCCTCTTTCCCCTTTACTTAGATTTTCAAGTCTTTTGTTTGTTTGGTTGTTTTTGTTTTTGTTTTTTCAAGATAAGTTTTCTCTGTGTGGCCTTGACTTTCTTGGAACTCACTCTGTAGACCAGGCTAGCCTTGAACTCACAGAGATCCACCTGCCTCTGCATCCCAAGTGCTGGGATTGAAGGCATGCACCACCACCACACAGCTTGATTTTCAAGTCTTACTAGCTTGTTTTGGTCCCAGCAACTAGCCAGTTCTCCACTGAAGAGAAAAGCCAAAGCTGCACATCTCCCTCGTCATCTACTCTTATCTGTAAAGATTTCTGTAGTCAGTCCAGTTCAGACCTGCTTTCTTGACACATTTATTCAGTAGGCACTGTGGCTAACCTATACCTAAAATGAGCACCCCTGCTTGTGTCTCTGTCTCCTCAAGGAAGGCTCTTTTGACATCCATGTTGTCATGGTCCGTGCTGTGTATCTCAGCTCATCTTGTCTTCTTAAGCGCAGCCACATCTTCAGACCCTCAGGGGCCTGCAGACCCAGATTCTGCTCCTTAGAGTCCCCACCAAGAGAAGTGACTGCTAGACCCTCAAATGAAGAAGCACATCTTGTTTGAAAGATGAATATTCCCCTAACGTTTTTCATATTTCTTACAATATTTTTTGTAAAAGTGATAGTAAATCTCAATTTTGGAAAACAAATACATAAAAAACTTGCAAATGAACCATGAGACCAATTGCACTTCTGTCCTACGAGTTGCGCTCTGCTCAATTTCATCAAATGTGTAGTGGCAACATTCTCTTTTCATAGATTATTAACAATTATATATATATGTATATGTAATTGTATATTGCCTTTTCTTGGCCCAATATAACATCATAAGCCATTGTACACACATTAGGATGACTTCATTTAGTAATAATTCTTCCTATAACTTTTTAAAAAGATCTATATGTATTCTTTGTTATTGTTTATGAGCATTTTTACACATAAAATTATGAAAACTGCAATATATATGTGTGTGTCATATATAGATATGTGTGGGTGTATGTATCTACACCTCTAAGAAGGTAGCATTACTATTTCAGAATATTGTATTGAATATACTTAGGGTTCTGGGCAAACTTTGCAAAACTGTTTTAAGGAAGACAGCACCAGCCCAAATGCTCATCTGCACCATATGAAAACACTTGTGTGCGTGTGTATTTACTAATATTTAACTGAACATTTGTCGACATATTTAATTGACTATTAAGTATTAATACATTATTTATGTAGAAATATATTTTGTATTCTAAATAAATATATGTAATATACAATGTAATCTAGTTGAATATTAATGCCAATTTGATTGAGAAAAATTAGCTGACTTTTAAACTGAAATTTCTATGACACACTGAAAGTTAGTCTTGTATTTGCCTGTTTATTATATATCTGGCCCTGTGAGTTATCTACTTAGATTTTAAGGGAAGGGTATTTTTTTATTAAAATCTTGGTCATAAGCTCTTTGTATGTTAAAAATACAAACATTTATGCTTAAATTTTTAAAGGTTTTGGTATGTTTAGGGTTTTTTTAAAGTTCAGATGTTCTTTTGATTTATGATAATCTTTTTATTATTTATGCTTATCAAATCTTCATTTACATAGAATAACTATGAAATCATATTCAAGATGTTTATAGTTTATATACACATAAGTAGAATTTTCTTTAGCATATGATATTAGACAGATTTTTGTACATAACCTAACTTTTCAAATCATTAAGTAGCACATTTTCCACTGATATTTGATTTTTTTATTACATATATATGGAATTTTAAGAAGTATTTTTATAAAATTTCATGTATTTGTTAATATACCATACCTATTTTTATGTATTAACAGTGTACATGTCAAACTTTACATGTACACACATTTATTAGAGCTATAAATATTGCTGTAAACATGAAATGTATTTATGAGATAGCTGATAGATAGATATGAACTAATTACATATTTACTATTGTGTATGAATGTGTGTGTATGTTTTCCATTTAACTTCACTGATCTAATAATCTACCATGGCAACAGATTGCTTTAATCATTGCATTTTAAAAACATCTAGTTAAAAAAAAAACTCCATTTTTTCTCTCTAAATGTAAAGCAATGGTCTATCTCTTTTTACAGTAAAAATGTCCCTGAATGAAGCTTAATATTTTTCTACAATCTGAAGGTATGTGTCTCCAGAAGTCCTAGATTAAAATTCTGACTGAGTTGATGGCATTAGAACGTGGGGTCTTTGAGAAGAGAATAAGTCTGAAGGCTGAGTCTTTGTGAATGTGGCTAGTGCCTTTATCAAGGAGGCTTGAAGGGCCACAGTCACTCGTGATGTAGGGGAACAGAGCACTAAGGTGCCACCTTTGAAGCAGGAGAAGACCCTCAGCAGTCACAGCATCTACCAGCATCTATTTCGACCTACCAGGTGTCTGGTTGCTTCTAAATCACATGGCTTATAGTATTTTATGATATTAGTCTGGATGGACTCGGTTTATTTCTCCTCTGTACTTCCTCCCCTACCATCAACATCTTAAAAATTCATTAGAAATCTCATTTATTCCACACATTAGTTAAGAAAAATTATAATTTTTTACAATAGATATTTTTGTTTTGGGCAATGTGTCTCCATTCTCTATTCCTCATATCACGTCAAACATTTTTGGATTTTTGTTTCGATTTTATAATTTTCTTCATATAGATCTAGTCTATCTTTGTATAGATCTAGTCTAGCTTGGATTGTCATTAACCTTATCTTCTAGTTGGATGTCTAAGACACAAAAGGAATGATCATTTATCTCATAGATATCCTGATGTCTGTATTCTGTTAACTTGTAATTTCTCTGCAGCTGTTTTTATTATGTAAAATTATGAATCTATTGAAAATGTTACATAATAAGCATAGTCAATATTTTTATGAAGACTTATATATATTCATTTTTATGCTTCCATTTCATAGATTCATTATCCCTTTCAAGTGTTCTATGCACACATTATTTATGATATACTGGATTGTGTTTAAAACCTTAAGACTCTAGAATCAGCAACCATGACTTTGAGACTAGCCAACCCCAAGTCAATGAGGTGTATTATGGAAGACTTTCCTGTTGGTCCATGTGAAGTTGCTATGATTACTGTCTTAGTTTATTTTCCTGTTGTCTTGATGAAATACTCTGATGCAAGCAGCTTGTGGGAGCAAGGGTTTATTCTGGCTCATAGTTCAAGAGTGTAGTCTATTAGGATAGGGAAATCAAGGTTTCAGAATCATGAAGGGCCTGTTCACAGCACACCCCCAGTCAGAAATCAAAGCCCACGAATGCCTGCTGCCGCCCAGCTCTCCTTCTCCATTTCTACAGTCCAGGAGCCCAGCACCAGCCACAGAGGCTATGTCTTCCTGTCTCAACTGATGTAACAAAGCTAACACCCCACAGGCAGGTGGTTCGAGATTCTGTTAAATGGACAACACTCATCATCACCAAGTAACCAAATATGTACATTCAAGTGTGGATTCTATACTAACATTTTGGTTCTGTTGTGTTTATGTAATTTAACATATTCATTGAATACATTTTTAACTATGCAAGCTTCTAACATTTAAAGAAATCTGAAAATGTAGAAATTCAGTTTTCCTTACAAGCAGCCATACTTAATTACCCCGGATAATACTGTCATCATGTCCTTATGTGAACTGTAGTTTCTTCTATTTATTTTTTTTTTAAACTTGGCTCAAGTGCACCTGTTCTATCGGCCTTTGTAACTATAAGCGGGACATCTTTTATAAACACTTTCCACTGCCAGGACCGTGGGAAGTGCAAATGTCCCACCTGGCATCTGGTTTGCAATTAATTGCTGATAAAAAGAGGCACCAGCTTCATTGTTATTGTTCCAATAGTTATTTCCTCAGCCAAGAATTGCTTCTTGCTGCCGAGTCTCTCTGGGTCCGTGAGAAGGGATTTTGTGAGTGGACTGTGGGTGGGTGGAGATGGGAACTTGAGCGATCAGGTTTGGGGAGATAGAGGGAAAAATAACTAAAAGAGACTCCTGGAAATGTGGGGGCATTTTAGGATCAGGTAGAAACCTGGCACAAAGGAATCTCCTGGAATCTACAAGGATGACCTCAGCTAAGACTCCTAGCAATAGCAGATATGTAGTCTGAACTGGCCATCTCCTGTGGCCAGGCAAGACTTCAAGTGAGGGATTGGGACACCAACCAAGCCACATAACATTGGACCTACAGTCTGTCCTGCCTATGGGATATGTTGGGGTAAGGGTGGCCTAGAGATTGAGGGAGTGGCCAACCAATGACTGATCTAGCCTAAAACCTATGTCAGGAGAGTAAGCCTACCCCTGACACTGCCTGGAGCACCAGGACCTACAGGCTGGATGACCCAGAGACCTAGGCAAGATAGAGCTAAATATAACTAGAGAAAAAAAATGTCATTGTAATGATGGCTAATGATATTCTGCTACACTCATAGATTGGTGCCTCACCCAACTGCCATCAGAGAGGCTTCATCCAGCAACTGATGGAAACCGGTGCAAACCCACAGCCAAAAATTAAGCTGAGAATGTTGGGGAATCCTGCAGAAGATGGGGAAAAAGGATTAGAGGAACTAGCGGGGTCAAGGGCACCACAAGAAGACCCACAGAATCAACTCACCTGGGCTTATAGGGGCTCACAGAGAATGAACCAGCAACTATATATATATATATGTGTGTGTGTGTGTGTGTGTGTGTGTGTGTGTGTGTGTGTGTGTGTATGTATATGTATATATGTGTGTGTATATGTATATATGTGTGTGTATGTATATATGTATGAGTGTGTGTGTGTGTGTTACAGTTGTATAGTTTGGTCTTGTTGAGGGACTCCTGATAGTGGGATCAATGGCTGTCTCTGACTGTTTTGCTTGTTTTTGGGACCCCTACTCCTCATACTAGGTCACCTTGCTCAGCCTTACTACATGGGGAGGTGCTTAGTCTTACTGCAACTTGTTGTGCCATGTTTTGTTGACATCCACAGGAGACCTGCCCTTTCCAAAACAGAAACAAAAGAGGAGTGGATTGTGAGGGTGGAGTTGGGGGAGGGGCTGGGAGGAGAGGAGAAAGGGAAAACTACAGGCCAGGATATAAAATGAATGAATAAATGAGTGAATGAATTTTAAAAAAAGAAATGCTTCTTAACTCATCAGAGTGAGAACAGATCCCATTGGAAGTTCTGCCATTAGGAGAAAATGAAAGGACCCATCATTGAATTCTCCCTCTCTGTCTATTAAGACTAGAAGCAAGATACTGACATACATTGCATCACTTCTAAACCATAAATCAGGGTTCAAGATGCAAGACTGTAGGAAAACATATGAAGATGCTGGAATGTAGCATAAATCTTTAAAAAGATGTATTCACATTCTACAGTCAGTATTCTTATATAAAAAGATTAAATTCAAACTAGTATGCTAGCTTCCTTCATGGGTTGGTTCAATTTAATAAGCACAAAGAATAATTCAGATTTATCTTTGAGGTCATGTTAGTGCTTGAAACTAGTGAAGACTGAGAAATACCAAACCAGAGATTTACTATGTGGGCTGATCTGCAGAGATAATCTCATAGCATGGAATTTCATAGGCAGGAAGTAACAACAATAACAAACAATAACAAAAGACAGGAGTTGAATGAAGAGTACCTTACGGGAAGAATTGGGTGAACTTGGGGCAGAGTCCGGGTTCCATGGTACTAAGTAAATACAAAAGCCACTGTGTTTATACAAACGCACTTGCCACTCATTTGAGCAGAGTTTATTTCTTTGGAAATACACCAAGTGTCATAACTTAGTTTCTCTTGGTTTAAGATCAATTTCAAGTTTGTATTAAATACGTGCTAAACCTAAATATTAGGTTTAATACTACATTGAAAATAGTTTAATACTACATTGAAAACAATTCAAACGACAAATGTTGAGGCTCAGTGTTCTGTTATTTCACGTGTACATTTATTTTGTTTGGTGAACAGTCTAATTTTGTTTCTTAATCTGAAACTTTTGGGAGCAGGGTAGATGGCCCAGTTGGTGAAGTGCTGGCTGTAAATGTGTGAGGACCTTAATTCAATAATCAGAACCCAGAGGAAAAACTGGGGGGAGTTTTCCTTATGGGTGTGATTGCTGTTCGCTCTACCATGCTCCAGGGTAGGCCACATATGTCCAAGTAGTTGAGTGGCCAAGTAGCAGCTTGATGTCCAAGCACAAATTGGACAGCATTGTTTGAACAATAGAGAGGGAGAGAGAGACAGAGAGAGAGCGAGAGAGAGAGAGAGAGAGAGAGACAGAAACAGAGACAGAGACAGAGACAGAGGGAGAGACAGAGAGAGAGAGTGAGAGAGAGATTGAGATCATGAGTTTGGGTGGTTAGGAGGTGGTGTGGGTCTGGAAGGAGTTAAGGGGGGGTATAAATATGACCAAAACACACTGAAATTCTCAAATAATTAATAAAAATATTATTTTTAAAGATCTAGGAATAGTGGAGGATGCTCATAATTCTAGCACTGGGGAAACAGAGACAAGAGAATCACTAGAGATCGCTGACTAGTCAGTCTGATATAATTGGTGAGTCCCAGGTTCAACGAGAGACGCTGTCTCAAAACACAAGGTAGCTCCCAAGGTTGATCTCTGGCCTGCATGTGTGTCGGTATACACATCTCTCTGTATGTACACTTACACGCACATGCACACAGAGGAGAGTGTGTGTGCTAACCCAATACATGTATACCTATCACACGTAATCTATATTCACCCCCCATCCAAATATGCTATTTATACGGACATTTCATTCTATCAAGCAGCTGCACGCTGGCTCAACAGGAGATTCTTAAGGGGTTTGCTCAAGTTATGAATGGAAAGACTGTATCTAAACTAAGGGAAGAACTTGTAAATGTTGCATCCCAATCTGTCACACCTCCACATTTTCACAGGTTTCTATTTTGTGTTAGGAAAGCAGCTATACCACACTGTGAAACTTGACATTCAGGTTACGGGCGGTAAGCATTTTAGAGGCAAAAGTTTGAAGTCATCTGTGAAGCCGTATGAGGCTTACTTTTCACTGAAATGCCATCGCTAATTTTAGAATGAAGTATTTCCTTTCAGCACTAGGGCATTCAGGATCACATACTCTGGTAGCCGCATTCTGGGCTGAATCTGGGGAGATTTACATATTATCTCATAAGTTCATAATGAGGGAAAAGGACTTAAGGGGGGGCTTAAAAGTCCTCAGGAAGACAGTGCTGCAGGGTATAATGACCACAGAAGTTAGGCTTTTGTAGTAATCGTGTTGAAGGAGAATTTAACTGAACTTAAACAGAGGAATAGGTTTGGAGGGATGTGCGGACAACCAGGCTGATCCTTCACTCCTGCTCGCAAACTTTAAAATGCAGAGGAGAACTAAGACGCACTGTTTGTGCTTGTGTATATTTCAGCTTGAGGAAGGGTCTGTTTTGGCTCACAATGTGAGGGCGCAGTCCATTGTGACAGGTAGACGAGGGGAGAGTGAGGCAGCTGGTCACATTGCATCCTCAGTCGAGAAGCAGAGAGCCATGAACGCCTGCGCTCAGCTCTCTGTCCTTTGTCATCACGTCAAAAGGTTAACCTATGGAATCGTGCCAGGCACAGTTAGGGTGGGTCCTCTCACCCTTGTTAGCCTGAACGAGAAACCTCCTCACGGAAAGGCTCGGAAACTTGTTTCCATGGTGATTCTAAGTCCTGTTAGGTTGACAACAACCACCATGCCTGACCTGTATGAGATTTCAAAGGACAGCTGGAGACTTCTCAGAGAGTGACAGTGATGTACACGTCTCTGCAGCTGACCTGCAAGATGAACAATTGCAGCATCTGCGCTAAACATCCAGTCACAAACGCCACAGTGAATTCTGTCAGTGGTACTCTGCTGTGTGGCTCGTGTGGTCGAGTTGGTGTTCTAGGATCCTCCTTCTAAGTCTCCACAGGACCCTTGACTTCAGCTGTCTTCTCTGACCGCGGTCCCTCACACAGGCTGGAGCCCTGCCTCTGCCCTCTTCTTCACTGTCCTGTATCTTATCCTCGTCCTTGTATTCACTGCCCCCTCCAAGGGGCTCCTTTGTTGAGTTCTGTCCTAGGCTTGAGGGAAGAAGCAATAGGGCGAAGCAAGGCTTAGAGCTAGCGTGATGAGCACATTTTACTCATGGGAAATAAGGCAAAAGCAGCCCTCCAACAAAAGGTTATTTACCATAGACCGAGCATAAGACCAAACGTCCCTCCTGTTAACATGGCCTGTCATGAAGATGCCACACACCCTCTTCCAATACACTGTTTGGAACACATGTGTGGGGGTAAAGTCATCTATAAAGCATGGACTCTGACAGGCTGCAGCCAGAAGATTCTACCTGGTACCATTTTCTTCTCTTTCTCTCCTCCTAAAAATAGGGTCTTTGGGGCCAGTGAGATGTCTCAGGGTATAATGTTCTTGCTATGGAAACCTGGCCACTGAGTTCCATCCCAGGAAACTGGGAAAAGGTAAAAGAGAGAAATGATGTCTCAAAGTTATCTTCTGGGCACTGATTTTCGCTCCCGCCCCCAAAACATACACACACACACACACACACACACACACACACACACACACACACAGAGTAACACATACAATGACAAAAAAATCTCTGGCCAATTTATTAATTTCTCACTGTGTCAAGTGTATTGTGGAACAGATGTTTCTGAAGTTCCATTTGATCAGAAAGCACGAGTTGGAAACTTAACTTCTCCTAAAGTTCCAAAGTTCTAGGCTGTTTAGACATTAATATTGGATGGTAAATGAGAAGGTGGGGAATGGAGGAAGCAGGGAGGTGTGAATGGATGGGAAGACAGGTGGTGGAGAAAAAGCAGAGCTTCCTTGGAGTCACGAAACAGAACAACACATGTGTCCTGGTAGCAATGCTTTTCTGATGGTGCCTCATTTCATTTACTTATGCTGACTCTCTGCCCTGTCCTAAATACACACTGAAGGCTGAGGTGGCTGACAGAAAAGAAATAGGACATGATTACCAACGGGCCAGACTGCCACTTCCCTTGGGCCTCTTAAAACCGTATAGCCTCCATCCTCTGCTAGAGCCCCCAATTGCTGACTGATTCCCTCTGTCCATTCTGGGTAGCTTTGCCAAAGTGTGGGCTGTGGGTGGGGGCAGAGTCTCTAAGTTTCATTTGAAACATCAGCCTTTTTGCTTGGTCTTGAACCATGATCCTCCTGCCTCAGCCTCCAATTGATAGTGTTATAGGTATGCACTACCATACCTGATTTGTAATATAGTTCTTATAACAAATTAAACAGAAAATATTTTATCATGGGAACAACTTCAGATTATCCTATGAGATGGATAACTCTTCCCTGGAAAGTCATAGGAGATACTCCGGCTGTAACTTTGCTAATACCAGTAGAACATTCTGGAAAGACAAAAGATCACCGAGGCCATATAAAGAATGATTAGGCTGACCCATCTTAAAATGGAATGTAAACGAGAATACTAGAACAAGCCTGCACAGCACTGATGTTTTCATGGTAGTTTACTGCAGAATATCTTTCCTCTATAAAACAACTCAAATACAGACCTTTTTTAAATGGAAACCAACGAAAAATTCAATTCATCATCTATGTGACTTTACTTGAGCAAACCTATCAAGTGATGTCAGAGGAAAAGCCAGAAAAAAAGTAAGTGTTATGAAGAGGGTAGCCCTTCAAAAGTATTAAAAACAAAGTTACAGAAGAAAAAGATCCATTTAAGCTTGAAAGCTACAGTCTGAACATGAGGTGAACTTTAAGTTAGTTAAAGTGGTTCAAAATTATCCAGAAAGCATTTGTTTGAGTTTACATTTAAGCTTCCAGAAGAAAACTAATCTTAAAATAGTTCCAAACATTTGGAGGACTTCTCAATGAGAAGTCTTTGAAGCATGAAGATGAATTGATTGGAGGGGGAGTCCTCAAACACCCTGCCCCTTCCAAGTCAGGAGGCTGCTGTGTGCCCACAACTGTTGATCACTTGAGTCTGTGAGCTCGGCCTGGGGAAACGGAAATTTCATTACAGATGGGCAAGATGGCTTTAGTTGGGGTGAGACTGTCACTCTGATATACATATGAGGTGCAATGTCTCTAACCCTGGAAATATTCTTAAAATGCAAATGTCCTCTGCAACTAGCTGCTGCTGAAGTTTCAGTTCAGTGTAAAGGATTTAGAAAGAGTGTTTTCCACCTCTCGTCTCACATTAATGGTATTAGTTATGGGTAGGCATATGTTCAAATTCTTAGCAAATATAATTTTATTAGGCAACTTGAACACTTTATAGACATAATGCATTATATTCACAGAAAGCTACATACATATATCTTCAGGCTCCTTTATTTTTATTAAATTGATTTCTCACTTTGAGCATTTGGTTCTGGCTGAAGGAAACAAAGAACACAATAAACTCTTAAGGTTACTCCCAAATCAATAGTTAAAATTACTGAAGTATTGTGATAGCTCTGTCTTTAGAAGATGAATCCTTGTAAACAAGCAGGGATACACACATGGCATCATTTAAGCAAGACATCAGTTGGGCCCTGTCACATCTGTAACCAGAAATATAATGTGAACCTGACATTCTACTGTTTAGGATTGTAATCCATGTGTCAGTTCCAAAGGAGCTGTTCATGTTTAATTGCATTCTGGGACCACATGTGTATCCCTGCTTGTTTACAAGGATTCTCTCCCCACCTCCTTGAATTCCTTTACCAGTCTTCCATGTATCCCTTTAATCACCACAGGGTTCAGAGGTGTTCCTTCCTGCAGAGAACATAAAACAGTTTATGTACCTCCCACAATCTTTCACAAGAGCTCCCTCCTGGATGGCTGCATGTTGGACCCTTATGCTACTCTCATGGAGTGTAGGAGATGCCAAGGGAGACAAGAGGAGGTGACCCTGAAAGGTAACGAGAATGTACACTGTCCCTTGGGCACATGACTCTCTGGGCTCTGGGTATGGACACTGAAGAAGAAAGGGAGAAATATGCTTCTTCCCATGTGATCTCCACTGACTCCTTTTAGGGAGCACAGGCTTTATATATCCACTTTGATGGCGCAGAAGAAAGGACAGAAGCTAAGGGCCAACTAGGCAAGATCTGTGATTCAAATCCCAGCTTTGCTGCACTTGGTCTCTGTGGCTTTGTATAAGATGCTTGAATTCTCTAAGCTAGAGTTTATTCCCCTTCACAATAAAACGTCAATAAGAGTTCCCAACATATAAAGTTATCCTGTAAATGAAACAATATAAGTAATGTTGATTGCATGATTCATAGTTAGAATTCAATAAATGTTAGCAAGAGCTATTGTTATTATTTTTCTACTCCATGAATCCAAAATGAGTTCAGTAACCTATTTGCACACACACTACTTTTGCAACCCCGAGGCCAAGAATACCCTCAGTTACCTTTCAAGATGACTAATTTCATTGGCTGATGTCCAGAACCCGATGCCATACCTCCTCCATGCATGAATTCCTTCCTGTGCAAAAATGCTGGCCACTGAGTCTCCAAATCTATTTAATAAGAGAAAAAAAAGTAATCACAATGCAAAAGAAACGGCACAGAATTGAGGATCCCCTCCAAGATTTGGTTTGGCGTTTGGGGTTTCAAAATAACCAGATGTTCTTGCAGACCCAACGTGCCCACTACTCACGGTGCCATATCGGCTGAGAGACTGAGAGAGAGAGAGAGAGAGAGAGAGAGAGAGAGAGAGAGAGAGAGAGAGAGAGAGAGAGAGACTTGGCGTCAACAACAGGTATTGGAGAGCCAAAACTCTAGCTCCCTCTCTCACACTCTCTGCATCCACTGCCTATTTCTCTTTCATGATTTCCTGTTTTCTGAAACTCAAGTTCTTTCCTACCATTCCATGGAAACAGCACTCACAAACCTCATCAATGACGTACTGACAATTCCCGCTTGAGCTTTGACAAGAGTTCACGTCCGGGAGCCCCCGGCACTGTTAAACATATGGCTCTTCTTGGAATGAGGATCAGATCCTTTCTTGCTTCTCCTCTTGCTTGTCTTATTTACCATCCCCTTTAATTTTATTTGGTTCATGTTTTGCTCCTTACCACACAAATTTTCTCTCAAGCTACCTACATAAGCCTTATTCCTTTTTTCCTGAGAAACTTGAACCATACTCAGAGGCACAACTTTCACACTTTTCAGAAGACTCATAAATGTGTATCTATTATCTATCATCTATCATCCATCTATCTGTCTGTCTGTCTGTCTATCTATCTATCTCTCTATCTAGAGAGATAGAGAGATAGAGAGATAGAGGATATAGAATAGATTTTTGCTCTTGGTTTCTAATTGCATGCTAAGATACTCCATATCAATGTTTGATGGGTAACATATTCACATTTAAAATACCAACCCCGTAACTATTCTCCTTACCTCCTATACAACTTTCCCCATGTCCTGACTTTCATCTTCTATGTACATCATCTCCAAGGAGCAAACTCACGTGATATTTAATCAAACAAAGATAAATACAATTTCCAAATTTTACCAACTATTTCTTTGAGAATGTTCTTAAAGCTCCTAGAATTCATCATCTATAGAGGAAATAGTAATAAGGACTTCCCCCAGTGGCAGATGGCTTGTATGTAGAACTCTGTGGAACATTCTTACTATAAGAATATTGAAGTTCTTGACATTGTGGTTTATTGTTTTCTGGTTTCATGATTTCTGTACCCATAACTTGCCTTGAAAAAGGTGTAATATGTGAATTATTCTGCCAAATTTTATACTTACTTCAAGACCCTCACATTTCTAAGTTGGGTTCTGATACTTTCCTCTCACTTTCCTCCTGCTTTGTCTTTACTGGCTCCATTGCCATTAAAAAAAATAAGCAATTTAGTGGCCAGGTGGTGGTGGTGCACGCCTTTAATCCCAGCACTCGGGAGGCAGAGCCAGGCGGATCTCTGTGAGTTCGAGGCCAGCCTGGGCTATAGAGTGAGTTTCAGGAAAAGTGCAAAGCTACACAGAGAAACCTTGTCTCGAAATACCAAAAAAAAAAAAAAAAAAAAAAAAAAAAAAAAAAAAAAGAAAGAAAGAAAGAAAGAAAGAAAGAAAGAAAAGAAAGAAAGAAAAAAATAGGCAATTTATAAAATCCATTAACACTTTAGTCAAAGATTGCAGTTCAGTTTCACAGGCCCCTCCTATGCCCATCCTTAGTAGCGACTCCATTCTCTAAATTATTTTAAATGGTATCTTTCTTTTAAATCTACAGCTTTATTACACCTGTCCCTTTGTCTAAACACCTTGTCATGTTTAAAGTTCATCTTCAAAGTAGTTCCCAACAACCAGGATGTCCTGGTGGCCTCCATTTGATCAGGACGGATCATTCCATTTCCACTTCCATAGCCATTGATTTTTATTTCTCTGTATCTTGCCTTCTCATATCAATTCAACGGTTCATTTGTCCAATAAATCTTGTCACAGAGGATCTACTATCTCAGGTAGTAGGAATTGCTCAAGTGACACTAAGCTGAGCAAGCTGGGTCTAGTCGATGTCCTTATGCTATTTGAGCTCGGGAAGGTACTTCTGGGCATTTGGGTCTGTTTCTTTCCCTACAGTCCAGCTTGCTTTTAGGAAGGAATAGATGGTTATCAGATGCTTGTTGATCAATCTAGGCCAGCATTTATAACTCCTGTGGAGTCAATCTCTAGGAAGGAAGCACCAGGTCAAAGAGTCTTTGCTCTCAGCAGACTAGCTTGCCTAATCAAATTCTCTCTGAACATCCCAAGTGTAAAGTGGATTTCCTTTTCTTAGGGACTTCTACCTCCTCCTTTATCCCCCGAAATCCTGTTTCATCATGTACACCTACAAGAAAAAGCTGTTGGGAAGAACACCTACAGTGAGGCATCCGAATGAATTACTTTGCATCAGACCTGGCTGGTCCATGATGCTCTAATTTAGTCCTCTGGCCGTGTACTGATGAGGCTTTGAGGCAAGCTGTAAGCTTTCTTGAACTCTCAAGGGTAGGGAACAGACCCCAGTCCTCAGGCCTGCCTGGGTGGAGTCAGCCCTGACTTTGAAATCTGGATGCCTGCAGTCTTATCTTAAACTCTATTAAATCTTTAGAAAGGAAGTGGGAAAGGAAATTGTGTGGTAGGGCTAGTAAAAATCAGAGCATGAAGTGGGTGGAGGCGGAAGGCAGTCAGTACCTTGAATCCTTGCTTTAAGTTAGAAAATCCAAAGGGGGAAGCAGGCTTAGGGGCATTTGCTTTTCGCAGCCTGTAAATCATGTTTGCACTCACTAGGTCAAGCCGGTTCTCCATTTCTTTTCATCTCATGTTGCAAAAGTGAAATTTAAACATTTGCCATGCAAATGCTGTAAGTCATGTTTTTTATATACATATACATAAGTGAAAAATCTAGAGGAGTTAATTAAAAAATATATTAAAGTATCCCATATAGAAATCTTAAAAGATTCGGTTTCTGAGCCTTTTAAATATATAATTCCATATATTATAATAACATACAACCATGTGACTTTTAAGGGGAAATGAACAAAGGCTATTAAAAAGTAACTATGGCCTTTTATTCCCCCCAATTTAGTGCTTCTTTGTTCTTAAAGACGGAAGAAATTGTTTTGACAACTTGATTGTTTTGGTCTATTCTACTTTACTAATTCACTGTGAATTTCTAAATAGTAACTATTGATATGATATAAAAGAAAGTGTTTGTTTAAAATTCATTAATAGCAGAGAAATAAGTCTGAAGCTATAGTCCCCAGAGGAAAAGGAACAGCTACTTCACAGCCATACAGCACATTCATGGGGAAATATTTTAGGGGGGAGGTGTTTAACTTTGCCAAATGGTGGGGGGAGTAGTTATTGCTATTTCAACAAAACTCTTATATATAAGGGAGAATTAGATTCTTTTGTGATTTCATGTGGTTAATACCTGAATAAGATTCTCAAGCTTAGTAAAAGGTAGAATTATCTGTCTGTCTGTCTATCTATCTATCTATCTATCTATCTATCTATCTATCTATCTATCATCTATCATCTATCAATTATATATCATCCATCCATCTGTCTATCTATCATCTACCACCTATCTATCATTTATCTATCATCTATCCATCTATGTACCTATTATATATCATATATTTATCTATCATATATCCATCTATCTATCATCTATCTATCTATGTTTCTATCTATCAATCTATCATCTATCTATATATATATATATCATCTATCCATCTATCACCTATCATCTATCTATCATCTATCTATCTATCTATCTATCTATCTATCTATCTATCTATCATCTATCCATCTATCATCTACCTATCTATCTATCTATCAATCATCTATCCATCTATTTATCATCTATCTATCATCTATCATCTATCTATCATCTATTTATCTGTCATCTATCTATCTTCTATCTATCTATCATCTATCTATCTATCTATCTATCATCTATTTATTTATCTATCTATGTATTTATCTACCTATCAATCATCTATTTATCTATCTATCTACCTATCAATCATCTATTTATCTGTCATCTATCTATCATCTATCTATCTATCATCTATTTATCTATCTATATCAATCTATCATCTATCATCTATCCATCTATGTATCTATGTATCATCTATCTATCTATCTATCTATCTATCTATCTATCTATCTATCTATCATCTATCCATCTATCATCTATCCATCTATGTATGTATGTATCTATCATTTATCTATCATCTATCCATCTATCGATCATCTATCATCTATATATCTATCATCTGTCTATCTATCTATCATCTGTCTATCTATCATCTGTCTATCTATCTATCTATCTATCTATCTATCTATCTATCTATCTATCATCTATCCAGCTATCTCATCTCATCTATCTCATGTGTACATGTGTATGCATTTGTATTTATTCATATGGGTATGTGTAACTGTGTGTGCAGGTGCTTGTGGAGACCAGAGGTGGATATGGGATGTCTTTCTCTATCGCTCGGCACCTAATGAAAGAGATAGGCTCTTTCATTGAACATGAAGTTCATCAACCCAGTCAGACTAGCTTGCCAGTGAGCTCCAAAGACCCAAAGACTAAGATTGTAAATGCATCCACGCCTGTCCTGGGGATCCAAACTCGTGTTTGTGAAACTGGTGTTCATACCTTACGGAGCATCTCCTCAGCCCTGGAACTGCCAAACTGTCTTTTAATTGATTTGATGACTTTGTGAAAACGCTTTTTTCCCTCTAAATTCAAAGTGACATCTTGGAGAAATGAAGAAATGAAGGCAGGGAAAGAGAGACGGAGGGAGGGGTGAGGGACGGAGAGATGGAGGAAGAGAAACAATGGGTGCCGTTAAGGAATTTAGAAGTAATAAAAATTGACATAAACTTTGCACTAACTGAGATAAAGGTCTATGGTCTGGCTTGGAAACTAAAGAGCGTTTCAACTGATGAAGAGTCTAGGAAATGGGGTCTGACTCCCAAATGGCTAGGTCTGTTACTAAAATTAACTTCTTAGCACATTTGCATAAAAATGACAGTAATTAACATTTCTTGAGCACTTAGCATATGCCAGCATTAAGTTCTCTGTGTTCATTATCATCTTTAAATCTTAGTAGCAGTCCATGCATCAGCTCACGTCACCACTCCACATCGCAGAAAGACATAGGGAAAAAAAACAATTGATTTGTACACATTTGTGTGGGTCAGCTAGTAAGGAGTTCATTCCCTGCATTTAATCCAGCGAGTCTCCATCCAAAGTTTATGTCCACGTACTTAAACTTTCCCTTTGTGCACAGAGAAGTGCACATTCTATTCAGAGTTAGTCAAAAGGGTTAGTTTTATGTTCATCTTAGAAGGCCACCGTTGTCCTTCTCTCAACCATTTGGGGATGCTTGCCGTAGGCACAGTCATATCCCCAATAAATCTGGCCCTGCTTTCATACTTTTCCTCTACAAGCTTTTAAGTTATGGTTGCCCTCTGCACTCTGCGTAATGTGGGACCAAAGCTTTGTACTCAGGAAGATGTAACAGTTTACTGTGATTCTTTCCTCACATCTTTCCACCCCACCAGCTAGGTTTCTGAAGCTGGGGTGCTCACTTAACGCTCTGAGCATTTTCAAATATTGAATCATCTACCCCAAGAGAGGAACATGTTGGTGATCCCAAGGAAGGTTCTTTGTAGAAAATATCTGGGAGTTTCCCTGTTATCCCAATGAAAAGACCTTGGCTTCTGAACTGACTGCCATGGGTGTAAAGTGACAAGCAGATCCAAGAATGCCTTTAACCTTCTTGCCAGGAAAGGAAGTGCCGTAGCCCTGCTTCTTAGACGTTCATTCTTAATGCTGGGAACATTTTGCAGGTTTTCTGAAATTCCCACCGAGGAAAATGAAATGCTGCCTTAGACAGCCTGCATTTAATGATAGAATATGCACTCAGCACATTATAGTTGCTCAATAAAGGATTGTTGAAAGGAATTAAGCTCTACCAGTGGCATAGTGCCAAGAAAAACATCTGTAGGATGGTGTAAGCCCAAGTTCAGGTGCTCCCTGTGTGGCTTATTTGGGCCAGGTGTTGAGTAAAGGGACCTTGAACCTAAATGCTACAGAGAAGAAGTGTGGAAACATTTTAAAGTTAAGTCAAGCATAGTGATGTCTTCCCTTTTTATTTTTTTAAATCACATTGCTAGTTTTCCATCACCCTGAGAGGAAGGCCCAGAAGACAGATGCCATTTGGCAGTTTAGAGCCACAGGATTCGGGACAGTAAAAGTGACAAGTGACGTCTGTAAGATTCACCAGTTGGAGTGTGACAGAAATGCCCGGCGTGGAGGAGCCTGAGCGGCAAGAAACCCGTGACACTGCGATTCAAACACGAACTCTCTTGAAACTACAGGGCACTGTTCCTATGCCAGATCTGTTTACTCCGCCTCCACAGGGATCTCCTTCCCACAAGACTGAATCACTCATTGGAGTACCACGCACATTCGCGAGTCATGTGTGTGGCATTCATTAGGAGAGAGAAAAACAACATAAAATGGCTCAGCGATGTATCTGCTTCCCTCAGGAAGGGAGAAATAACTCCCACAGACCAGGGAGCCTTAGGGTGCAGATGATGGAAATGAGTGAGGAGGCGGCGGCCAGGCCAGAGTCTCTCAGTAGGCGGGGTGTGGATTTGCACAAACTCCTTGCCTCACTCCATCATCTTCATTACTCACCAACGCTCCACAATGAGTCCTCCTCCTTTCTTAGCTCCCTGGGAGCAACTGGCTCACAGTGCTGTAGGGGGATGTTCATAAGGTTTGGGGAAGAAGAGCGCCCCTGACTATCAGCTACATTTCTAATCCCTCTAGCATAAATGAAGCATAACTGTCAGTATTCCAGCTGGCCTGCTCACTGGTATGTGGTGGCTGGATTTCTGGTAGGAACACAGCCGTTTTAGCACTGTCCTGGGACAAGCAAGGGCCTTTCAGGGTGTGCCTGGAGGCTCCAGTTTTTCTGCAGTTCAGCAAATAATAATAATAATAATAATAATAATAATAATAATAATAATAATATAATAAAACAATAATAACATCAACAACAACAACCCCAGGCCATGATTCAAAATACATGTAAAACTGAACTCTTGAGTTTCTAAAATCAATGGGACTTCTATTTAGAAGATGAGGAGGAGAGGACAAACAGCGAATTTGGCTGTTTTTGAAAATAAGAATGAAGTTAAACATATTTGGAAACCATCCACCCTGTTTTAGATATGCAAATAGCAACAGAGTCCATACCTCGTCTCTGGAGTTACCTTTTCTCAGTACAACCTTTACTTGTAAAGGCATCTTAAGATAGGTGTCCTCTCACTATCAGAGCTAAGAGATGGACCCTAGAATCCAGGGCCTAAAGTAATGACATCATCCTGAAATGTCCACATGAAATCTAGAAACTCCCGACAGTCATTAACGTTGGTGGCTCCCCTCCATGAAACAATTATGACACTCTTCCCAAGGATGGGGGTGGTGGTCCTGTTTTTATTTTCAAGAACCATGCACTGAAGTCATTGGATTACAGCCTCTGCACGGTGGGGTTCCGAGTTCACAAGCAGAACAGCATAGGCTATCCCAAGACAGCTAAGGTCAATGATATGATCTCACATCGAAGCTCCGATCAGGCCAGCTTCCAACATCTTCCCAAAGACAAGCGTCAGGAAGTATTGTTTATCTGCCAATTAAATTAGTCGTGGGCCACTGTGGCTGCTGGTAACCAGCAAGAGCTCACATGCGGCTGTGGGACTGGAAGGGGCCAGAGAATGATAAAGAGGCTTATCTGGATACAATCATACTGATCGGATTCGATTTCTTTCAGCAGAAAATTTATATTGAGAAGTTGGTGATATAAGGTACACTTGAGCACTTTGGCTTGGACATAGATCTCGCTCTCACTGGAAATAACATACCATAAATACTCTTAATGAATGTCGGAAAGCAACACATTTAAAAAAGAGTAGTAACAATTGTGCACTGTCAGCTCAAAGGAGTCCAAAATCACTCAGGACAGGAAGGAATATGGGGAAGCTTTTGAGCCAGAACTGAGGAAATATGAGGCACCTGTAGGCCATTCTGAACAGAGGGCAGATCATTATATTTGAAGGGATACCTAATAAAACAAATCATACCAACCTAGCTGCAAACTTGAGAATTCTACCTCTACTTTAAAGTACCTGCTCGGCTAAAGGCCCAGAGTGAAATCAAAGGTGTTCGGAGGCCTTTGGGGGATTATTAGCAGAGACTTCGTGCATTTATCCAACACGGACTGCCTTCAGGATCAAAGGGAGAGTTGTGTGCACTTAGGGCACATTGGTGAAGAGACCTATAGAGAGATGAATTCTGTAGTTTTAATCAACGGTAACAGGACAAAGACATGTTTCATAGTCCTAGGTGATGGGAAAGGATGATGACAATAAGAATTAGTGGTACCCCGCCCTACATACATCAGTGGCACTAGTAACAGAATTGGGAAGTCAGAAAGAAAAAAAGCTTTGCAAAGGAAAACGAAGGAGCCTAGCTCCTGGAGATGCCTTAGCGATCACAATTCAGATAATCTAACTCCAACAGGAGTTAGAAATCCAATCTTGAAACCCAGGAGAGAGACCAAGATGGTAAATATAGATTTGAGAGTCAGGCACTGCCCAGATGCAATCACCGAACTGACAGATTAGATCAGAGTGTTAGGGGAATGATTGCCAGGGGATGGAGGAAAGTCAAGGACGAAGGCCCGGATGCTTTTCTTTGGGAAACAAAAATGTTGGACTTCTAAATGGTCACTGCTTTCCTAAGCGCAGGCCTGCTTTTGTGCATGTGTGCGCCTGCTTCTAAAATGTTTCACAGCTCTTTGCCATATTCTCAGGACAGAGGTCATCAATATGCTGCCTGGTAGGAGATAATAGATTTCCTTAGACACCTGAGTTTCTAAGACGTTGCAAATAAGATGTGTCTGATGGCAGTGGGGGGAATGAGGGTGGTATGGTCTGTATATGCGTCTGTGGGGACAATACAGATAATCAGGTTTTCCTTAGGTAAAATGTCTAGGTGGAGATAAGGGTGAGATCTTTCTCAGCCTGTTAAGTACCACTGAGGATATCGGTGGCTGGGCACTGGTATCAGCCTTTACCTGCACGACAGCTCTCTAATGTGGCTCCTGTTCTCACTTACTGGACAGATAAACTCAGGGAGCTCAGGCAACGTCCGCGTTTCCACATTTAAAATCTGTTAGTTCACAGAAAAAGATTCTAATTACAAACGCCAAAACTGAGATCTTCATGATTATATTTATGCTTTGAGGCTTTCCTGGGTAATTAATGGACCACAGTTGTACTAATGTCCTACTACATTTATTTATTCATTTATGCATTGCTCAGTTTAATTATTAAATTAATATGTAGTGAAATCAAAGTTTTCTTCATACAGTTCTGTTGATTTTTAACACATGTATAAAGCATACAAAATATTCACCACAAAGAGGACACAAAATAACTCCATCATTCCAAGGCCCTCCTGGTATTCTTCATTTGTAGTCCAGCCCACCCCTACCCCAACTCCTCACAAATGCAGCTCACACTCAGCTGTCCTCCACTGGCATGCCAATTCTTATCCGGGATGTCTCAGCTAAATGGACAGTAAATACAATCTTTAAGAGTGGCCTCTATGGGACTGGGTAGATGGGTCAGTAGTTAAGAGCACTGACTGCTCTTCCAGAGGACCCAGGTTCAATTCCCAGGACATGGAAGCTCACATCTGTCTTTAACTCCAATATAAAATATCTTGATGAGAGAGAGGCCTCTGTGTCAGCCTGATGTCTTTGAGAGCCGCGCAAGTTTTTGTGCATGTCACTGCCTTGTTGTATGCTTTCCCAATTTATTGATGTAACGCAGTACATTTGTGTGTCCAGTAGTAGATGGAGATTTGGTCCCCTACCCAACTTTTATCAATTATGGATAAAGGTGCTATAAGCCATCCCCTAGTGATTCTTAAGTGGATGTAAGTTTTCACCTTCCCAACAATAATACTGAAGAGTGCAGTTGCTGGATCCTGTGATAAATGTACTTACATTATTTTTTAAAGTATTTGAGATAAGTTCAACCTGCTGGAACACCTATGCAAGCCATCTGGGTGATCTATGAAGAAGCACTTTAGAAACTATACCATAAGTAAAGGAAAGATTGGGCTTGTCAAGGCTAGAGAGACAGCTCAGGAGTTAAGAACATTTATTCCTCTTCTAGTGGACATGAGTTCAGTTCTCAGCACCCCTGTCCATTGGCTCAAAACCACCTGTAACTCCAGCTCCAGGGAATCCCACACCTCTGGCCTCCATGGGCACCCACACTCATGTGCACAATCCCCGTCACACGCGCACACACATAATTAAAATAAAATTTTAAACTTAGAAAAGTAAATAAACGTAAAACTGGGGCCTATTAATGGAAGGCTATGGCAGACTGAATCTAGGGAAATATCAAACTGTATTTCCAGAAGCACACAGATACCATGCAGCTCACCTTTCACAGTCTACATGGAAGTCAACAGATGCCCCAACCCACTATGACAAGGCACAGTTTTCACACTGCCAAATCCAAACCAAGTTCTTTGACTCTTGCACCACCATTAAGAACTTTTCAGAAAAACACAAGACTCACCCCTCAAGGAAAATCTATGGCCTTAACATGAATAAAGCTAACCATTTTCATGTTTCCAAGATGGAAGATATATGAAGCCCAAGTTTAGACTTTAAGGATTTTCCCAACTGCCTCCATGAACGTGTTTGTCATAACTTTTTCTATTTCAGCATCCTGGAGTTATAAACACTAATGTAAAGCCTACTGTAAATATTTGAACTATAAAAGCAGGTCAAGGAATTGAGATGAGTTGTTTCCATGCTGGCCATTTTGAGGTCATAAAATGTAAAACCAATGTTTAATGCTAACCAAATACCCTACTATGTAAATAACTATGCATTAGGTTATAGTAAACACCATGGGCTCTAATGGCTTATGAAGTATATATGTTTTAGAGCCATGTTCATTTGTTGAACATAGACTAATTATCATATATATTTTGCCATTAGTTGAACTCTTCATGAAGGGCTTTAGTTTAAGGTCTATGGATTTGGAAAGATAATAAAACATGCACTAAAGACAGTACAACTCCAGAATAGTGGATAGGATGTCAAATCTAACTCAATGGGCAACAAAGGACTGCAGACAACATGCTGGAGTCCTATGTGCTAGGCATAGACACTGCCTCTGGCCTTTATAGGACTGTTATTTCCTAATATTTCCCCCTACAGAAGGTGCTCAGAAATACACAATAAGAAGTCCAGAAGCTTGTTGGTCTCACTTGGGGAGTTGTGTGTGAAGACCAACAGACCTTACCCGGCATGGAGTCATGAGGAACTGTTAAACTCCCAAAGATCCAGAAAAGTGATGCAAAAGAGGAACTTGGAGTAAAAATCAAAATGGGGTGCCAGAACAAACACTCATAAAGTGGAAGCTAGTAGCAAATCTCAGCATTAATACTGACGTCAGTAATGATAATAGTCTCTGTGTGAGTCTTTCTCCCACCTGACCCTAATTACAGAAATCATCTTTAAGCCATATGGAATGGATGCCCGGTTTCAATTTGCAGATTAACTGTGGGTTAATGTTTGTAACACAGTTAGAGCAAAGCACTATCTATGGGCTAGGAGATGTAGAAGTAGGGAATTGTTGTGGAACAAATGACCTTTGTCCCTTCTAGCTCCAGGCGGTCCATGGGCAAGCATAGGTGCTTATTGATTAAGGCATCCCATGCTTAGTTGACTTCTGTTGTTCCAACAAACAGCACGACCAAAACCAACTAAGGTGAAGAGAAGGCTTATTTCATCTCCCAGGTTACAGTCCATTATCAAGGGAAACCAAGGCAGGATCCTGAAGCAGGGAACATGGAGGAATGCTGCATACTAGCTTTCTCCTTCTGACTTGCTCAGTTCCCTTTCTTATACAGCTCATGCCCCACCTGCCTAGGGATGGCAACACCCACATGCACCAGGCCTTTTGATACCAATTAGCAACTAGGCAAATTCATTGTAGATAGGGCCACCGACCAACCCCATCTGAGCAATTCTTCAGGTAAGTTTTCCTCTGGCCAGGTGACTGTAGGTTTGGGTCAAGCTGACAGCTAAAGCTAACTATGACACACACTACTTGGTATCTATCTCCCAGGAGGACTTTGCTTTTTTCAAGGATCTTATTTGTCAGTGGACGAGGGAGGATTCTACTACCTTTAAGAGATACATCACCTTATGCAAGTTAAAACACATGAAAACAGTTTAAATGCCATACACAAGCATGTGTGCACATGTTCACATTCATATTACTTATTCTGTAGACACAGCCACATGGGTAGGCTGAGAATAACTGTACTTACAACCAAAAAGAGCTTTATGAATGCTGGTCTACAAGGCATGAGTATGTTGTTCATCTGTGGAACTGAGCGTTTTCATCTATTCTCCTGGTCATTTTCTCCAGATCCTCCTTAAAGGAAGAAGGGGATAATGAATCTAAGAAGGCATCATGTAACAGTTTTAGAAGAAATAATACTGAACAAATTGAAGAAAAGTCAGACCATAAAATATGAATATCTCTGGACCACAGGATATTGTTTCTCGTAGTATTTATTCATCGCTGCCTAGGTGAATGTATATTTTCATAATTACAACTACCATACATTCTACTTTGCCACATGATCACAATATTTTCCCACGTTCTCTTTATTTCATTTTCAGGTGTACAATTTTGAGGATAATCAATAGATAAAGCTAACAGTGTTCTGTTACCTGGTTTAAGAGCAAGAGCCAAGAGTATTTATGCACACATGGAGAATAAAAATGCAGCTATTCAACAGTCATGGCTATTTGCAGCTAAGGCCATGTGCAGTGACAGAAATCTTTAGTGGTGTCACTGTCATCAGTAGGGTTACCTCCTTGATTCACGTATTTCAAATTGATTTTACTTATTTTGCACAAATGTGTGTTCTGGCTAAATTTCTAGTTGGGAGTGATAATGTCACATACATCTAAAAGGATTCAGTACTTCATCAGAAGTACCCATCCCTAGTGTGGAAGGAAAACCACACTTCAACATGTCTGTGACTTGCCCATCTCCGAAGTCCTTTATGCTTTGTTGTGACTCCTGTGAGCGCTTGGAGGAATGTTCTGAAAGTCAGTAAACCTTTGTACTTGACTCTGGGGCTCACTCTGGCTTGACTGATGACAGCTGCTCTTGCAATTAGCCCCTCCGCTGACCTCATGGTCAACCACAACAGCCTTGGAGATTTTTAAGAATGGAAACCATGACTTTGAAGGTATCTGGGCAAGACCTGCATGTGTGCAAATAAACAGGAGAACCGTTTGCTGTGCTTTAGCCGTCTTTTTCTCTCTTGCATACAAATTGTCCCCATCCACATGTGACAGGCACATCTGGTTACCTACTCTAGTGAGTGAAGAAATGGATCTAACAGGAAGAGGAAGCCATATAATACTCCCCGGGAATGCTCAAAAGAGGATTTCTGTGCCTTTCATGGAAAATGGGAGTCTTAGGGGAGCATCCTGAGCAAATTAAGAAGGATAATTTGCTTGCTTGAGTTGATTCTTTTAGTTCAGTAGGTAGAAATATGAAGTAAGGAGAGTAGGATGGGTCAAGAGTTGAAAAAGACACTACAAGAAGCAATTGAAATCTTTAACAGATTGTAATGGTAGGTCTATAACGAGCCACACTCCTTTCTCTGCTCATCCTCCCCCGCCCCCCGCCCCCCGTCTTATCTCCTGCAGCAGATGGAGGCCATGAACATCCACACAAGACCACATCTGCTGAGTCCAGAGGCAGACTGTGGTTTAGAATCTGGTTTAGAGTCATAGGGGGTGGGCTGAACGACTGCAAATGAGCTTAGCACCCAGCTCTTGGTACAGTCTTTTGATTTCAGTCAGGAAGAGTTATCAAAACTCTGAAAATAAGGTTGAATTGGTGACCAGTTGACCAAGGATCCACACACACAGTATATAAGAAACTTAAGTCATCAAATGGTGTCTGGGTGCCAAGAGGAAAGCATGCTTTATGCCTTTCTATGGGATGTTGGCATATAGTAAACTTATCCATCATGACAAAAGGAGAGGAATGATAACAGTTAAATGATATCCTCAAAGGGAGAGGGGAAGTGTGCTCTTACACCTCCTGAAAGGCCTACAAAAACATTTGGAAATGTTGTTCACCCTATTATTGGTCAGAATCCCCCAATTTTCCACCAGAGAGAGGGATACACGACTAACTTCCCTGATTGTATTTGGTGTATAATCACAATCTGGACTGAAGTACTTTCTTTAAAAAAAAAAAAAAAAAAAAAGACAACAATATAACTAAGTGTGCTGGTCAGTTTTAAGTCAGCTTGACACAAGTTAAAGTCATCTGAGAGGAAGGAACCTCAATTGAGAAAATGCCTCCATAAGATTGAGCTGTAAGGCATTTTCATAATTAATGATTGATGGAGGAAGATCCAGCTATTGTGGGTGAGGCCATCCCTGGGCTGGTGATCCTGGGTTCTAAGAGAGCAGGATGAGCAAGCCATGAGGAGCAAGCTGGTAAGCAGCACCCCTCCATGGCCTCTGAAACAGCTCCTGCCTCCAGGTTCCTGCCCTGTTTGGCTCTCCCAACTTCCCTCAGTGATGAACTACAGTGTGGAAGTGTAAGCTAAGTAAACTCTTTCCTCCACAACTTGCTTTTGGTCATGGTGTTTCATCACAGCAATAGTAACCCTAACTAGGAGACTAAATAATCACATCTAGTTGATAAATGAGGATGATTTTATGTAACACTGGAAAAGTCACCCAATAACTTTCTATAATGATTAAAGCAAGAATATTCTTTGGAGTTCTAGCTGTAATCTACTTCAACCCCCGATGGCTATTTAGTTATGTGTGACAGTATAGGAACCTTTTCATATTTATTCTTTGAGCTGGTTTAGTTTCTATGACACATAGAAAAATATGTGACATGAATAGTATGTCTTTATGTTACTAAGTATTTACAGAAATTTGACAACAGAAGCAACCATATTATACATATGAAATGTTCCAGAAATGTCTGATAAGTGAACCAAGTAAAAGAGAAAAATATTTGCAAGAGTATTTAAGTAGCATACCTGACATTCAAAGAAAAATTCTAAATAGTTTTAGGAAGAGAAAATGCATACCCCACCCCACTCCAGGGGTTTCTTGGGGAGACTCTGGTATAGATGGACAAAACGTAATGGACATTGGTCATTCCAGGAATTCTTGTAAAAGCTAGCATTTAAAAACAGTTCCAGTCCAATTTAAATTTAAATTCTCCAGTGAAACATCATTCAGGAATAGGCTGAGAGGCCTTTAACCAGGGGGGTCAGAGAGCATTCCAGCAGTCAGGCAGAATAGATACCTCTTTCAGCTGGAGTCTCACAAGTACATGGCCAAGGCTTCAGCAGCTGCCTCTGTTTAAGCTGCATTAGAGTCAAGCCTGAGAGATTGTGGATTAGTCTGAGGTAGCTGTTTTGGCTGTATTAGTGAGATTAAGCCAGTAAGTACACGGCTTATTCAAATCAGTGTCCTTAAATGATCTCAAGACCTTTGACAGGTAATTTCTAAAAACCAAGAGATCAGACTTAACTCATGGTAATGGCATGGCTCTTTGATGAGAATTTTCCTGTAAACCAGTTAATTATTGATGTCTGTAGGGAAGAGAATGAGGTATGCCGCAGCCCTTCTCTGTGAGAGTGGTTTTGCTCCACGATAACAAAGGACATGTGTCAAGGTCTGGGTAGATTTTGAGTTGTCACACCTCAAGAGGAAGAGTTCAAGTGGCATCTATAAGCTGAGATCAGAAGGATGGTCAACATCCTGTGATGCTTGCGACAGCCCCCCTCGTGTCCTCAAAAAAGAATTAATCGGCCCAGAACATCTGTAGGGCCACTGCTGATAAATGAAACTATATAGGATAAAGGTAATCACACAATTTGAAAAGCATCAAGCAAACAACACCTTAAGATTTTGATTTATGGTCATGAAAAATTCCGATATAGTACATTTCCCCCATGGCTAAGCTACTCTCTAGCAATAAATTAGGTTTCTATGACACTGCATTAGCTGCCTGAAGTCACTCGGGAGCTGATCTAAAGGGGACTGCTCTTACACCTTAACCACAGCCTCAGGGTGCTTAAAAAGTTACGGGAACTTTCAAAAGTTGCTAATTCACAAGTAGGCATTAAGAAAACCAACACATTAAAAAGGACATGCATGCACTGAAAAGGGAACACATAAACAAGTTTCTATGTTCAGGGAGAACACAAAGTGTTTCTCAACCTGTGGGGCCAATGGCCCTTTCACAGAGGTTGCCTAAGACCATCAGAAAACACAGATATTTACATTACAAGTCATAACCATAGAAAATTAGAATGATGAAGTAGCAACAAAACAGTTTTATGGTTGGGGGTCACCACAACATGAGGAATTGTATTAATCTGTGTGTGTGTGTGTGTGTGTGTCTGTGATGGGAAGGTAGTCATGAGTTAGAAGTGGACAGTGATGGAAATTGATCTGGTCTTTAAAGAAAAATAAAACTGAAGATTAGTTAGTGTCTGCCTTCGCTACCACAGCAGTTACATCATCACCTGTCACCAGGTGCCTTTCCACCGTCAACTGTGAGACGTGTGCACCCTTTAAAGTGCCGGCCAGGCACAGCTCGCCCTCTTTGCCACACCTTTTCTCTCTTTGTTGCTTCTTTTCTCTCCTTCCTCTTGTTCCACTTACCCCTCTTCTTCCTCTTGTCTCTCTCTCTGTCTGTCTGTCTGCCTCTCTCACGTGCCCATTCCAACAAGGCCTTTTGCTCTCCTCCTCTCCAATAAAGCTCTTGCACTAACTGTTGCATATGGCGTCTTTGCTTAGTGGCATACCTAGGCAGGGCCTGCCAAAAGGTACCCACTCCATCTTTCTTTCATTTATCCTTTCAGTTAGAGCAATGGTTCTCAACCTTCCTAACGGTGCGACCCTTTAATACAGTTCCTCATGTGGTGGTGACCCCCAACTATAAAATTATTTTGTTACTCCTTCATAACTGTAATTTTGCGACTGTTATGAATGGTAATGCAAATATCCGAGATGCAGGATATCTGGCATGGGATCCCTGTGGGGATTGCAATCCATAGGTTCAGAACTACTGAGTTAGGAGAACATGCAAGCAATCCAGCAGCCTCTGTTAATGAAAAACAGAAAGAGGCTAATTGCTAACCCAGTTCCCTGAATGCTTTCAACAAATAGCCAGTGAGGAAAGGGATTCCCAGCTACAGAGCAAAAACTACTTCAATTATCCATCTTTTGGTAAACAGAGATTTTTATGGTATTGTTAAGCATGGTGTGGGTGCCTATAGTAGGATTAATTAAGGTGAATTTAATTCAAAATATTTAAATCCACATTTTATCATATCACAAATTTTGGCCACTGCTGTCTTGGGAGTTGACTTAAATCCTCTCTTTAAAGTGTGTTGACAGGTTGTATAGGTAGAGCAGCAGAGGGGCTTCGAATACAGTGGGGAAGAATTTCCCTTTTGCTTTTTGTAAGAATTCCCAAGGAGAAACGAAAGCTCTTTTTGCTGACTCATTTCTTATCTTCTCTTGGCCATCCAGCAGTGAACTTCCTGTAGATGCAGAGAGTTGAGGGAATGGTACAGACATCTTAGTAAACACCGGAGGACATTCTTTTTGCCAGGGGGAATGGCAAATGGTGAGGGTTTTGCTAAGTGATCCAGGCTAACTTTAATGTAGGCTAATAATTCTTCTGCCTCAACCTCTCTAATGCTGGGATTTAGGCATGTAACATATATTTTACTTTCTAGACAGATGCATATATTAACTTTGGTAAAGACAGAATGTATCTTTTAGAGAGACCTTGAAGGGCAACAACAAATATATAACTAGACAATTCTTAGGGTCTATGACAGAGACAGGCTAACTCTTGACCCCCATAGGGACTAGAACCTGAAAGACAATATAGTACGCTAACAGTGGCCAATAGGCCTGTGAGCATCAATTTGCTGTATCTACTTGCTTAGATCTACATGACCGGGTCAAACTATTTTTTTTTTTTTTTTTTTTTGGTTTTTCAAGACAGGGTTTCTCTGTGCAGTTTTGGTGCCTGTCCTGGATCTCGCTCTATAGCCGAGGCTGGCCTCGAACTCACAGAGATCTGCCTGGCTCTGCCTCCCGAGTGCTAGGATTAAAGGCGTGTGCCACCACCACCCAGCCAAACATCATTTTAGATGCTTCTGCTGGAAGCTATTCCAAGCATTCTTTAGATGAGATTGAAGAAAATGAGCAGGTTGAATGAAGCAGATTGACCCCCACAGTGACAGTGACTTCATGTAATGAACCGAAGGGCTTAGTGGGAAAAGGCTGTTCTCCCTGGAGGAATAAAGAATTCTACCAGGACTGTCTCCAGACTTGAGGCACAAGCTGTCACTCCTCCCTATGCTTCAGGCTGTTGGTTTGGAATGACCAGTCTCTATGACCACGTGAGCCAATGCTCATAGGGTATTCTCTCATTCTCTCTCTCTCTCTCTCTCTCTCTCTCTCTCTCTCTCTCTCTCTCTCTCTCTCTCTCACACACACACACACACACACACACACACACACACACACTTCTATTGCTCTGGGAAATGACCAATGTAAGACTGCAGGCGCAGGTCTAGATTACGGTTCCTATCCTCCCTTTGTTCACACTTCTTGTTTCTATGGTAGAAGTGTTGCACTTGAGGATAGAATACAATGTTCAGCAAGACCAGAGCTTCAGACGTGTACCAACCTGATTAAGGGTACATTTTCAAGACTCATTGAGGCTAGAAGGATACTTGTGACAAGAAAAGACGTTCAATAGTTACCAGAGGTCAAAAGAGATATTTTGGAAATATCATAGTTGGGATTTGCATACACTTGATGACAGACCTCTTTTTGCTAGTACCAGTTCTTCATAAATTTTGAATCTCTGCCATCAAAATACATGAGAAACCCATACTAGCAAAAAGAGATAACTAGACAAACGTATAAACATGGTTAATATACCATTCTCACCAGCAGACATGGAATTAGGAAGGGCAGAGGAGATCCGATTTACAGGTGAAAGTGAATCAGGCTGGTCGTGTATATGTGATCACACTCACACTTTTCAAGAGTGTGTGGAACTCATATAAGGAACATGCACAGAGTGAGCCTTAAATAAAGCCTCATTGAAGAAATATGGATGGTTCAGAGAATGTTCCCTGAAAACGTTGGAAGCAACATAGAACTGAGTATCACGACATTGCTACCTAAGGCCTGAAGAATATAAATAGAACACCCCACCCTACAGTCCATGCTATCATATGGTCTAAAGAAGAAGGTGAAATGAAAGAAAGGATTTATAAATGAGTGGTCCTTCATATCAAAAACAAGCGATCAGATATTAGAAATATAGTTGAGTTGGATGTGGTACATGCCTAAATCCCAGCATTTGAGAAGTTGAGGCAGGAGAATTATTAGCCTTTCTCTGTTTCACTAAAGTAAAGGTGAAAAGCAGATGATGATGATGATGATGATGATGATGATGATGATGATGATACTGAAGTGGGAAGATGAGAAATGTCCATGGAATGAAATGACTAGGCTGAGGTTGGGAGTTCTCGTTTTTCTTTTCTATCCAGGAGCATCTTACTGAGAATGGCAGAAGTCCCCCAAATGGTGGTCACCATTTTGTTATTGAACTTGTGCATCGTAACCTGTATCCCAGGTCAGGTCTGTCCATCCATCCTCAACAATCGAACCAACAGAGCCACATTAACCATGGAACAGACAAAGGGGATGCAGACAATGCGGTCACATTGGGAAAAGGACCAAAGAGGCCCAGCAACCCTTCAAGGACATCTTCAGGGTCCCGAAGTGAGATTAAAGTTTTGAAAAATTTAGTTTAAGTTTTAAAGATTCTTTTAAACCAGAACAATGGATTTTTATGAAAACCAATACTATTATTAATAACTACATCACATTATAAGCACTAGGCTTGAGTCAGTGAGATGGTTCAGTGGGTAAAGGGGCTGAATTCTGCAAGTTTTCTTCTGAACACACGCACACAATAAATAATACTAATAACAATAACAATAATAATAGTTTAAAATTAGGTATAAAATTCTGAACCTATTTGCCTCTGTTGGCTAATCCTTCCAAACAAGTAGTTGAGAGCAATAACACTATAAGCAGAAATGAACATCTGTTCAAAATATTTACAATACATAGTCAAAACATTAGTGAGGAAAAAAAGTTTAACTAGAAGAGTTTGAAGAACTCTTAAAAAAGCATAAAGATTTTAATTTTTCCAAAATTAATCTATAGGTGTGATATAGAAATAAAAATCATAAACTCCAAAATACGCATGGAAATAAAAAGCACTTTTAAAGGTAATGACAAAGCTGGAAATCTATAATTCCTTTGAAGTGAGATCCCGAGAGCCTGGGGTTGGGCAGCCTTGGTGTAAGCAAAGGGAAAGTGGGTGATGGTGCCGAATGGGGCTCACAAATCAAAATTACTATCATGATCTAGAATGCCATAGAAAAGATGGTGTTTTCCGTAAACAATGCTAAGGCAATTTGTTCTCCATATGGACTCCAAAGTGTGTCTGGACCCCCATTTCCCAGCACACACAAAAAGTGGTTCCAGATGGATTACAGATAGACATGTGAAAGAGAAACCATCAAGCTCTCAAAGGAAAACCCAGGGGGACATTCCTGTGACCTTGGCAGTGGCAAAAAATTTTAGAAACAGAACAAAAAGGGACAAAGTAAATAGAGGAAAGAAAAATTCATTTAAAAAATTAGAAGGTTATAAGACACCATTAAAAGAGTAAATATCCAAATAAAAAGTTGTGCAAATCATTCAGAGTAAACATATTTGGCAATGAATCACATACAGAATATGTAAATAATAATTTTAAAAGGTTGTCAACTAGAGGAAAAAAATAAGAAGACCTGAATAGACTTTTAACAGCCCAGGATGCTGAATTGCTTCTGAGTATATGAAAGTATCTGATAGCTCCTATTCGTAAGATAAATAGTCCTAAGACCACCATGTGATAAAACTAGACATGCGCAGTAACAGCCAAGTAGATAGTCAACAGCCGTGTTAACAAGACTGAAGGGAAGGGGAAGTGCTGCAGATTTTTATGGTATTGCAGGGGATTTGTCTCCTATTGAGCATGCACAGATCATAGGATGATGCAATTTCGCTCCTAGGTACAAATGCAGAAGAAAATTGTCCATAGATTTAGAGCTCCAAAGTAGAAGCCACTCAAAAGCCCAACAAGAGAAAACAGGTGATGAATGACCACATATTATACAATCAAATTGGACAACAATGAGAATAACCTGTATGGAAAATATGAATGATTTTCACCCATATGTTTTACACACACACACACACACACACACACACACACACACACACACACATACACAAACACCTCAAACACAAAAGTGTGCATGCTATGTGCTTTGATTTTATTTCAGAAGGTACAAAATAAGGGACTGAGGTGACAGCTCAGTCAATAAAGTTTTTGCCTCACAGAATGAGGCCCTGAATTTGATCCTCTGATTCTACATGAAAGAAACTCAATGTAATAAGTACACACTTGTAATTTCAGTGCTGGGGAGTTGGAGACAGGAAGACCTTTGGTGCTTATACATTTGAATGCTTAGTCATCAGGGAGTGACACTATTTGAGAAGGATTAGGAGGTGTGGCCTTGATGGAGAAGGTGTGGCCTATATGATCCTTTGGCCAGCCAGACTGGTCTATTGAGCAAGCTCCAGGCCAGCAAGAGACCTTTAAAAGACAAGATGGAGGGTACCTGAGATTGATTTCTGGTCTCCACATGCATGTGCACACACAAATACACACAGACACACACACACACACACACACACACACACACACATGCACATATATGTACAGGCAAAGGTAGAAGTCACAGCACAGTAATAATTACTTACATCAACCTTGTTTTCACCTTAGATAATCAAGGCCTCAAAATTAGATAGAAAAAGCACTTCTGGATACTGACGATGTCACATTTCTCAAAACTGTCCCATGTTCATATTAGGCTCATACTATTCTTCAGTTAAAAAAAAACAAAAACAAAAATAAGCAAGAAGCCTGCCTGAGCTCTGTCTGTCAGAGTGCCTATGTCAAAGACTGACACTTCTTAACTGTGTTAGTCACTGTTCTATTACTGTGAACAGACATCATGACCAAGGCTACTCATAAAAGAAGCATTTCATTAGGGATTTGCTTACAGTTTCAGAGGCTAGTCCATTATCATTGTGGTGTGAGCATGGCAGCACACATGGCATTGGGGCAGTAGTAGCTGAGAGCTAATCCTGATCTGCAAGCAGAGAGAGAGAGAGAGAGAGAGAGAGAGAGAGAGAGAGAGAGAGAGAGAGAGAGAGAGAGAACATTGGTCTTTGACACCTCAAGACTCACCCCAGGTGACATACTTCCTTCAACAAGGCCATAGCTACTCCGTCAAGGCCACACCTCCTAATCCTTCTCAAATAGTGTCACTCGCTGATGGCTAATCATTCAAATATATGAGCCTATTGGGGATGGGGATTCTTATTCAAAACAAACACTAGCTAAGTGAGCTCAGGCAAGTGACTTGCCATACTGTGTCTGTCTCTTCATTTGGAAAACAGTCATAAAACAACCCTGGACTTCAAAATTGTACGGATCAATTGATTCAGTGAACTCCAAACATACAAACTACTTCCTAAATGAAAGGAATCTCTCAGTTAGTGGTTGCTAAAGGCTGGCTCCTAGGTATGCCATGCTAGAATACAGCTGGGGTCTGCTTATGTCACAGTCACCCAAAGGGTCCTTTGAATAATAAGATCTGAAGATGGTCTGTGCGGCAAGCTAGGGTCATTTTTTTTTTCCTAGGGTCAGTTGATTGACAAAACGTCAAGGAAGGTGATTTTTCCCTTCACATGACCGTAAGAGATATGGGGAAAGACAATTATGCATAGATTTTCAATCTCTCCCACTTCTCTAGCTGGAAGGCTGGATGGGTTCTTCAGTGAATGTGCCCTCTTAAAGCAACATATGAAGCATCTCTTTCCAGATTCTCAGTATTCTCTCCTAGATGGCCTCAGCTTCCAGAGGAACTAAGTTAGACATGCATAAGGATATCCATCTTTGTGTGTGTCTGTTTTTAGTGTTGGAGATGGGATGCATGAGGATATCCATCTTTGTGTGTGTTTGTTTGTAGTATTGGAGATGGGATCTAGGGCTCACATGTGCCAGGCACTTCTACACTACTTACTCTACCATTAACCCACACCCCAATCCTTCATCGCTATTTATTTTACTTTGCTATAGAGTCTTAAGTTATGGTCCAGGCTGGTTTGCAACTCACTCACTCACTCACAGGTGTGTATCTCAAGCCTCACACTTGCAGCTATCCTCCTGCCTCAGCCTCCTAAGAGATGAGATTACAGATGTGCAACACCATTTTTAGTCTAGCACCCAGGCCTGCTCTATTTCATGAACTGTCTGGACGTCTTTCAAGATAATGGCTATATAAGATCTTAAAGCATCCCAAAGTCAAATAAAGAAAGGTAAACATTATGAGGGACATCATGGGAAATGTTTAGGACTTTCTTTGTCTCCTGCTTTTATTTTACTTCTTATTGGCTTAGGCCTAACTATGATAATAGTCCCAACGATCCCTTTGGCTGACCTTAGGTAAGCAGGTGACCTTTTATCTAAATTGATTAATTGATTACTCTACTTCTTGGATTGGTTTCTCTGAGGAAACAAGATATTTTCGTAATTGCATAGATGCCATCTTTGATGGCCATTAATGATTGAGGACAATTCTTTTTTCTAGAACCTTTTTAACTGATGAGGAGCATGTGCTGGTCTATTAGGACCCTCAGTTCTATGCTCTTGTTTCCTTTGCTAGCTGGGCCAGAGTCGGGGATAAACTACAGAACACAGAGTTTACTTTGAGAACTCCTAATCAAGGTAGAATTTTGTACATACTAGTGAATTCCAGTGTTACGGCTAAAAATTAACATTTCTTTACGTTAGCAAAATATAAAATATCTGTTCCAGGTTAGTGAACACATTCACATACCATGAGCGTGGTGTATTCCAAACCAACTGGGACAGAGGCTCAGGAACATCCATACTTTGTGTCCTATGCTTCACCTGGCTCTCCATTTGGGATTTTTACCCCACTCTTTGAAGTGATTCCCCGAGTCCCCTAAGTCACCACAGTAAATTATCAGATTCAAGCTGGCAATCATGGAGACCCTCTTATTAGGCACTCAGAGTAACAGGTCTCAGTTTGGGACTTACAGTTGGCCTCTCTTGTAAGTGAGGACAGTATTGTGAGACAAGGCCCTTAAACTGCTGATCTGATCTTCTTTTGGGGGTAGATAATACAGATAATACCTAATTATCTGTTGGTAAGGCTAACAAGGCACAGACCTGGTCACGGAACCAGTCTGTACTGTGTTGACTGGGAGTAGGAAAAACAGTTTGGTGTCTCATACCTCATACAAAGTAGAGAAATAAAACAAGAAAGGGTAAGAGAGAAAATAGGAAAACAAAAAATATTCCCATGGTCATGAATTTTGATTCAAAAGTCTTAGAATGAAGTTATTTATAAATGTATAAGCTTGATTCACAGATAGTTAAAACAACTGTTTACATCTGCATTGGAACATTTTGAGGCATTTTTAATGAGCCTTGGGGCTAGATCTTCAGTAAAGATGAAGGAATATTCACCGGGGTAAGATCTGTAGCCATTCATATTGATAACTATGGATCCAGGGAAGGCAGCCCCAGACTTGAAGAACTGGTCACACTCATTAAAAGATTTATTTCCAATGCAATGTTAAGTTGGACTTCAAAGTGTGTCTTGTTCAACACCTCCAAATCTTCTGGTTGAATTGCATGAATGGATATGTCCGGGTGCAGCCCTCTACAAGAGAATTTGTGTTTTTTTTGGCATGAGGCTTGTTACAACTATATTCCTCCACAAGGCCAGTTTGCACTTGTTGAGAATGAGGCTGGGAACATCATGTACAGATGTTTCCAGTGTTGCCCATCTAGAAGGGCAACATGAGGCTGGGTGTATCATGTATGAATGTATCCAGTTGTCTCTATCTCTATAGAAGAACAGCTTAAAATTATTGAACATGAGGCAGAGTGGCAGGGCAAAAGTGAAGTCCTGAGAACTATTTTGTTTGACATGAGCATGGACATGTCAAGGACTCTAATGCCTCACACCATGGGAGTGACAACACCTTCCCCAGGTAAGGCTCAGATGGATGGCAAAATCTTTCTGAGGCCAGCAAACCAATGTTGACAGTATCTGCATAATATTCACTATAGCTTTCTGCCTCCAGATGTGTACAGCTTGAAGACTTTGTCCCTTCAGTGACTGTTCCTACCTGAGATTAGCTAAACCTGGCCCACTGTTTAGCTGTGTGCAGTGACCCCCCCATCCAAGTATATCATAAACACTTTGAGAGTTCAGCTTCTGCGGCTTCTCCACTTGAGAGAACAAACCGTCCAATCCCAGCTTTTTCTACGTGTGTCTGTGTGTCTGCCATTTCTTCATTTCTTGTCACCCCAGTGAGGCCAGTCCCTAGAGCATGCAGAGCACGACACTGAGTGTATCGTGTATGGATGTGGGCAATTGTACTTCTCTTTATAGAAGGACAGCTTATAGTTGTTGAGTATGAGCCTGGGTACATACAATGCTTTATGTTTTTTGTTTGTTTGTTTGTTTGTTTGTTTGTTTGTTTCGAGACAGGGTTTCTCTGTGTAGCTTTGGTGCCTCTCCTGGATCTCGCTCTGTAGACCAGGCTGGCCTTGAACTCACAGAGATCCGCCTGGCTCTCCCTCCCCGAGTGCTGGGATTAAAGGTGTGTGCCACCACCAACTGGCGTATGTATTTATTTTTATAATGTCCAACAAAATCAGCCTGAAACAGGCTTTGGACAAGGAGAAATTCCTCAGTTGCTACTGCTGATGACAAGCAAGCCAACAGTCCTGGTTCCTTTTCCCCTGGCTGTGACCTGACAGAAGCCACTGAGGAGAAGAGCAGTTTATTAGGCATTAGAGTCAGGGGATTTAGTTCGTCATGGCAGTGAAAGCGTGGTGGCTGAAGTAGCCTGGCCTGTGGAAATGGGAGCCTAGACCTGGTCATGTTGTGGCTGTAGAGGAGCCTCGGAGAGAAAGCTACAATGGAACCCCATAACCAGAGGTAGGCTAGAATACTCCCTGATGTCCTACATCCACCTCCTTGGCCTGACTTCCTAAAAGTTCCACAGCCTCTCAAAACCGTACCACCAGCTGGGGACCAAATGTTTAAACATATGGGCCTGTGGGGGACATTATAAATCCAAATCACAACACAAACACATCAGTGTACCCCACAAAGTCCTCGGATGCCTTTTCTTCTAAGGGAATTCATTTTTCCAAAAACTTACCTTTAATACAGCCTTCCTTCCAGATGACAAAGGCAATAGTTTAAGTGGCTGTTTTTCTACCACATGCCATGCGTATCCTGATCTAGACTAACCAGATTTTCAGAGCCCTCCATTTTTATCACAGCAGAGAACTAGAGCTCTATTTCTTTGACCTTGATGGTTTTGCTTTGTGGCTTACTGTCCACTGACAGTTTCTACCTCTCCACTAATAGGAACCATGATTGCCAACTACACTGATTAACTTAATCAGGAAAGGACTATTAGGAATATGTCATGTAGTTTATAGGAGCAATGGGAGACCAAGGACGTAGCTCCACAAGTGCGCTGAAACTAATGGCAGTCGGAAGGGCTGACAAGACCCTACACAATAGACCAGCCTTAACTCTGTGATGAGTCTCACATGGTAACTAATGCGGCTGTGGCCATGACTCCATCATTGCTCATAGTGGTAAGCACTGCCACAATGCCCCTGGGTACAAGATGATGTTTTCTGTCTGTGCAATTGGATATCATTTAGTTGCAATTCAAAGTTTAAGGTTGGCCAGGCCATGGTGACACATGCCTTTAATCCCAGAACTCGGGAGGCAGAGGCAGGCGGATCTCTGTGAGTTCGAGGCCAGCCTGGGCTGCAGAATGAGTTACAGGATAGGCTCCAAAGCTACACAGAGAAAACCTATCTCAAAAAAAAAAATACATTGTATGAAGTTTAAGGTGGGAATGCTAGGGTGGCTGAACTGAGACTTTACATTTATATCTACATGTCCCTGGTTTGGGGGAAGAAAAAAAAGAATAAGAGAAAAATTTCACAAATATCAGAGGAAAATTCATATCCTAGCCGGGGGAAAAAAAAGTATGACAAATTTCTATTGCATAACCACAACAAGAGTTTGTGCTAGAAAGATGAATACACATAAATAGAATTATGCATGAATACATACATATATTCCCAAGAAGAAAGATTTCTGGGTTTTGAAGAAGAGCCCTAGAAAGAATACATGCTTCTTTTACTTCTGTGGCTTGAATTAATTTTTTATATTCCTGACCTTTATGGGTTTATTGCAACAAATAGTTCTAAAAGCATTGCAATTTCTACATGGAAGAGAATGTGTCTTATAAATCCAGCGTCCTCTACAACTCCAAATAGAGGGTATTGTAAAGAATATGTCCTCGATAAGTAACTACTGATTTATTGACCTTTTCTGTCAATATCTTCTTGAGTAACAATTGATTCATGAACAAAAAGAAAGGCTGAGATGTCAGAAGTGACCCACAGCTGTGAAGACAATGAGCTATCAGGCAAGTTCAGAGTGTGGCATTGGACCCAGTAGGAACAAAAGGGATTCATGGACTTCTTTCTTCAAAATCCAAGACAAACATAAATGGAAATTACCATTAAGACTAAGAATTCACCCTGGATATTTAATTCCTTCAAAACATATTCAATTTCAAAATTGTCTACTGAAAACAATACCATATTTGACTATCCTAATAATATCAGACTTTGCTGAAGAGCAAATTTTTAAATGATTCTATTTTCTTCCAAAGCTGGTACCAGACACACCTCCTGTTATATATGTATCAGTTTACTTACTAAAAATTCCAACTAGAACAATCTTGTGAAAGTACCTTGCTTCATGGTCCTTTTTTGTTGCTTACAATTTGGGAATAACTGATATCAAAATTGTATAGCCCACTGACCATAAGAAAAAGTTTACCCATCCAAGTAGAACACAATAATGGGTTATTTCAGCAGCAGGCCCAATAACATTTTCCCAGAACGTTCTGAAGGGGCCAACTTGTATAAATGTATTGAACTCTTAAAAGCCCAAGAACACTTCTTAATTAAAATGTCATTGCTGAAAAATTCAATTATGCCTTAATGTTTACTCAGCTGACTGTATTGACATATAGAGATGTATTTCAACATGACGGCAACATTGAATGGTCCAGAATTTTAATATGCAGAACTTATTAGTGATTAGGGACAATAAATAAAACCTCATTCAAGATCTCAGTAACCTAGGTCATGAATTAAAAATTTCAATATGAAAATATTAAGATAAAATGAACCTGGTTCTTTTTTGTCATATTTATTAGTGAAGGAGAAACTGGCAGGGCAGCATTGCAACATGCATTATAATATTTATGCCTACTAAAATCAATGTGCATATGTACTCAGAGCTGAGTGGAAGCTGAACCTGGTGTGTGGAGGTAAGATGGACAACAACCAACTGTGTCTTCAGCAAAGATATTCCTGGGTTACCATGGAGATGGGAATAGTGCTTTCTTTGATCAGTGGGGATGATTGTTGGGACCAGAGGCTCATTTTCTGTTCCTGATTCCCACACTAGATCTCTCTAGGGCAGGTGCAGAGGAGGCTCCAGGAACATAAGGCATCACTGATTACTAGGTTACGTTGCACAGAAAGTGTTCCTGACGCCGTCCTCTTCTGTCAATGTCTCCTACAGCACAGATTCACTCACGAGCAAAAAGGAAGGCTGAGATGTCAGGTGTGACACACAGCTGTGAAGACAACTATAGGTATAAGGAGAGATCAGGGTGTGGCATTGGAGCTACTAGGTATGAAAAGGACCAAGAAGTCTTTCTTTGAAATCTAAGGAAGAAGTCAAATAAATTAATAAACCATTAAATAACCAAGACTAAGAATTGAACCTAGGTGTTTAAATACTCCGTGTTTAAATCACTTTACTGCAGGTTCTAGATCAGAAACAGGCTCAGTGCCTCTTTTTTTGGTATGCAGTGTGCATTTATGTCTGTGTGAGGGAGTCATATCCACTGGAACTTGAGTTACAGACAGTTGTGGGCTGCCATGTAGATGCCAGGAATTACACCCAGGTCCTCTGGAAGAACAGCAAGTGCTCTTAACCACTGAGCCACCTCTCCAGTCAAGGGTCTCTTATCCAAGCCAGTACTTGGGTAATGTCTTGGTCCCCTGCTTCTCTGCACTGTGAGAGGGTAAAAGCTAAAGAAGCAGCCAGCGCTTTTCCGCTCAGACCTGAGACAAGAGTAGCCCCCTTCTCACTCATCTTTTCCTCTGGCCCTTCCTATTTCCTGCCCAGACTGTTGGGAATTGGAGATGCTGGATAAGCTAGGTCACTGTTTCTCCAAGTGACTGTGCATCACCTGGGGAGATGGTTAAAAACTGCTGATGTCTGTCTTCCTCTTCCAAAGACTTTCATTTTATTTGGTCTTGATCATGCCCTAAGAAACAGTAGCTAGGTCTGCAGGTGGTACAAATAAACCATTAATGGGAAGGATAATGGATCCAGACCAGTGTTTGTTGAACAGTAGTCAGATAATGGAGTGACCATTAAGTGTACCTGTAACCTGAAAAGATGATCATACGAAAGGCTTAAATTACAGGAGGGACAAGAAAGTGCTCTGGTTTTATTCTTTGGCTGTGCTACCAAGACTTAACCCTGATAATTCCAAGGACATATGGCATCTGTGTTGAAACCACTTTGGGGCATTTAAATGAGCCTCAGAACTGGATCTCCACTAGGAATGAATACTCAGTGGCTAAGATCTATAGCAATTCATCTAGAAAGCTGTGGATTCAAGGAAGGTATGCCCCAGACCTGAAGAACTGATTAGAGTGACCAAAATGTTCCTTTCCAATGTGGTTCAGAGACTGACTTCAAGGTTTCCAATCTTATGATTTCTTAATCCCTACTTCAAATAATAAATAGATATTTATCATTATATTTGTTATATTAATTATTATTTATTAATTTATTATTGATATAGTGAAAAATAATTTCACTACCATCAGATTTCTTTCAATATTTGAGTGCTTCATTATTGGCTCTTTGGGGATTTATTCAACAGCAAAACATGTTAATTTAATGTCGTGGTTGTCTATAAGGAAACTGAGGCCTGGGTAACCTGAACGATAAGAGAAAATCCTATGCCTGGAAGACTAATCTTCAGCAATTACAGTGGGAGGTCAACACTTACCAGAACAGAATTGTGTTGGACAATTTCTCGTATATCTAACAGGAGCTGAGTTCTGTGGTGAACATGGCTACATACCAGGGAAACACGATGAGAAGAAGGTATGCACAAGCTCTGAGTGACAGAGAAGAAAACACAATCCAGGTCTAATCAATGCAGAGAATGTGCTGGCTTCTTCCAAATGGGGAAACTTGAAGGAGCTTTCAGCCATGCCTGGAGAGATGACAATTCCCTTTATCTGCTGTTTTCTCAGTCCTGTCTACTTTTGTGTTGGTTGGTGGTTTTCACTTTCAGGAAATCTTCCCTTCTCTGCTTTTTCTTCTGAAGAAAGAGGAAGAAAGAGTCAACTTACATTAGCATCTCTGGTTCCCAGCAAACAGCATTAAAACATCAACATCCCAAATTGAACCAAATATCCACCCTTGAATCCATCACCAATGTGGGAAGAACAGGATGGAATCACTGAATACAGGGCTGAGGCAAATCCTTATAAAATTCTAAAAAGCCACAGATGCAAAAGAAAAAGAAAGGAAGAAGGGAGAGAGAAAGGGAAGAAGGAGAGGGGAGACAAGAGAAGAGGAAGGGAGTGGGGGGCAGAGCACAGATACAGAGAACAGAAATTTCTACCCAGGAATTCATGTAACTGAGTTCCAGTTTCAATTCTCCCAAGGACGTCTGTATCATTGGTTAAAGCAGTCACTATTATTATTGCCGTGAGCATAGTGGAGAAAGTGATCTGATTTCTAATGCTAAAACTCTGAACTTCAGATCTCTCAAGTACCTCATGCCCCAACTCTCTGGCTTTCAGCCCTGGTTTTTGAGAATTATTTAAAGGAACAGAACTGATTTATGGTTATGGGCAAAATTGTTCAGGGAAATTAGAAGAATGTTTCCACTTTCCTCTGCTAATATGGGAACTGCTGGTCTTTTTAGTGAGTAATCATGGCACCAACGCCTGACTTCTTTTCTGCTGGCTCCCTGGGTGACAGATAAATCTGAGCAATTTCTCTAGCTTGTGTAACAATGGATTTTCTTATATTTGCTTTAAAGCTTCTTTGAACGATTCACTTTGCTCCCAACATCCTCTTGCACTTTGCAGAATGTTATATGACACCACAATGGTAAATTTATTGAGGCTTTCAATTTTAATTAGTTTTTTTCTCATATTTTCCCTGAAAACTTAATCCTCTTTTAATGAAATTGTAAAATATAAGCAAATCTTACACGACACTTTTATCACTTGCTCATTGGAGATCAAAAGTCTAACTGTACAGCCCTGTAAAGTCATACCAAATTCTAAGTGTGTATTAAAATGATAATTTTTATCTTGGATCAATGGCTGAGCTTTAATTTATTTGAGCAAAACAAAACAATGCAGATAATGGTTCAGTGTCGTATTTCAACATGTTTTAGAGAATGATGATATTATTACAATAATTTTTACCACGGTTTTAAGTGTGGTAGGGAGCAGATTCTTAACTTTAGAAATTTAATGGGGTTAGGTTTTCCATCAAAAGAGAACTCACCATATAACTTCTCCGTAAAGAAAGAAGGATTCGCTCTCATATCTCTTGCCATGTTTTATGGAGTAAAATAGCACCCACTGTTGCTTCTGGGTAACCATAAAAATCTAGTGCATGTGTGAGCTATCAGACTAGCGTTGTGATCACCTCAGCTTGGGGATAAAGAAAATATGTGTACTCTCATTTCTGCTCTGAGTTTTCCAACCCACCATCTCTTTTAAGGGCTGAGATGACATATTTTTCTCTCTATCATCATAAGACTGTACTCTCCATTTAATTTAGGCACCTTGGTTTATATTGGTTTAGATTTCTTCTTTATTTATGATCAAAGTATAGGCTCACTTTGTAGCCTTATGCTGACAATTTACGACCAGCTTATAAATGTCCCTTGTCCTTTGATTTATGACAGGCCTCCTTCTTGGCACTCATGACCTCTTTCTCTCATTGCTCATCTTAGGCAACCAGTTGAAATTCATTAGCCTAGGTACCTGTTGAAATAGGAAAGCCAACATGGAGATAATGTCTGCGTTTTCAGCAGCTTCTCGAGGACAGGGTGTCAACCAAGAGAACAGCCATGATGTGCCATACACAAGTCTGAGACCTCCTTACACTAGAATTCAACTCTGTCCTCAAGTCATTGGAGAAAAACTAAAAAAGGCAAAACTAGTTTGGGGTAATGAAATTAATGGAGAAAAAGCCAGTCTAGCTGTCAAAAGACAAGAACCTTGGGAAGAAAAGCAGCTTCTAAAGGTCAGTTCTCAGCGAGTTGTAATCTTTACCATCTGTGCTCGGCCTGGTACGATTCTGAGACTGTCATCTGCAGTCTTCCCGGGAAAGAACAGACAAGGGAAAGGCAGCTTGTCCAACAGGGAGCCTGGATGTACTTAGCTGGACTGGAAAATGAAAACACTGCATGGTATAAACTCAGGCTGACCCTTACGCTCCCTTCTCCTTGACCTACGCGGGCCCACAGATAGTTTCCCCCAAACAGTGTGACAGCCACAACTGAAGGAACTCAGACTCCAACGAAATGCACTCATCTATTTACAAGGCAAGTCGCTGGGAAGCTGGACTCAGGGTGGACATTCTTTATGTCTGAATCTATGTTCTCAGGCTGGCTAACATGGTGGGCTTCCTTTGTGTTTAACAGGAACTACTTAAAAAGGAGGTAGGAACAGGCGGTTGGATTCTCTTTGTCTAAAGATTTGGCAGGCAGTACGCAATCTCGAGTGCTGTGATCCTGTTTTGTTTCACTTTATTCTATTCTATGCTGTAACCAAGATTTTGCTGTTATAATTGTAGATTTTATGCTTTTAAGACTTTTTACCCAATATACAATAGCTTTTGATTACTGAACGTGGAAATTCTTTTACTTACACTTCTTGAATCTGTATTATTTCTGAACAATGGAAAAATGAAAACTAAAGAAGTTTTATGTAGTATTTATATATGCATATACATGTGCTATATATGCATAAACATAGTATAGCATATTAATATTTACTCAACCAATTCTTCTCTATAAACTTCAGATGACTACTAGAATAATGTGACCTATGATTATTTTCAAAAGTGCAAAACATGCTATTTTATCTGCTATCATTATTTACAGAATCAAATGTTTTGCTATTAGCATAAGGTTATCAATTTCTGTTTGTTTGTTTGTTTCTAAGATTTCAATCCTTCAGAGATTTTTCAAGACTAGCTAATGCTGACCTTTCCCACAGTACTTACTCCAATTATGGCATTCCTCATTGGAAACATCTGCACATGCTCATCAGCTCTTTCTCTCTTACTTCTCTCCCTTCCTCTTTCTTTCTTCCCTCCATCCTTCTTTTCTTCTCTTTCTTCCATTCCTCCTCCTCTTCTTCCTCTCACCCCCTTTTTTTCTCTCCCTCCCTTTTCTGTTTCTTCTATGCTTCCTGTTGGCTAGCAATTCTTGGGAGATAAAAACATCCATCTTTGAAGAAAGCTTAAGACAGTGGATGCTCTAAGGGGAGGTGAAACATTCTATCCTTTGAGGAAGCTTTTAAGCTCAGGAAGTAAACAACTGGAAGGTTTTAGGAAGTCCCTGAAACTGACCAGATTTACTAGGTTCTACTCTCTCAGTAATATATAAGCAATAAAGACTGATGAGAGACACACTCAGAGAAAGGGAGCTTCAAAGTAAGCTCTCAGACAAGCTGGGTTACCTAAAAGAGGCTCAGACATTCTCCAACCTATTGAGCTATCTGCAAATTGTGCTGTACATTCTAGGTTTTCTTTGTTTTTGTTTGTTAGTTTGTTTTAATCTGTAACCTACACTGGGTAGGGTTTTGGTGATGCAGCTGCTTTTAAGTCATTTCAGCTCCTGTAACTAACCCCTCCCCTTTATTCCTGTAAGAAACTCCAATAAAACTCATCTGTTACCGGTCCCCTCTCTAGAGTGAGTAAACATTTGATCACATCTCCACAGAAATGGTGCCGCATAATATCTTCTTCCACTCTTTCTTCTCTGTTTTTTCCATCCATCCATCCCTTTTCCCCTCTGCCCTGCATGTTTCCCTTTATTCCTTTAGCCCCTCCATTCCTCACTCTGTCTTTCATCCATCTCTCCCTCCCTCACTCTGTCCGTCTTTCATCCATCTCTCCCTCCCCCACTCTGTCTTGCATCCATCTCTCCCTCCCCCACTCTGTCTTGCATCCATCTCTCCCTCCCTCACTCTCTTTCATCCATCTCTTCCTCCCTCACTCTGCCTTTCATCCGTCTCTCTCTCCCTCCCTCAGTCTCCCTTCTTCCCTCCTATCCTTTCTCCTCTCTTCGCTCACCTTTGTCTTTTGTTCTTCCTCTTTTATATCTACAATATCTGAAAAAATTAATGAACACTCAACATTCCAATGACCCAGCATGCTTATGTACTGCCAGATAAACTTCTTCTTGCTACTCTAACTATGGTAGGGGCAGTAGATTTTTATGATGTCAACATCTGAACTTCATAGATAAAGGCAAGGCTCCCTGACTTATTTTTCTCTTGATTTGTTTGTTTTGTTTCAGAAACACCATGCAGGAGTTTCTAGTCTCTTCAATATTTGTCTCTGCTTCTACAGCCTCTCAGGAATAGAGGCCATAAACTCTTTGACATAAAACATAGTAACACTCTCCAAATGCTAGTTAATAAAACATTCCACCTCTTTAGGGGAAAGAGATATTTTATTTTCTTTCGTTGGGGTGACCTAATGTTGCCAGGAGCCTTCCTTCCGTTTCTCCCAGCTGATGCGGTGCCTTGAACACGTGAAAAGAAAGTCTGGGACCAGACTGTGTTCCCTCGCCCCCTGTACTCAGTACTTCCTAAGCACAGGGATCATTTGTCTCCCACTTCTCCACCCTTCCTTTTACTTTCCTCCTGATCCACCTCCTTTCCTTCCCCCTTCCCTGTTCTGCCTGCCAAGCACTTCCCCAATAAGCCATTCCCTTTTACAATCTGAAAGACAATCTGATAGTGAGAGCTCCTGAGAGATTATCAGGTTAGGCTTGTTTTGTCATCGTTTGAAGATTGTAAGTTATATACTACATACCTCAACTGATTCGTTTTGTTCTAAAAAAAAAAACTTTCTTTTTTGGAAGGATGTATCACTGTGGATAAGTTAATAAAGAATTTTTAAAAAATGTTTATTGTCACTGAGGCTGGAGGTCAGTGGTAGAGTTCTTCCCCACAAAGCCAAGGCCACGGGTTCGGTTCTCAGGTACGGAAGAAAAAAAATGATTCATTATTATTTTTAATAGTGTCAGAAGAGATGTGCACACATGTGTGTAGATACCCAAGGAGGTTAGACACATTGGATCTGCCAGGAGCTGGAACAGGCAGTTCTAAGCCACCAGATGTGGATGCTGGGAACTGAACTCAGGTTCTCTACAAGAGCAACACAGGCTCTTAACCAATGAGCCATGTCTTCAGCCCTGGGAAAAACAATCTTAGTTGCTGAAAATAAAACTGTAGAATGAAAGCTGGTCCTAGGGAAAGAGAAAGAAAACATGCAAATGCTTTGTAAATTTAGAATGGTAGGCAAAAGTGCTTGTCTTTTCATTTTGGTAAAATGACCGTGACTATTAAAGACACTGCTCTAAGCCAATTGTGAGGAATATTGTATAAGTTACTGTCAATCATTGTGCAAGTCTATCGGGCAATAATTCTCCATAATAACCACCAGCTCCAGTTAATATATTTGTATCATTTTACTTTAGAGGCTTATGAAATGCAAAAGAAAACTTGACTAATAATGCTCCTTACTTAATTGGTTCTACTTGATGAATGTTCTCTTTCTTCAGTGAAGACTTCAGAATCAGAATTTCAGTTCTGAGGCTGACACCGCCACCCATCCACTCTTTGTTTGTACGAATGTCACCTTGGCTTCAAAGTTCTTGACCAAAGAGATGGCATCTCTGACATGAGAGATGAGCCCCTTTGTGAGAAGTACACTTTCCAGGAATATATCATTCAGCGTTATTATTTCGGCGTGCAGAGAAAAGCATTTCCACATCGTATTCTTAACCGATTTTAAAAAGCATGTTCAAAAACACACACAGTATTTTTCCATCAGCAGATGTATCTATCAGGACTGTCAAGCTAGGCCACTCTACTGTATGTATATGGTATGTTTGTTCAGGATCCCTCATCTTAGGGAAACACGGCTCTCCTCACTCCAAATTAATTCCTTTTGGAGCTCTGTTTCTTGTCCTTCTTTATTGTTGTTTTGAGACAGGGTTTCATTCACCCCTGCCTCTGCCTCTTTAGTACTAGGATTATGGCATCTGCCACTGCAACCTGAACTCCATATTGATTTGCCTTTTAATCATTTCACTAACAGCATGTAATTCTGCATATATTTATGGTGTATCAGCAGTGCAAGCCTGGCTGGTCTGAACATCTCAGCATCTTGGGTACGGTTAGAAATGGAACCTGCACGTTAGATAGTGTATGAACGAACTCTTATGACTCTTCTCCAAGATCTGCCCTTCTCCCTGGAAAGGAGGCTCTCACTTACTAGCCTGTTGTTCTTTTGCCCCAGCTTTTAGCTCTGTGGCGCACGGCTTCACATCATCACTGCCAAGGACTCGAGGCAGCTGGATTGCACTTCAGGAACCTAGGCTTTAAATCATGATGCTGATGTGTTCACAGACAATTGGGAACAATGTGTTTCACACACATGTGCTGTTCAGGAGTGTTTTATAAGACATTCCGATCTATCTTCACCACTGCTGTGCCATAGTATTAACCTGATTTATTTCCTTGGATTATGGTAGTGACATTCTTTCTTTTATAACCCCTCTATAACTTCAAATCTCACATGAATTCTAGAATATACTTTATAAATAAGCCAAGCCGCTGTTACACAATGGACAAGATTTTTCTCTTTTTTTTTCTTTTTCTTTTTGCTAGACCTCTTCATTCTCTAATCTCTTGCACTTTAAGTGTATCTGAAGTGTATTCTATAGAGACCTAAGTACCTGTATGAATAACAAGAGGCTTGAAAATGCTAAGACACTGAATTATTCATTGTATAAGCACCATCCCTTCTGGCTATATCATTTCTTGTCATATCTGCCAATGTCCTCAGAAGTCCATGCATTATTGATTTGGGTTCATATGGACTAATTCTAGTTACACATATTGTGGTGGTTTGAATGTCCTTGGCCTCCAGTTGATGGCACTGTCTGGGGGAGGTTCAGAAGCTGTGGCCTTGGAGGAAGTATGTCGCTGGAGGGGAAGGCTTTGTGAGTGAAAGTCTCATGCCACTTCCAGCTCAGTCTCTCTACTTTGTGCTCTGGGTTCAAGGTGTGCACTTTCAGCCTCCTATTCCTGCTGCCACCCCTGCTTCCCTGCTTCCCTTCAATGATGAATTCTTATCGCTCTGGAGCTGCAAGCCCAAGTACACTCCTTTTTCTTTTCTGTAGTTTGCTTGATTATAATGTCTTATCCCAAAAGAGTAAGTAATACATATGTATGTATGTGTACATGTGCGCGCACACGTATGTGTGTGTGTGTGTGTGTGTGTGTGTGTGTGCACAAATATATTAATGAAAGACTGAAGGGGGTTACAGTAGTCTAGAGGATTAAACAGAGAAGTTGTAGCCATCCTTCCACAGTTAAATGAAACACTGGCATGGTGGGTAGCACCAGGTTCCTAAAGAAAAGACAGTGGCTTAAGAAAAAAATAAGAATAATGAGTTGTGAGTTAGGAATGCCCCTTAATGTACTACCCGGCTTTGCTAAGGGATGGGTCCATCATAACTGCTTTCCTTCCTGACTTGGTATTATATAGCTAAAGCCGTCACTGAAAATAAGAGTGTATCCATTTTGGGCATTAAGACACTGCCACCCACACCCATATGTGCTAATTTGTTTCCTGCCAAAACATGTCTTTTGAGTCATGTAGGCTCATGCAAAGGGGAGAGAAACCAGGCAGCACGTTCAGTGGAATGTAGAAAAATATTCATGAAGTCATGGCTCTGTGACTTCCCACAGGAAGTTTTGGCTTTTGCTTTTAAATTAACCTGTCCAGGTGCTGCTTAGAGGCTGTTAGATTATGGAGATCAGTTCAAAATGCACATGGGAATGGCTTTTGTCGTTGGATTCTCTGAGCAGGTTTCTATGTGGTTAGCAGAAGAGGCAGAAAAGACCTATCTCGGTGACCGATTTGTTTCTAGGGCACCGGAGTCTAGAGTTACTGCTCAGACAGGGACAAACAAAACAATAATGAACGCTGCAGATCACACCTGAACCTTCAGGGTAAATATGAACCAAGTGCAGACTATATTTTTTTTTTTCTATTGCGTCTGGGTGTAAACCTCTCCTCCCCTTTGCCAGAAACCATCATGTTTATAGACGTGTTTTACTGGGAATCTGCTGCTTCTCACAATGTTTCCTGTACAACTGTCAGAGTGAAACTACATCTGGAAATGACAAGCACATAGTTGTCGATCTGGAAGTCAGTGTGTTGTAATAGCTTGCAGCTACAATATGGCTGTCTTGCTGAATGCCAGAGTGAGTTCCAAAGACACAAGCCAGCTGTAACCCTCTGAACAGAGTGCTATTTTTCCCCCCTCAGGGTAAAGGAGGGGGTTTAAGAGGTTTGCCATATCTCCTGTCAACCAAATAGAGCAGGATAGATTGAACAGATTGCATCTTAGACAAACCAATTATCTTAGAAACTTTGAGAACTGGCTTGGATCTATGACTGATACATGGTCTAAAAGCATAAAGAGACCTGTTGAATCATGACCTTCCAGAATCGGACTGGGTATCAGGCCTGATGAAGTCAGGAGTCTCCCTTGATGATGAGCCACCCACCAAGAGTCACAAAACGCCAATCCTGGGAATTATCTTGCACATCTCTGTTTCTGAGACCTGGATGGCGGAAGTGATGCCCATGAGGGTTCCCAAGAAAGTGGCCCATGCATCAAGCATGCTGCCTTCCCAATGCTCTGGTTTTACTGTGTCTCTTCCAAGGTTCATGCACTGTAGTTCAATGCCCAGTGTTCTGGGGCCTTTGAAAAGATCATAAGGTCATGATGACTCCACTTTCCCTCCTTAATGGAATTAAGGTCCTTCAAAAGAGGGTCTCCACATCATTTAGCCCTTTTTACTTTTGCATAAAATATAAAACTAAAAAATCAGCAGTCTATATTTATTATTTAAATAATTAAAATAATAACTATGTGGTTATATTTAGACACTATAGGCTTTGATTATAAAATATGCACATACAAACGTTATTGTTAAAGTTCCTCTGCTTTCAGGAATGCCTCCATGCTTACATTTATCATCAGGGATATCTGAAGTAAGGAATATCTTACCTTTCCTTTACCTCCCCTTTCCTCTGCAGCATGTTCCCATTTTTCTGTCCTAGAGAAAGAACAAAGTCCCTGTTACATAGCCAGATATCTTTTCCTTCCCTTCCCTTTCTTCCTCATGTCCAAAGAGAACTTTGTCTTCTATCATTTCATTGTTCTTATATCTTTAATGCTTAAATTTCCTTTCTAAGTATGTTTTTCCTTGCTTTCAATCATGCACAAATATCTCCATGAAAGATTTTTTAAAGGAACTATCTAAGTTCTAAACCCATTCCATTGGCAGAATGTGAAGTTAATTCAACAAGGTTCCCTGGGAGATCTGAGAGGGTGGGTGCATTGTCTTTGGATGATAGTGACCCCAAGTTTCTAAACAAATGTTCATCCGTTTTAGGGACTCAATAAATATTTGTCAAATAAATGAATGAAAACAAAAAAATGAATGAATAATAGACTTATGTATACAAGCTACTTCAACCCCCTCACAATTTATTGCTTGCTTTTCTTTTCCCTATACCAGAAACCTGAGAAGTCATCCTAATCTGCTAGATGTAAATATCATCATCAGTTTGTCTTTATCCTTCCATTTGTGTGTTATTACTACAGGTTTAAAAAGTACAGACTTCCTTACTATCAACATCAGTAACACAACACATCACACACACACACACACACACACACACACACACACAGAGAGAGAGAGAGAGAGAGAGAAGAGAGAGAGAGAGAGAGAGAGAGAGAGAGAGAGAGAATGTTTTCTTTTATAAATTTCATGACCAGACCCCAATGCCATTCTTGTCCAGTTTCATTATCTATGAGTCTTGATCTCCTCACTGTTTCTGGGTTTTTCAAAGATCTATTTTCCTTCTCAGTTCCAGGTTCTCTGGTTGTCAGATTTGAGTTTGTCTCATTTTTCATCTTGGTGACTTAATGGCCTCTCCTCCAGTAAAGAGGGAAAAGAAGCGGAGAAAGGGGAAAGGGATTGAAGTTTGAATTAAGTTTGTAGTTGGATATTACCACTTTTTGTATGAAGCCAATGCATGCCTCTTTCCTCCTCCCACGACTTATTTCTCTCAGTTTGTAGCCTTGGTGTAGCTGTTTTGTAGCTGTTGATGTTCATGTTCTGACCAACTTAGTTTCTTATTCCTAGTAAAATAGAATGAGGGTTTAGGTCATCCAGAGCTAGTGGGAAGCAAAAGACACAAAGGAGGACTTGGAACATTTTCATCAGGAAGAAATGCTAACTACTTGGAGAGGTGGGTAGATTTATCCTAATTTGAAGTTCATACCAATATTCATTGTACCTATATACAAACGTACAAAATATTATGTGACCAGTCACATCTGAATATTTTACAGTTTAGTTAAGAAAAATGCATATAGTAATGGGGCTGGTTTTTAATCACCCACATAATAAATGACATTTCTGCAAAGCTAGATGTCTAGAGTAGAAAGAAAGGGAAAGATGAATTGATTAATAAGCAACACTAACTCATTAGTCTTTGTTTTACTAATACATTCATTTTATTCTGCCACAGTCCCGAGAAACACAGCATTCCTAGACTCCTTGGTTCCAGTCCTGACCCACTTCCCAGCTGCACTCTTCTTCAGTGTTCAGAAGTGGCAGTTCTCCTTAGGGACTGTGCTGTGGCATACCTCCCGGGCATGAGGGGCGAAAATGCGAAGGGCAGTAAAGTAACAATAAGGACTGTCTGTCTTCAAGTCAACTTCTTGGTCAGGATGCCAGAACTCTGTTCACAAATAACTGATGCTTTCTCCTGTGTATATTGTTTCTTCTTAGTTTTTTTTTAAAGTCCCTTCACATCAAGAGGCTCTTTGCTGGTAACTGACTTTAGACATCTGAAGATAGAAATGATAAATCATCAAGGTATAGAGCAATTGTGTACAATTCTAGCATTAATATGGAGAGATGTACAGCAAAGACTGGGAAATCCTGGAAAGCTCACAGGCCAACTAGTCTGGTGTATGTAGTAGCAAAACAACAGCTATCCAGTCTGAAATAAAGTGGAAGGTGAGTATCAACACCCAAGATTGTCCTCCGACCTTCACAGGCACTGTGGCACCCATGGAACCACATTCACACACATGAGTGTATGTGCATGCATACACACAAAAACACACACATATACACACAAATATGCAATAATTTAAAAATATTTCTTTGAATCCAAACATTTTTTAGATTTATTTATTTAATTTTATGCACATAAGTGTTTCATTTGCATGTATGTCTGTGCACCATGTGTGTGTGCCTGGTGCCCACAGAGGTCAGAAGAGGACATCAGATCCTCCACTGGGACTGAGGTTATAGAGGGCTGTGAGGCACTACATGGATGTTAGGAATAAAACTCAGGTCTTCTGCAAGAGCAAGTGCTCACAACCTCTGAGGCAGCTTTCCAGTCCAAACCCAAACATTTAATGCCCATGTTTCCACTAGGATAGCAGGAGTGTGCCACCACACTTGGCCTATGCAGTGTGGGGCATCAAGCCCAGACCCTCATGAATGCTGAACAAGCACCTTACCAACTGAGGTCATTCTGAGCCCCTGTGATTATGTTTTTAAAAGCTGATTTTAAGGAAGGGATTCATGCCTGATATTATAAACCTCATCAAAAGTGGGGAGGACATAGGACCTGGGGGGGGGGGCGGAGACTTAATCCTATTGTTTAGTTAAATTGAAATACCACCAAACACCTCCTAGATACATATATTTGTACCCATAGACAATTACTATTCTTAGCCTTCAGCAGAGAAACCCTCTTTCCAATGAGGATGAAGTCAGAGACAGGGCTGCACAGGGTGATGAGAATAACAACATTGAGTATTTGTCTGATCTCCTTCAAGGCTCATGGAATGTTGTAGAAAGGGGGTTCTGAAAGACTGTAAGAACCAGAAGGGACAAAGAAGAGGAGTGAAAGGGACTCTTTTGGACAACACACAGTCACTACAATAGCCAACTTTGATCAACTATGGAGGGCTCCACAGGCTCTACATAGGAATGTGAACATTAATAGCCAGACAAGTATGAAGAAGGACTCATGGACCCCATCCCTCACTAGTGAACTATTCCCTGTAGATAGATCCAGGAGAAAGGGGAGTCATTGCTTTCTGTCATGTTCCTACTGGTGACCCTACCAGCTTCCAGTGAATAGACCCAATCCAATGATCATACAGATGGCCCTAATTAAACCAGGTGAGTCATATAACAAAACCAAAAAGTGTTAATCTGGGAAAAGGGGGGGGTGGGCTTGAAAAGGGTGGGAGGGAGATAAGAGAGGCTTGGGGGAGAGGAACTAGAATTCATAATAAACATGTGTGAAATTGTCAAAGAACTAACTCAATTAAAAATAAAAAACTCGAAGTTGTTTTTATAATTAATATCTTAATTATTGCATGGTGTTCACATACATATGCATATGTATGTGCCATCATCTTCTAAGCCAAATAAATTTATATGTATATGAATAAAGATAAGAAGCTACTGTAAGAAAAGTATCATTTAACATTTTCTCAGTATTTAATTATAAGCATCTCCCATTCAATCAAGAACTCAATAGATATATTTTAATAGTTGTATGGTCTTCTACTAAACGGCAATCATTTGATTGAACTGAGTGTTTTTCTCTTTCGGGACACTCGAGAGTGTTTCCATAGATTCAAATAGCATATATTTGCGAGAACGACAGAAGGAAACATATTTGTTTATGTTTTCGACTGGTTTGTTTTCCCACGGCCGGATTGCTGATGCAGACTCTGTGAATCAGAAAGGATTTTTATGGCTCTCGATGCACAGGACTCTTGCCCATTTCCAAGTGTGATGGTTTGTTTTACCTGGCTCCAGATTGTTGTGACTCTGTGTAGTCAATATTTATTTATGAGAATTGTTAACTAAAGGTAATGAAAGTAATTGAGGGGAATTTAAAACGGGGAAGTAATTTGCTTGCAACTCCTACTTGGAAGAGTTATTTTGTCCTTGATCAAATTGTATATGAATTTTAATTTGGCTCTTCTGACTACAGAGAACATGCCAGCCCCTTCAGCTCTGCTTTATAAATCATCTTTAACTTTGCTGTTGGTTCTTACGTCTGTTTTCTCTTCCACTTCTTAAGTGAATTTCCAATCCCTCTCTATTGTTTTGATGTAAGTATCTCTGGGCCCCGACAAAGAAGACACTTTCTTTTCTTTCCTCACTCTTCGGCTCCCTTTCACCTGGAACAGTAAAACGCAGGTCCTTCAGTGGCTTTCCACAGTTTGTGACTCTCAAATCTGTTCTGCCCTCCATGTTCGGTTTCAGAGGTTCAAATCCCCTCAGCTCCTTTGCTCAGAGCCACTTCCAAATGATACTTGTCTCTTGAGCTTCAGCCAAACTGGGGTCCGAGAACGAGAGGCCCAGAGGAGCTTCTAGCGCCCGTCATCCAGAATGTTACAGTGGTATCCCTTCAAAACATCTTAGAGATGTTGTTCTCATTGTCCCGTAGCTCATATAGTTCTCTATGTTTTTCTCTATTCCTAAAACCCGAGTCCTTTGGTTGAAGTCCCATCCAGAGGCCAAGCCCAGCAAAGGATCTGAATGGTCACATTCGAGAGATGTTCTAGAAACATCAAAATCTGACACAGCAAACCGGAATGAGTAAACCCAACTGCCTTGTGACTTCTGAGTTTCGTTTGTATGAATTCCACACGATGGGCAAGGGCATCACAGAAAGTTAGAGCTTATCTTATTAATGAGCAACACGTCATTCTGCTGAAGCAGTTCCGCATGGAGCCATGTCTCTTAGCAAATTAGGAACTGAGCAGGGTGAAAACTGGAGTCCTACAGGAGAACATCTTCGGGTTTCTCTTTAAGTGAGGTGCTTACTGCAGTAGGGGAATGTAAAGCACGTGGCGTCTTACAAAAGCTTCTGACTTGGGTTGGAAGCTGTGATCTGTGTTTTAGGTCAAAGGCAAGAACATGCTTTCCTTGATCAGTTTCCTGCCTGCCAGCAATCAATCATTTATTCCCCAGGGCGTTGTAGTTCATGGGTCTGTGGCCTGTTTTCCATTGGCTTCTATTATCATTTGCTAATTAGATTACAACCTAGTATTTACCTTACTGTGCCTCTCAGAGCCCTTCCCCGGCAGTGTTTGTCTGTTAGCTTTAGAAATGTGGCTGAGCTTGATGTCTCTTGGCCTGTTGTGTTAAACCAAGTGGAGGGGAACTTCAGACTCTTTTCTGTTTAGGGAGAGCAGCAGAGGTAAAAGAAAAGAGAATTCAATTACCCTGGCTCACGTTCAGACCTAACTTACCTTTGAGAATAGGCACTTAGGAAATTATAGAGATTTCAGCATCCCAGGATTGCCTCAGGCTTTAAAATATAACTCTCACCTTGAAGTCATATCTTGCTTATGCTTTATACAAAATTATTTTCTAATAAAAAATAGCGTCTGTGATGGGTACTCTAGGTGTCTGCCTGCATTATTTGGTCAAACATCAGTCTAAATATCATTATGAAAATGGGTACTTCCTTGTATATGATTAACATTTAGATTAGTGGAATCTGAGTAATGCAGATTATTGTATTTAATGGCAGTGAGCTTTTTTTTTTTTTAATCAGATGAAGTCCTCAAATGACTGATGACTCCTCCAAGAAAGGAAGTTGTGTCTCCAAATTGCAGCAAAGAAATTCTGTCTGAGGGCCAGCAAAATGGATGAGCAGTAAAAGTGCCTGCTGCCTACCCTGATGACTTGAGTTCGAATCTCAGCATTTACATGGTGGGAAGAATGAGAATGGATTGTCAGGAGTGGTCCTCTTACCTCCATGTGTACTGTGGCATGTGCATACACCACACACACACACACACACACATACACACACACATACACACACACACACACACACACACACACACACAAATGCATTATATACAAACAAATGAATGTAATAAAAAAAAAAAGAAATCAAGTGGCATTAGTGATCCTATCTGAGGGGCAACATCAGGCCTTCAAACTATCTTTCCAGGGGTCCTCTGTTCTCCAGTATTCTCCTGGGGCTCCACAAATGTGGCTACTGAAGTGACCTTTCTCTCTCTGCTTCAGGTAAGCAGTGTGTGGCCAGTGTCTTATTCTAGGTCTCTGCTGGGTTGGAGGACTGTATTTGGGGCTCTCCTATGGCATGCTGGCATACAGACATCACAAATTGGACAAGGACTATCATCACTTCTACCCATTATCGAGCTATCTGCTTTCGGGGGGGGGGGGTCTTGCTTCTGTATTTTTCTGCCCCAAGAAAGGAGGCAGCAAGAACCTCCTAGCTGGGGTTATTGATGTCCATACATTCCTTATGTGATCATCATATAGTCCAAGATTTCTATTTTAAATATACATTGTGTGTGTGTTTATGTGTGTATGCATATCTGTACATATCTGTATGCATTTGTGTATGTGTGTGTGTACATGTGGGTCTTTGTATGCTTGTGTGCATGTGTGTGTGTGTGTGTGTTTATGTGTGTATCTGTGTATGTGTGCAACTATATGTGTTGTGCATATGTCTGTGTGTATGTCTCTGTGTGTATGTGTGTGTGTCTGTGTGTGTGTACATGTCATGGTATGTGAGGAGGTCAGAGGACATCTTGCCAGATTCCTTCTTTCCGCCCACCATGTGGGATTCTGGGATTGGACTCAGGTTGACAGGATTGACAGCAAGCTCCTTTTATACACTGAGCCATCTTGCTGGCCCTAGTCCAGTACTACCCTGACTATCTGTGATGAACAGTCACCCCCTCCCTCCACGGCTTGTCCCTGGGCTGCCATGTTCACAGTCAGAAAGGGAAAAAGTGAAATATCAAAATGGCATAGCCGTATCTGGGACAGCCAATGTGAAAATTCTGTCAAAATCTCTCCAAGTGTTTCATCTTAAGATCTCACCAAGGATTATTGATGCACATGAGCCCCATATATGTCCCTTCCCTTAACAGGTAAAAATATAGTCCTCATTTTTGGTTTGAAAATATCTTTTCTAATTGAGAATAAAGTAGAAAAGAAATCACATAAACTGCCAAGAAGAAAATAATGCCTCAAAATGTCTGCCATATATGCTGAAGTTATAATTCTCTGAGCATTGTTTTGAAGTCATCAAATGGAAAATTTATCAGAACCCTGGATCTTCCAGTCAGTTCACCGGGAACACGGCATTAAACACTGTATCTATCAATATTCACAGGGATGTGAGAATTCTATGTGGAAATGCCCGGGGCTTCTGGGTGTTAGGGAATGGTGATTATGACAGACGCTGTGCAGCCAAAGGCATGGGGTGAATGGAGTTAGGGCTAAGAGGACTTTGCCATTCACTTCAGGAAACAGGTATTTCAAACACAACAAGAATGATTAGATGCATTTGGTTTGCTTTTGAGTATTCTGTGGAACTCTACGTTCTCAAGTGTACCCTTCTTAACCTTGCCTGCACTCAAGGGGCACCACATACCGTGGTGTCGTATAACTATTAGATCATGCAGAACCAGGAGCCCTAGAACCAGGAGCCCTACCACTTCTGTGGCTCAGACACCCCCCTCCTTGATGGCTTTTAACACTGGGGCATTAAATCAGTCTCTCTCAGTTATGATTTTGAAAACACTCGTGGGTACTGGAGGATTACACACACTGTGAGAAAGTCTGAATTGAAATAATAACATCATATTCTTGAAATGTTAAATACTCCTACATACTGGATTTTCAATAAAATCTAAGCAAACAAATCCTGAAGCTATCTTTCCTGTTAACTAAAAATGACACAAATTTAAATTAATAAGTGATATAACAATAAAGCTGCTCAAAGATAGGATTCATCATTCATTAAGCACTAGATTCTTTATTTAGGCCAGACACGATTATGTGATAATAGGATAAATGCCTTGCTAAGTGCATAAAAACGAAACCGCTCTGTATATCATACAGGCATATTACATTTCTGGGGCATTAATTTACTTCATTATGCAATGAAATTATACTTTTTAAGTGAAATCTTAAGGAGAAATCAATTTGCTGAATAGAACCCAGGATACATTCACCTTAGATAAGAATCAGCACTTACCACAAGTCCCACATAGTGCAATAGCCTGTCCAGGCCCTTTTAAAATAAGGAAGAAGTCTAGAAAACTCATCACACATCTTGGTAAACATTTAAGCATTCTTTCTGTTGACTCGAAGTTTTTCCAAAAAAAGAGAAGGAGGAGGAGGAGGAAGAGGAGGAAGAGGAAGAGAGAAAGAAAGAAAGAAAGAAAGAAAGGAAGAAAGAAAGAAAGGAAGAAAGAAAGAAAAGAAAGTAAAAGAGAAAGAAAAACAGGAAGAAAAAAGGCATGCGTAGTCCCTAACATGTACAGCTGATCCTGTTAACTGTGTTTCTCTAAATCAATGGCTTATCAGTATTTTAGAAAACACATTTTAAATGACTAGCTCCCATTGCCAACTTTCTTACGACTCTGTAAAGTCAGCTCTTCAACAAACAGAAGGCCTATGTCGTTGCTTGGATCACCATAGTCTACGTCATGTGTTTGACTTCTGACTTTGTTCTTGCCATAGTCTTTGTTCAGATGTCCATGAAAATAACCAGAAGTGCAGTTTGTGTTCGAACTCAAGGTTAAAAAGTTAACTTATGTATCTCTCTCTCCTCCACCCTCCCCACATCTAACCTAAGAGTCCATCTTATCAGTCCAATTGCCAACCTGCATTTCAAGTTCATCCACTTCCGTCTATTTTCGCCGAAGCCTGGACCAGGATTCCGTCACCCCTTTCCTTGTTTATGAAATTGTTTCTTAGTCTGGGTTCCAGCCCTCTCTCATGCCACCAGAATCTACTCTGCGTGGAGTAGACAGAGGAACATTTTTGGAGTGTAAATCGTATGATCTCACCAATGAAGCTTCCAGTGACATTCTACCATGGAATAAATCTCTATGATGCTCCAGATCAGCGGTTCTCAACCTGTGGGTCGGACATCCTGCATAGCAGATATCTACATTAAGATTCATAACAATAGCAAAATTACAGTTCTGAAGCAGCAATGAAATAATTTTATGGTTGAGGGGTCAGCACAACATGAGGAACTGTATTAAAGGGTCACAGCATTAGGGAGTTTGAGAACCACTGCTCTAGATCTCATTGGCTCTGCTGTTCTCAATGTGTTCCATTCCCTTGCCATTTACCGTAATCAATACGTTCGTCTGCTTCTTTTTCTTAAAACTCCGAACTTATTTCCACTTTAGGGCTGTTACACAGTTTGTTTTGTTGGAATATTTTTATTTTTATCACTTGGGACATACCTCCATTGTTTCCTTCTTGGAAAGATCACAGACCACACTGGGTATAGTGACCTTTCCAAGTCACTTTCCATTCCTTTGGGGTTTTCTTACCTCAGTGACAAGGAAATACCTCACCCATCTGCTGTGATCTGGTTCCCTGGCCCACAGACTCCAAGGGAACAGTGGTTGGGTTTGCTTGGTTGTTATTCTAGATCTAAAGCTAGCACTGTGCTTGGCACTCCCCAGATTCTCCACATTTACTAAATTGATTGACTGATTGGAGTATGTAGATTCTGATAGATTCCATGCTGGGTCATGAAGTGTTCACCTTGCCTGTGCAAACAAGAGACATAAAAAGACAAATATTCAACATATTTGCATTGTCTTAATGAGCCCTCACCAAAGACCATTTTTAAAAGAGCACATTCATTAAGAAATGATTGGTCTGTTAAAACCCTTTGAACCACCTCTAGAGGCTTGGGATTGACTGATGACATTTTGTGCACTTTTATAGAGGTGTTCTCAGTGTTCCTGTGTTCTCTCATGGGCTATTTCAGCAATATGTGCTACTGTGTGACATTTTGATTTTCACCCCATCAAGTACACAAATCAAAAAAGATGCTGCTATCATGGATGATAGACATTTTATCAATTCTTGCTGCTAGCATTAAAAATAATGTTTGGACAATTCCCCCTGATGTATATTTAATTCTCTTGATAAATTAAACCGTAGTTTTGGCCTCTGACAGAATTTAATCTATGCAGTTAATGAAATGGGATCCTACGCACTCTTGCTTCAGGATGCTAACAATATGCTTTGTACGCTTCCTGAAATATAGATGATAGACAAGAAAACAATCCAGATTACTCACTGTCAAATACACTCAATTTCTCTTAAATAAATAAAGCGTAAATGAAGTTACATGAATTAGGTGGTCAAATCAGGAAAGCGAGACATCAATGGCACAAGGGTTCTTGGGATTCTGTGGAAAAATTGAGCAAATTCTACATAATGTGAAAAACGCAGTGTCAGAGGAGGGGGTGAACATCTGAACAGTACTGTCTCCCTTTCCAGCTTCATAGAGACCTTAAACAAGCCCCGGGGGAAGTGTGCCCACTGTGACATTAGCTGGACCTCTGCAGCAGGTGGATTCTGGCCATGTATTCAGGTGTGATCTGTTCACAGCTGGTCGCTGCATCCTGACAGCCTCCACTATAAAGGAGACCGCTGCATCAGGCTTGGTTTTCTCCAGCCCCAGAAGTCACTAGTCCTCAGTTCTACACCGCTCACCCTTCCCCACCTCCTGACATCTGCTTCTCCCATCTCCCGTGTCTCATGTGCACATGACTCAGAGAAAGTATTGATGCCTCTCCGATATATTCCTCCCCTGATGCGGTTCTCGTTGCCCCTCCTCGACTTTCTCTTCCTAAATAGGTCTCCATCTGAACTGTTGGATGGATGAGCAGGGCAGCATCACCTCTTTCGGGTGCCTTTGTGTGATCCAGTCTCAAAGCCTTCCAGGAGTGAGTACAAAGCAGAAGACATCAATGCAGTCCATTTGGTTTTATTTAACAAACATAAAAGCTATTTTCAAAAGAACTTGTTTAAGGATAACCTCAGCTAAGACTCCTAGCAGTAGTGGAGAGGGTGCCTGAACTGGCCTTCCCCTGTAATCAGATTAGTGACTGCCATAATTGTCATCAGAGAGTCTTCATCCAGTAACTGATGGATACAGATGCAGAGATCGACAGCCACGTACTGGGCCAAGCTCTGGGAATCCTGTTGAAGAGAAGGGGGAAGGATTGTACAATACACGGGGGTCAAAGTCATCACAAGCAAACCCACAGAGACAACTAACCTGGGTTCATACGAGCTCATGGAGATCAAACTGACAGCTAAGGAGCCTGTGTGGGATTGACCTAGACCTTCTACATATATGTGACATTTGTATAGCCTGATCTACTTGTGGGGCTCCTAGCAGTGGGAGTGAGGTCTGTCCCTGATGCTTTGGCAAGCTGTTGGGAATCTGTTCCTCTTGCTGGGTTTTCTTACCAAGCAAGCCTTAATATGAGGGGAGGAGCTTAGTCCTACCTCAACTTGATATGCCATGCTTTGTTAGCTTGCATGGGAGGCCCGCCCCTTTCTAAACAGGAACAGAGGAGGAGTGGATTTGCGGCTGGGGGTGGGGCAGAGGGGAGTTGGGGGGATGGAATGGAAGGAGAGGAGGGAGAGGACACTGCAGTAGGAATATAAAATAAATGAATAAATTTAATTAATTAATTAATTTTAAAAAGGACCTGTTTAGCTGTTATGAACCTCAGGTCTATAACACATTCACACAGGAAATGTCAGTGATCAGAAGTTCCTGGAACCAAGCAGTGGTATGGTCTACAGGGTCCAAGTAGGAGATGGAGAGACAGGGCATGGTGAGGACAGGCTATGTCTTTGCCTTGCTCTCTCTTTAAAGAGTTGCCTCTGACTGGCTTATCCCCAAGACAAACTTCCTCCTTCCTCTCACCAGCCTTTGTCATGACCTTCCTTCCGAGTCTTCCTCTAGCTCCCATCTGACCATTCAGACTGAAGCACAGAGCAGCTCCTCTATTAAACCACCCGTAAATCACCCTCCTTTGAATATGCTATTTGTTTCCTGTGCTTATGAGGTAATTACTCTCATCCTGGTACCCTGACGAATGGTCAAGACCCCGGAGATGGAGCTGGGGAGATGGGAAGGGAAGTCATCCCAGTGTCTGCTTCAGGGCATGGACTTGTTCAAGATGATCAACACCTGGCACAATTCGGGTTAATAAGCCTGTGGGATATTTTGCAAAAATTTTTGCCTCCTTTTGGTGTTATTGTACTGTGATTTATGCCTTTATTCAGAAGGCAAATGAAGGGCAAAGGAGCACAATTAATCTTTGTCTACTGAGCTTTTTTATTAAGTACCTATTATGGTGGGTGGAACACGGGGACAGAGAAGAAATAAGCAAAAATGATTTACCAGTCAGTTAAAAGGAAGAAAACAAAGCTGAGTGTGGAGCTGGGCTTCCCATTTGAGGCACACTGAGCAGGGAGGTCTCAGAGAGTGGGTGTGCTTTGAGCTAAGGGGCACCAAGAATGGGTTAAGAGGGCCACAAGCCATTCTCAACCCACAATGGGATTCCTCCTCCCCGGGACCATTTGTAAGCATGTAGGCCTGTATTCTGTTGTCATAATGACCAGGGAGAGGAAAATGAGAGAAGAAGCAATCTCTGTTGGTAATTTGCTGATAGAGCCTAGGTAGCTCAATACCCTACTGTGCTCAGTCTAGCCACAGACAATTGTTTAACCAAAGATACCAGTGTAATGCTGAGTAGAAACAGGAAGGGTGAAGGTCTTGAGGCTGGCACAGCCCAGCGTGTGCCTTGGTATATATGTTTCTTCACTTAACACGGGCGGTTGTGGACCACATATCTTCACATCTTCTCACACCACCCTGCAGCCTAGTGATGCCCACGCACACCAGGTTCTCGTCCACCCTTCTGTGTGGTGTGGGTTTTATCCAGGACCTGAAGCAAAGCAGAGCAAGAGAAGCTATGATAGTTACTGATATGGTCGTCCTTCAGGCTGGAAGGTGCATTTACTGGTAGCAACTGATTCTCATAAGATAGGAAAGATCAGCAAGAGGAGAAGGAGGGTGCCCACCCTACACATCTGCACGAATAGCTCTGCCTGGAGGGTTATTTGTATCAACAAAAGAACCTATTGACACTACAGAGGTTTTCACTCTCTTCATGGAAACTCTAAAAGAAATCAGCTTATACTTTTCATAGGCAATTTAGACAAAAATTGATCAATTTATGGGCTGAACTTGTAGAGAAATGTTACATTTTTACAGGTTTCTCTTTCTCTATAAATGTGTTCATAATTTCTTTGAAAATGGATTCATCTGGTATCATTGGTTTAGACTTCATATATACTCTGTGAATTTTTTCTGTCTCATTTTATTGCAAGATTCCAAAAATAGTAGGATTAAAAACATTTGGCTGTACCCTTAATAAATTCAACTTTTTTGAAACAATGCACTTCCTATTTAAAACCCATTTAATATAATCCTCCTGTGTATTCAAGCTACTCAACCATTCTCTCCTTAGACACTGAGAATATTACAAGCTTGTTAATGCTACTATTTTATCACCTTTGAATAAAAACAGAGATGCATCCCATTTTATTCTATTATGCGTTATATTGAAAAGCATCCTGGAAGAAGTATCACAATGATGGCATCCAACTAAGGTTTGGATGCTCTAGCAAATAAACCATGCTACAACCAAACTCCGGAAAGAGATTCCAGACATGTGTGTACTGGAAGCCATCTAAGCCCACCACCAGGGATGCTGGATCAAGGGAATTACAAGTTTAAGGACATCCAGAGCTGTCTATTGAGATCCTGTTTCTCCACCAATGATGAGGTTCCAGTACACAGAGACCTCTTCCTTGACTGGCTCAATGTTTTGGCCAAGGCAACTTACTTTTTTGTAAGCTGGGAGCAGACAGAATGAAGGCGGGAGCTGAAGGAAGATCCTGATAAGTCATTTCTTCACTCAGTCAAAGAAAGATATTTCCTTTCTCTGCTAACTCCCTAGTCCCCACACTGACAACACATACAAAGCTTGTTTCTTGGCACTGGGCTCCACCTCACTTCTGTCTTCCAGCCCCGAAGGACATAGCAATCCATCTCCTGCAGCACCGGAGGTGGAATAAACTTCACTCTTTGCATATTTAGCCTGAGCTGAGTTCATGATCAGTTTCTAGGAAGGAATATTTAAGCTCTACTGAGCAGTAGCCAAGGTAGAAATTGTCCTGTGGACTTCTCTAAAGAGAAGAGACACCCATAAATGTGCTAGTGAATGACTTTTGGGGCATGGTGTTTAGGACCCAGAAATCTAAACCATGCTCTACCTTTTCCTTTTCAGTTGATGATGGCCACATGAGCACGGTCAGAGGAGCAAAACCTTTTTGATAATTTAAATCTCTCTGCGTACAGCAATAAATAAAACAAGTGTTTTATTTCATAAGAAAGAAACAAAGAAAAGACATGAACAACTCCCCCACACCCATTCTTTTGTTGATGGCATTTCACTCATCTGAGGGTGAAATCTTCAAAGGCTCACACAGGAATGTGAAAATAGGCTCAGCACAGAATAGCTCTTTCCACAGTCACCATGCACTGTCCAACTCACATCATGTCTTAAGGTTCTGGGTGATCTATAGTAATACCACAAAGACCCTGCTGAGGCTCAACATTGTTGTTAGCCCAAACACTGAGGGGAAACGGTTTCTTCAAGGTTACAAGCTCTGCAAGAACACCCCATAATTATCTCCACTTCTCAAGTCCCATTGCAATGAAAACACTTTTAGACTTCAATTCATTCTTTCCTCCAAATTGGATTTATGTGTCCTTTAGGTATTTTGCTATCTCCCTTATTCTTCCACATCCTCCTTCTTCTTTTTCATGCTATGCACAGTGGGAGGCAATTACTACAGATGCCTATTAAATGTGGGCCAAGTATGTGGATTCAAATCCAGACATGCATGTACCCAGCATTGGTACTATTTCAAGACTCATGAAAGATAACCATCATTCATCATTTAAAGCAGACCCACATTTTTGTTATTGTATTTCACTTAAAAGTTGACTACCCAGTAAAGTTTATATTTAACAAAGCAATAAAATATTTTCCTGACTGTAGAGGCTTTTTTTTTTTGTTTGATTCTCACAACAATCCAAGAATATGATCGAGAGCAGCAATTCCCAACCTGTGGGTTGCGACCCCTTTGGGGGGTCGAATGAGCTTTTCATGGGGGTCACATGTCAAATATCCTGCATATCAGATGTTTACATTATGATTCTTAACAGTACCAAAATTACAGTTGTGAAGTAGCAATGAAATAATTTTATGGTTGGGGGTCACTGCAACATGAGAAACTGTACTAAAGGGTCATGGCATTAGGAAGGTTGAGAACTGCTGATCCAGAGTGTGAATCCTTGGGGCAGACATTCCAGTTCCTCTAGGCAGTACATGGGCTATGTAATACTCCTATGTCAATGAGTTGCATTTGATATTTCCCAGTTTTTATGCAAAATTTCTTTAATTCTCCTTCACTCTTACTGGGATGAATTTAGATTTTAGAACAAAATGTATGACCTTTTGAGGGTAAATGCAACTCTATTATCCAAGCATGAAATGCCAAATGTAAAGACAAAATGCTGAATGGCTTGTATCCTTGATAAAAATCTTGCTTCTTCTTTGAGCTCAGCATTTGTGTGGGGTGATGTATTGTGTCCCCCAATATATTGTATCCTCCAATAAAACTTGCCTGGAGATCAGAGTAAAAAGCCAACCATTATATTAAACACAGAAGTCAGACAATGATAGCACATGTCTTTAATCCTATCACTTGGGAGGCAGGAATCTGTCTGGATCTCTGTGAGTTCAAGGCCACACTGGGGAATAGAGCCAAGTGTGGTGACACACGACTTTAATCCCAGTACCAACCACAGAGGTCTTCAGGTCTATACAAACATACAGGAAGTGACAGAGCTGGGCAGGAAGAAGAAGTGAAGTAGCTGGGCTGAGAGAGCAAATGAGAAAATGGAACAGAAAGGCATATAGGTGTGAGTAGACAGGAAGTAGCTTACTTTGGAAGCTGCAGAGTTGGTGAGGTGAGGTTAGCTGTGGCTTTTCCTATTCCTCTGATCTCTCTCAGGCTTTAACCCCAATTTCTGGTTCTGAGTTTTTTATTTAATAAGATCGTTTAGCAGTTCGTCTACATTTGTGTTGTATGGCCTGTTGGAATCTACTCATAAGACTGGCTGGAACATAGGGATACATTAGTCAAGCAAAGGCTAGGAATAAGCCTCAGCGTGGAGATATCCCTAAAGCAGAAATGATGGTTCTAATCATTCTGACCATGACCTGGTCTTGACCTGACCATGTAGCTAAAAACTCCACATACAGGAGTCTTTGGATAACAGAAACTTTTACAGATATCCATTTGCACTAAAGAAGTCTCTAGACTGAGGTCTGGGTTTCATTAGGCAATACATGGATCATAGAGGAGTTTAGGCAAAAGTTAGTATCAACCAGCTAGCATCAGCCACAGATTATATATTACTTGGCATGCAGCATTGTTGCGCATGTCAACTCAGCCCTAAAGATGAAGAGTCAGAGGGAAAGGTACAACTCAACAACATTGGTATAGGGGAAAACTCCTAATAGCATCTCAAGTGAGAGCATGATTGAATCATGGACTGGCCCAGGTAGAGAGTACAGGTAAAGTAGTACAGGCAATCTTAATGCTCAAGTATAGGAAGATCCTGCCTCAGTTTTCAGTCTATAAACCTTGATGCTATCCTAATTCATAGAGCTCCATGTCTGTACTGCATGAACAACCCTAAGCAACTTTTGTTAGACCACCAGCAAGCTCCTTCTGAACTAATCTGCTTACAAAGGATGGTTTCTCCCAGCAGTTGGACTCTCAGTTAATTTCTACCATTTCCTAAAAAGGTCTTGGCTATCAAATACTTGTAGGTCAACCTTGTCACAGACACAGTCATTTTCATGATCAATGTAAGAACTGATACAGAGGAGTAGTACATGACTTGTCCAAGATAAATTAATCCCAGGCTGAGAACACACTGAGGCCCCTAGTGCCACCTGTCTTACACTCTTGCTTTCTTTCCTACTTCTGAAATGACATTTCAGCTCACCATGTTTGATGATCATATATCACTCCACCTGACCAAGTTATTCCATTCTTCTATTTGTCGATTCTAAGTAAACTCTATATGTAGCTCACTCCTGGTTACCCTCTTTAAAAAATGTAAAAGAAATGATCACAATATTGGAATTTCTAATGAAAGAACCAGCAAGCTAACCTAATTGCAGAAGGTCAATTAAACATCCACTTACGAGCTGTAGCAGAGTGCCATCTTCTATTCAGGATACAGCAATTGCGTGGTTAATTTGACATGTAACTAGGATCCAGCAACCCAACACACAATCCCATTTCTTCGCCTTTTAACTTGTTGCTTTAACCTGATTTTCATGAGTATTCATTTGTAAGTTATTTTTCCCCCTAGGTTGCTTTGGAAACCACACAATTGAGTATGATTCAAAGATCCACTTCATGTAGTCTGACTCTATACTGCCGTTATTCTACCAAACCCATCTTTTGGTTAATTCTTGACTTAGTATCCATCCAGGAAGACATTGAGTGAATGTCATTCTGAAGAAAATAGACAAGTAAACCTCTTTCCAATGAATGAAGAAAATTTTCATTTCCTTGAAATGGTTCTGAAATAACAGTTTAAAAACCATCACCTGGAGAGGTGATTAAAACATACCAGTTCCAAGGCTTTTGAAAAACACACTTGGTAAACATCCAGTCCACAAATCTGCGTTTTAATAAGTATACACTAGTGAATTTTTAAAATGTGGTCTACAAAATATATTTGGAAATATTTATCCCTTATGAACTGATGATATATTAAATACACGTCAAATCCTCTCCATTCCCTTCCTTGCCCATTTATGATTATTAAGCTAAGATGGATAAGTGGTCTCAGACAATGGGGATTTCAAGGACTGAAAGATTCTCCACTCTGTATTCTCAGTTAGTGAAAAATTACCTCTTGAAACGACATCAGCTTAAGTTTAATCTTGATTCAGCCAGAAGCCCAGAACCTGCTGCACATTCATTTTGAAACCTAATCATCCTTAACCACCTACTTCTCTTGATGTAAGGCTTGTGCTTGTGGCTTCCCTGTGTCTCTCCAGAATAGGTGGACCCTTCTGTCTGCCACTGGGGGATTGATTTCTGTGTACAGAACAGTGAGGCACATCGGGAGGTTCAGGGACATTGTACAGGCTGCTGGATAGCAGTTGGAGTTAACAGGGAATGTTAGAGAAAGACCATGGGAACAAAGATTTTCATTAAAAAAAAAAAAAAAAAAACCCTTCAAATATCGCAAAGCTTCCATTATTCAGCAAAATCTGGCTTCACAAGAAAAATGAAATAAGACTTACAACACGGTTTTAGGGGAAGGCTCATCTGCCTTTTTTTTTTTTTTTTTTTTTTTTTTTTGGTTTTTCGAGACAGGGTTTCTCTGTGTAGCTTTGCGCCTTTCCTGGAACTCACTTGGTAGCCCAGACTGGCCTCGAACTCACAGAGATCCGCCTGGCTCTGCCCCCCCCCCCCCCAGTGCTGGGATTAAAGGCGTGTGCCACCACCGCCCGGCTCATCTGCCTTTTGAACATGTAACTGTGATGCATAAAAACAATCCACTTTTAGAGCCCAACAATCATTGAGACAAACTGAATAGTGGTGTCCTTCAAAGTGCACCCTAGCCTACAGTATCTGCCTTCTAGGCCAGATGCTGGTCAGCCAGCACAAACAGGAGGTTCCCAGACCCATCTTCTGAGAAGAGTCACTCCTGGCCCAGTGCATTTGAAACTCAAGTTCTGTTTTTACCTCAGTAACCTATGCAATCAGACTAATGGCAGCTCTGACGTTAGAGCCCCCAAAGCCTCCATTCTGAGCTCGATCAGCACACAGTGCTGGTCCATGGTAGTCTTGGACCCCCTGAAGCAGGATCTCATGGCCTCTGAGAAATGGTTTTTGCTACGATTACTTGTAACCGCAAATACTACACTGGTCCAAAGAGTTTCCTAGATCACTCTTTTGTACACTAATCCCAGAATTCCTAGAGACTGTTACCATAGAACTTTCTTACATCCAAAGTAAGATTTTAAGATAATGAATATTCCAAGATCTTTGGTGCTAATAGGCCAAGAAAAAGAGGCCCACTTGCCTTTAAACTAGTCCTATGCCATTTTCTATGCCCATCACTCCAAATAAGAGAGCTAGGGCCTCTCAGAGAATGTTAAACCCGAGAGCAATGCTTCTCAAACACAGTCTTACCCAGCCTCAGCCTCACCTGGTAGGTGACTAGGGACTAGGTAAGCACTCAGGGTTGTTGTGGAGCATGCATTCCTGCAATAACAATTTGGCTTAAAAATGTATGAAGAAAAAAAATTATGTTCATATTAACATCTGGATATTTTGGAGCAGAGCACAAAATTTTACTTCATTTTGCAACATGAAAATAAGATTCCAAAGACAATCCCTGCTTGCACTGGCCGCTTAGGCCTCTGTCTAGAAATCACCGCAGGGAGCATGTTTGTTCTTTCCTGTCACTTGGGGTCTCCACCCAGAATCGGAGATCGCTGCCTATTTCTCCATCTTGCAGAAGAGAGAAACTGAAGCCATGATTTGGTCAAGGTCAACAATGGGCTGTTGTCAGAACTAACCAAACTTTGTCAAAGTCAATCTTCATATTTTTTTTTAAAGCTTACAGACAGTGCTGTAAACCCAGTGAACACGTGAGACATCGATATGTATATTTTTTAATGTTTTCGTCATTGATAGGTTGTATTCTTTCACAGGAGAGAGAAGAGGCTGATTACGATAGACTACCGAAGTGAGCATGATAGCTGTCTGAACTTTGTGAGTATGTGTGTGTACGTTCATGCACAAGTTTTTACATATGAATATCATGAGTCTAGATTTCTGAGTTTTGCAGTTAAAAATGCATCAGAGTCGGAGAAATATAACCCCAAATAGTGCCTATTTGGAGCACTGAATATGCATTTCCCTGTTTTTCCATTTGATACAATGTAATCGTGCTCATTAAAATACAAGTGTGGCCCACCTAACCTCAGCCGTCTCCTTGGGAAAAAAATCATGCCCTCTTAAGTGTTTCCATCATTCAAGTGAAAATCTAAAAGGACTAAACATCTTTCCACTCACAGCTGCCCGCAGTAATGGATTATGCCTTTGAACTTGCCAGTAAACTTCACGGTCCTCGTATAAATATCAAACTTGTCAAACTTGCTTTCCAAGGAAGACGGGTAATGAAAGGCTTATCTGTTTGGGGAGTAAGTTAATGCCTCAACTTCACCTCAAAGTCCCATCCTGAGAAAGTTTCAGTTCTAGAGAAGTTCCTGTCAGCTATCGGGGTCATCTCTGGCTAGGCCTGGAGGCTGCATTCACTGAAGTGTGGGCCCACTGTTCTCCCCACCTTCCACAGAGCCTCAAGCACTCGGATGAACTCTGTGCCTTCCTTTGCTCTCCCCTTTCTTTTGAGTCAGGGCACCCGAGGATCAAAGGAGTCCAAATGCATGAGGTATAGTGGAAAGAAATCAGGGAGGGTGTGCCAGGATCACCCCAGGGACCTAGGGGGTAGCCAGTACTGTGAGGTGAATAGCTAAACACTGCCCACCTGGTTCAATTCAGGGCTCAGGCTGCCCTCCCAAAGGGCCAAGGGCAGTTTTTCTGTGTCTGTAAGTAGACAACTAACAGTTTTTCCTTTTCTAAGAAATATGGAGATAAACTATATATATATATATATATATATATATATATATATATATATATATATATATATATATATATATATATATATATATATATATATCCCAGAACTATGTATTTGTAATCTGATAACAATCCCCAGCACCACTTTTCAGTATCAGATTGCGGGGAGCAAAAGAGAATGCTACAAAGATTTGGAGCAGAGCATTATTCAAAATATGAAGGACGGCATTTGCGCGGGCAGCCGTCGGTGTTAGCTCCCCGTGAGCGTTCTCGACGTGCTTTCATAACACAGCGCTTGTTTCGCTCTCAGAGGTCTTGTTAACTTCTTAACAACCCCCACACGGTACTGACCGCTTGGGCCACATAAAGAGCGCTCCACGGGAAGATCGGGGGCCTTTGTTTGCCTCGTAGGTAGTTGAGGAATGAGCTTCTAATGAGAAACTTCTGGACTTCTTCAAACATGAAACTCTTGTGATCTCAAGTTTCTGCGGCGTGCCCCAGAGAAAGGGCTGTGGGTTTTAACGTATGCAGTGGTACCGGCTAAGGGGAAATACAGGAGCAATTGTGGACCCCCAGAGCCGCCCCTTGGAACAAATGTGTCTACCTGGGCCTTAACAGAGACGTCAGACCTCTTGTGCTTTTTACCCTCATCCCCCCTTAACCACTCCCAGATCGATCGCCAGCTGTGTTGTGGTTAAATTTCAAAATCCTCATTTGGCAGCTTTGGGCAGTGGCGCGGCGATGGTTATAAAGCCCGTGGCGCATGTTGGAAAGTGGCAGGCACAGATAGGCACTTTAAAGAGGCATAAAGCCATCGGAGCACGTTACCAGTGCAAGACCCGGTATTAACCACCTTCACGTGAGTTGTATGTTTGTTCCAATAAACCAGTGGTGCCAGATGTAAAATAAGCCTTTAAAACTGCTCTCCACATTATCATCTACTGCTGCTATGTTCAAACACCAGTGAACAAAGGTGACATCTTTCTTTAAACAATGAGTTAAAAAAACAGTGCACACCACTCACAGCACATGTACATTCGCAGTACACCATGTATGTCCATACACGTATACACAGAATGTATTGCTACACATAGGATGTCCAAGTACGTAAGGACATGTATATGTGTTTGTATAGAATAGTTACAATGACTTTGATTACTGGGGACATTGAATGAGACTCTCGTTGCCACTTTGACTTAGGTCCGATATTAAAGAGATTTGAAAGGCCTGTGTCCCCCAGACTTGTCCCATAACACTGCAATAGAAAGAGAAATGAAGTTCTGTGGGAACGTTCTCTGATGTTTGTTCAGCCAGTGCACCCCCATCCATTCTTCAGACAGAAGCATCTGGATTTTTACCAGGGACCCTACCTGCTGATCGGGGCACTTGAACTCAAGAATGAGTACAGAAGCCAGGCCTGCATAAGTTGATCACTTGGTACCAAGTGTCTCCAGTTATTTATGTATTCTTTTTTCTGGGATACCATATAAGCCAAACCAGTGCCAAGGGTTGGGACATAATCTTTTTGTTTCCTCACGGATGGAACCTAGTGTCTCACACCTGCTAGGCATGCAGTCAACTGCTGAGCTACGGCCCCCAGCCCTGGTGCAGAATCTGATTAGAAATGTTGGGAATTCAGGCATCGTGGAACACGTCTGTAATCCCAGCACCCTGGAGGTAAAAGCGAGGAGATCTTGAGTTCAGGTTTTCCGGCCTGGGATCTAGTAGAAGGAAGGAAGAGAATGGAAGAAGGGAAGTAGAGAAGGAAGGAAGAAAGGAAAGAAGGAAATGACAGGTGAGGGTAAAGGGAAGAAATAAGGGAGGGAGGGAAGGGCAGAGGGAGGGACAAAGGAAGGGAGGAAGGGAAGGAAGGAGGGAACATTTAAAAATAAGACGCTTCCCTCACAAACCCTGAAGCTGTGAATGCCCTTCCCTGTTACCAACAGGGACGTCTCAGGAGGAAGCGCCATCCAACCATGGAGCTGACTGAGGGACAGAATTGAAGCAGGAAGAGGAGCTCATCCATGCGAACATCATTTAAACATCTGGCTCCAAGTGTGCCTGTAGCTGGTCCCTCCTTGGACTTTGTAGTTGATTTGATAAATCATTTTTTCTTCTAATGCATGAGTACTATGTTTTGTTAGGTTTTCTTTGGGGGGTTGAAAATATACTTATGAAAGTGTGTTGGTTGAGTAGATTTGTGTTAGTAGTCTCATGATGATCTGCGAAACTGATATTACCTTCATTTATCAGATTCCAACTATCTAAGGCTTAGAGGACATAAGTAAGTTAACTCATTTGCCTAAGACCACCCAATGATGAAGTCATAACCCTAAAACTTGGTTTTTAGTATAAGTAAACCTAGGGTTTAAATGTGTCTTTAAATGTAAATATCTTTAGAAGGAGAAATAATTTATTCAAGCTATAAATAATTTAAATCTCAATTAAGTGAAAGAGCTATGTGTACTCTCAGTTCAGGAATGAACTTCAAAGGAAGAGGCATGTGGTATGAGGCCAGATGTGAGTCTGTCTAAGAAACGCTTGGGGAAAGCCATAGCGAAGAGCTGACATTCACTGAAGACGCATGCACATGGGAGCTGACTTCATTCTCGGCCAAGTCCCATGAGATAGATCCTATTTGTATCATCACTGTGAAAACAAGGTGCACAGAGGTGGAAAGGGAGATACAACATCACACAGCATGCAAAGGTAGGCCGCCCTCTACATCTGATTCTCGCTTGGTGGACATAGACAGGAGACAAGAACACATTGCCTGTGCTGACAAACACTCATTAATTGCCTTGGCAATGAACTCTCAAATCCCACAGCTTCAAGAAGCTGGTTTGAGATGATGTATCATCACACTAACAAGTTCACTTTCAAGACTTTACAGAGAACTCGCTGCTGTGTAGAAATACAGTACAAGCTATCACTTCCCACTTAGATATCTAGAGTCAGGTAGACAGACTCTCAGAGATCCAGGCTATAAGAGCTCTTATTATTGCAAATTTCACCTCCCAGACTCTGAAATCCAAAGATGTTTATGGTTTAGAGAGGAAAGAGAAAATGTGCCCAGATCTGTTGTGTCCTAACTGGTGAAGACATCATTCGTTGTCTGATAATTATAGACTCAATGCTACAGAACCTGGGGTATCCCGAAGGGCTCTTGGTAATTGTTTTTCACGACTCTTGAGAATTTGGATAAGATCTAAAAAGGAGCACGGCTGGAGTATGGGGAGGTGTATTCGGAGGTGACACACCTGAACGAACTGTGATCCTCAAATCTTCAGAGAGCCCATTGATAAGGGAAGGGACAAAAGGTCACCTCCAATACCCCTTTGAGCCTTGAGCATTTGAGTGGCCCCGTTCTCAGCCCATTTTAAATGCTCTGTGGCTTTTAGACAGTTCTAAAAAGAGCTTTGTCTAAAAGGAGTCTTTAGATGGTCCTGTATGACCCTACCCTAATTTCCCAGTGACATTGGGCTGGCTTCTCTTTTGTGGCTAAGGTCACACAAGAATATCTTAAAAGAAGATGAAAGGGAGGTTGAAGAAATGAAGAGAATGTAATTCTTTCAAAACCCTACCATAAAGCTACCTCCGTGTGCTAAGAATAATTTCACATTATAGATGCCTGCTACTTTCAGGGCTTTTATGTATAAATAGTAACTTTAGAGAAACTTGTATATGGTCATTTTTGCTTCCTGTTAGCAGTGCCCTTCTTATTAGACCTCAGATCAACAGTCAGGGCTTTCTCAGGCCTAACAGAATAAAAAGGGAGAATGATCCAATTATATATGTGTGTGTGTGTGTATATATATATATATATATATATATATATATATATATATATATTCTAATGGATTTTATTCCTTACAAGTATGTATAGGCAAGACATGAAGAAACATTGCCTAAAACTTTTTGAAAATGTCCCATTTTAATTATTCTGTAAGAGGATAAAGTCAGTCTTCCAAAGAAAAATTATTACTTCATAAATTGGCATAGAATTTTCTACAGGTGTCTTCTAAAATTTTGGAATCATAGCCTAGAATTTCAAATGGTTGTTTTTTGTGCTAAATGGGTTCTCAAACCTGAAGGAATACTTATTCAACTTTCTTTCCCTATTTCATTCATATAACAGAGAAAAGAAATGAGTTAAGCTGTGGGTATCTGAATCCAAATAAAAAGACTTCTTTGTTAAATAAGACACTTGCTTACATCAGCCTGGATGCATCTGAAATACAATCTGTTGCTAGAAATAAGATATCTTCAGCCACTTTTGGGGAAATGATTTAGTATTTGAAGTGTGTGTCAGGTGTTTCTTGGCATGTCACATTTTGATCACAGTTTTATTCTTGTTTTCCTCCCAGGGGAAGAGCAGAGATTCTCAGGGCTGTAAATGGGGAAATACCTTGCCATCCGATCTTAGAGTCTGGTAGATCCACACTGATATAAGCAAGCACTGACCCATCACAAGCTATACTCCAGGAGAGTCTCAGCAATGAGGGCAACTGTCCCAACTATCTTCTACTTTCTGTGTGTGAATTTTGTATCATCCATATTTGGTTCTCCTTCATTTGAGAGGGTAATGGAGAACGGGCTGTAATTGTATTCGACTCAGTGCATGTCGGGGCTGAGGTCATTAGCTGGCTATTATTTCTTGGCATTATAAATTTCTCTACTTCTATGATGAGTGTCCTTAGATTCCACATATGCCTGGACTTTTTAAAATTTGAATTTAAGAATTTATCTAATACCCTTAGAAAATAAAGATTAATAAACTGTGCCCTACATTAGATAAATCAAGCATGGATAATTACATTCATTTTAATAATTTGCCTTTATAATAGTCTTCCATAAAAATAAATCAAAAGTACTTAGATTTGATTACTAATCGGCATCTCTCATACACAGCATACAATAAAATGTAATTTACTTAAAAATCAATACTTTAATGGGAACCAATTCTGGAATACCAAAGCATATAATATAACAAGTAAGCAATATCCTTGGGATATTTCCTGCAACCTGTATTTTGCCCAGGACATTTTCTGTGGTGGTTCCAGGCCTGAAACTTCCTTTCGTTATAAAATGAGCCATTAGTTTAACAATCATTTCCTGAGGAAAAAAATAAGAAACTTCATATTAAATATCTACTTTTTAATGTACCAGTCACAATAGTAAATAGATACCTCAAATTATATAATCTACTTTCTTTTGTCTTATAAAGTATGAATCTAATTATATTTCATATACATTATACAAACATATATTCGATCATGTTGGCTTTGATACATTTACCATTTTTCCTCTGAATTCCTACCCTCCATCTTCATATTCAAAGCATTCCTAAGATTAACAGCATAGCTTCAGTATATAGGGAACATACTAAGCTATTCAGTCTGCATTTGCATTTAGTAAACAGTATTATAGTCTTAGTTTAGGAGTATTCTAAATAGATTCCTTATTTCTAGAAGTCACACGAGAACTCTTTAAACTCAGCCAGAAGATATTGACAGATGTTCAGGTCTTTCCACATTCCAAATTCGAGAACAGATTATATTAGCTTCACATAGCTTCGAATATTCTATAGGCTTTGCTAAGCAAGTGTTTTGGCAATTTCTACTGCCTTTAATTATGTGTAACTTGCTGTATATACAATGAACTTTCATTTTGATTGTATTTTCCATCATGACTTTATTGGAAATAATGAATTTTAATCTTTAGCGAAACCTCAATGGCAAGTGGAGCCACTGTTGCCAAAACTCTAATTAAGGTGACAAGAGAAAGAAAGTCACCTCTACACACAGCTGATCCCACATATGTGCCTTCGAAGATCGCTACTTCACAGTGACTCGCTGCTCTGTACTAAGAGGAACATGAGACCCAACTACATATCTCAGTAGTTTCTTTAAAAAATGAAATGAAACTTGTACCTTGTACTTGGGTATTTCCATTTTTCAAAACCCTATAGCCCTTCCCCCATATTTATTATTAAAACTTCTATGAATTTTTCAAGGCTTCTGTATCCTCTGGCAGAATAATTTCTCTCTCCTGTAACCTCTTGTGCATTTTATTGCATTTATGCATTTGTCTCAATTATTCTACTAAATTGCAATTATTGAAACATGCATGGAGGACCATGCTTCTCCATGCACACTTAGCCTGGCTTCTGGTGGCAGCACATTGCATATCTCTGCATTCTTCTGAGAGTCTCATCAAAATTCACTCAATGCAGAGTATAGGTATGATTATGGTTATGCCTTATTAAATAGCCATATTACAATGTTATCAAACATAGGAATTAAGAGAGCTCTAACTCATGGAATACTTTTTTCTGGGAAATGACATGGAAAATACTTAGTGATAGCTCAGTGTTGTACCTGCAAGGGGTACACTCAGGGCAACCCTCAGGGTGCAGCCTCGTACAGACATTACTCAGATCATGGCCTCCATTTTAGGAAAAAAAATAAATACCTTGAAAGTTGCTGAAGGTCACATGCAATTTTACATCATAGTCAGTTCCCCAAACAATGAGCTCTGCTCTTTCCAGCCCTCCTCACACTGCAGTGTTCAGATACTCTCAATCCTCCAGCTACTTCTGTCAGGACTTCGTTCCAGCATCCTCTTCCAGCCTCTCAGGTCTGACTCAGATCTCCGGGGGTGGTGGGGGAGGTCTTCATCAGTTTCTCTTTGCTCAGGCTAAGAAATTAAAAACATATGGGTAATTCCTTGTTTTAAAAATGCAGAGATTGACTCTGTGGGGCTAGCTCTTGGTAAACTGCTTGCCTTACAAGCACTGGGACTTGAGTGTAATCCCTGGTACCCATATAAAAAGCCAGGCATAGTCCCTTACGTGTGTAATTCTAGTGCTGGGGAGGAGGAGACAGGAAGGTCCCTGTGGCTTGCCAGGCAGCCAACCTAGATGACTTGGTGAGTTCCAGGCCACTGAGAAATGCTGCATTAAAAAAAAAAAAAAAGACAGTGTGACTATCTTCTGGCCTTTCCATGCACAAGCATGCACAAACACCTGCATGCATGCATACACACAAAGCAGAAATTGAATCTGCGTGAATTTTCACCCCTGTGTTTTTCCTGCAAGTGAATCCCTGTTAGGTGACGGTTGGCAGTCCTCTCAACGTGCTGATGGCCTCATGGGATTCAAGAAGGAGACTTTGAATTCCTTCTTAGAACAGTTTCCTGGGTTTTGTGTCCCCTCTTTTTAATCTCCTTGCTTCCTCTGTTCTTTCTATTTATTTAGAAAGTCTAAATTCTATTTATTTAGTGAGTCGTAAGAATTTATTCTTAAATTAGTGACTGATTTCCCCCTGTGCATACAAAGAAGGAATTTTTTCAGTTCCAATCCTTTCAGAATCTAGATCCATGGATATCATACTGGGGAGTGAGCAGAGTGTGTGCTGTGGACCCAAAGTACCCAGGTTCCAATCCAGGCTGAGTCTTGAATTAGCTGTGCCAATAATGATTCTTCCTTCCTGGCTATTGTGAAGAATCAACAAATACATAAAAGATTTTAATGGAGTCTTCTTAAGAGTTAGCTATTCTAATTGGCCTATTCCTGCAAATTCACCTGTAAATGCAGACAATCTCTAGAGATGGGGAGAGGCATAGACTTCAATCCGGCAGATCACTGACTAAGAGTATAACCCTGATGAACAAAACAACATCACGTGCATTGACTTTACCCATAAGCAAACAAAAGGCATTCTCTGTAAGTAGAAATTACAGTGAGTCGTAGGAATCTATTCTTAAATTAGCACTGTTATCTGAGTGTGTGAACTGTGAAAACAAACTATAGCTGCGTACTGCCCTTCAGTCACAGTAGAATACAGCGGGATGCTAAATGATGAGCAAGCGGACCGTTCATATACACAGTGTAAGAATTCTCCAGGGCAGTATGAATCTCACTGACACCAAACAACACTAGGGGGAGAAGATGCAAGGACTCCATAAAGAAGCAAAAAGTAAGAAACAAATTGACCACCCAGAAACACCTATAATTAGCAAAGCTGTTTTTGGCTCCTGGAAGGAAGCATGGCAAGGAACTAGTCTGTCTAGGTAAGAAGACACAAGATCACCAGGGAGTGGTACAGAGGTATTCAGGACATCATGAAGGAGCCATTGGGGGTTTAAGCGAAGGACTTACAGAAGTTATAAGTTTTCGTATGTTTTCTCTTACCAATAGGCAGCTTCCTTATTCATTACCTGTTCTCTTCACTACCTTATACCCTCCCTCTGCATGCACGTGTGCATGTGTGTGCACATGAACACACACACACACACACACACACACACACACACACACAGTGGTAGATGATTGCATAGAAGACTCATGGATTAATAAAATAAAGGAGAGAAAAAGCTATCATAATCAGTAAGGGTAGATGTTTCTGAGGGTTCCTTTATTTTATTTATTTATTTATTTATTTATTTATTTATTTATTTATTTATTTATTTATTGGTTTCTTTATTTTTTTAGCGAAAAGAACACAAGCTTGATTTTTTTTGTTACAGTTTTTGTTGTTTAAATTCTCACCCTTACTTAAGCAGTGATTTGTGTGGAAAGGCAAGCCTCCTTAAACTCTTTGAACTTCCGAGGGAGCCATGCCCAAGAGGAACTCTAAGAAACCAAACTCCTCAATGACAGAATGCATTGGTGAAGAAACAGGACGCATCCCACCGGTATTCCCAATTCAGCTTCTTCCAGCCCTGACTGGTTTACCCTCTCTCTTCTCCTCCCTCCCCAGCGGACACATGTGCATGGTTTAGATGACGCATCTGCAAAACATTTGGTCACCGGGAGACGCAAACACATTGAGTCAAGTGATTGCCAAGAAACTTGATTTCCACTCTCATCTTCTATCAGAAGACCTTGTGATCATTCTCGAATGGTGAAGAGAAACAGACAAGTTTAGGACCCAAAATGAGGCAATCTCCAGATCCCTCAGCCATTTCTCACTCCAGTTTGAAATATGATGGTAAAGAGATGCAAATGGATTTCTTTAAAAATGGCTAGATTGGCTTCTGGCAAATGTATAAGGAGGTGGGAGTGGACATTTCAGACTGCTCAGTTTATATTTCATGCTATTTTCAAAAGGATGAAAAATATCCTTTGAAAAGAAGTGGGTGATTCAAACATTGGTAGGCATACAATTTTTATTACCGAACTTAGGTGTCTGAATGTGTGTAAATCCATGGGTTGGAAAAGGGGGGGACCAGGAACCTCTTGCTCTTTGTACTGATCTCCACATCTTTTCTTCACTCCACATTGTGATGAAGGGCAGCAGGGACAGTTATGGTTTCAGGGCAAAGTCCCACACACTTAAACTATGAAGAATAACAGTGATTCTGTCTTAAATGTTCTTTATTTTAAGGTGTTCATTACAAAAATTCTCTTCAGCCTCTACTTATCCTTGTCTTCATCTATTTGTAGGAGTTTTCAAAGCTTCAAGTTTAACCTCATTCTTGTTGCCCTAATTTGTCCATAAGTTTGACATTACTCAACCTTAGGTCTCTAGTCACAGTTCTTATGAATTGTCTAGCCTACTCTGTACTGCTTTATAAACATTCTTAATAGTTTCGTGGAAGCAGAAAATGCCTCAAGAGTTGATTATCCTGTCTTCTGTTGTCCGCTCTTTCACTCCCACACACCCTATGACATGGAACATCAGCATAGGCTGTGCATCCACAGATAAACATGTGACTGTGTTTGCTGCACCAGGGGAAGGCATGGGAGCCGGCCTGTTGACCTTTGCCACCCCATCCTCTCTTCTCAAAAACTGTCTTGCACTCCCAGACAACTCTGTGAAAACATAAGCCCCCTTAGAAAAGCATTCATCATCTGCTTCAACCCTCCCACTCTGCTAATGAGGACTCTCGTATCTGAAGAAATGAATGGGTTCCCAGAACATCACAGGGTCAGTGCCAGAGCATCTAAGACTTTGTGAACACTTTATACCCAACACGGAGGTAGAAGCTTTATGTTCTAATTATTTTTAGTCCTTCCCCTTGTTCAAATCAAGTTGGAAGTTTGACATCGGATAAATATTTATTAATTAGTTGTCTCTCTTTCGCAAGCCAGTACAGAGATGAGTGAAGTGTTAATGGTAGAGAGTTAGGGTTTAAGTAAACAACCAAGCTATAGAGCAATGGAATGGGGAGATTAAATCTTAAGGGGAGGAGATGGACTGGTTGTAAATATTGCCTACTATCATGATATGTTAAATTCCAAACCAAACAGATTCTAAGACACTACATTTCTCATTCTGAACTATTTCTTTATAATATGACCTAATTATACTATGTGAAGTAACAAGAATGTCGATAATATTAGACATACCCCATGCAAAAAAAAAATGAATACAGCACATTTTCAAGTTCAATACACATACCTTTTGGATTACCTATGATTCCTGAATTATTCACACACTGTTTCTTCTCATTAACACTAATGATCAAGGACTAATGGTGAAATTAGCTAAAGGGAGAACATCACATGTCCTAATAAATTCTTTCCATCTTTGGTAACAAGGACCACACTTGAATGTTAACTCATTGAAAAGTCCTAATCATAGACAGCCACCGTCACGTTTCACCAGAAAAGGAATGCAGATACTCGGGTTTTGTGCATCTAAATCCAAGTGCTTTGAAAGGAAGAAGTCAAATATAAAAGCACAAGTATCATCTATTGATGCAAATGATGGAATTTTTTTTTTTTTTTTGATTTTTTGAGACAGGGTTTCTCTGTGTAGCTTTGCGCCTTTCCTGGAACTCACTTGGTAGCCCAGGCTGGCCTCAAACTCACAGAGATCCGCCTGGCTCTGCCTCCCGAGTGCTGGGATTAAAGGCGTGCGCCACCACCACCCAGCCCGGAAATTATTTTTACATCCAACAATTGTTTGTCCCTAACCTCCTCTGGTGTCTTAACTACTAGTGACTTGAAGTCGCTATGGCTCCATTTTAGAGTCAATTGGAATTGTTACTACTGGGGCCATGTGTTTCAGATTTCCAAGGGGGGTTCTGATTTCCAGAGCAATCCTGATTGCCAATATCCTGCCCCATTATTAAACCATGTGCTCCATAATTTTTCAAAATTTTCAGTTAAATAAACAATCATGAAGAGCCTGGTTAGGTTTTGGTAATAGGTCACTATTCCCATGCTCCCATTTTGGAAGTCCACTCAAGCTAGTTTGTTCCAAGATTTGTTCCTCCCCACGGACCGTGAGGTGACAACCTAAGGATTGCAACCTGTTGTGTGGAAAATATGAGGCATCTCTTGCAAATGACCGTGACCTCTGAGACTCTGAATTCCACAGGGTGAAACCAGCAGACGCAGACTCACTTTGTGCCCATGACTTGCCTTTATCCCAAGCTGAAGTGTCAGGCTTTGGTCTTTCACTGACCCAAATCCCTGGGATGGTGCTAGAATCTACTTACATCCCCTGAGGGGAGGCTTATTAATGCTCCCTTCCCTCTGTTCTCTTGTTTAAATTGCACCCCCCCCAAAAAGCTGCAGATTCCAAGCTCTGTGGTTTGATGAATGTAGTGCAGATGGAAAGCATAAGAGAGGTCAGAGTCCATTGCCTTTGGGCTAAGGTTGTTCTATTTTCTTGAAAGTATAAAAGATGACTTATAAAGTATAAAACCAATGTTCATGTGGAACCCACGTTAAACTCACAAACCTCCATTAGCAAACAACAGAACTCAGGAGTACAAAGAGTCTTATTCCACAGGTCAGATGACTTTAAATCTTTTTCAGCCTCCCTCATGTCCTAAGCAATATCAGGAGATAAAAAATAGGATGGCATAATTGAGTGTGTGTGTGTGTGTGTGTGTGTGTGTGTGTGTGTGTGTGTGTTGCCATCTTGATTCCATTTAGAAACTAATGTATATAAATGGACTGTAAGTAAATGAATTAAAATATAGTATATGTGTGTAGGGGTGTGTACTTGTGTATATTTGTGTATGGAGGCCTGAATTGGCATCATATGTCTTCCTCAATTATTCTCCACCTTATTCACTGAGGCAAGGCCTTTCCATTGAACCCAGAGATCACTTTATGGACTGTGTAGCTAGCTAGCTTGCTCTGGGGAATTCCCCTGTCTCTGCCTTCCCAGAACTGGAAATATAGACAGAGTGCCATGTCTACTTGGCATTTACATGGGTGACTTTTAGTCCTCATACATATGGGTCAAGTTCTGTACCTGCTGAGCCATCTCTCTAGCACAAAATGTACTTTTTTATTGTGTATGTATATTTGTATGCATCTGTGGGGAATCACATACATGTGGTGACCTGAGGACAATCTTGTGTCACCTTTTGGAACTCCACCCACCTCTTGTGATACAGAGTCACTCATTGGCCCTGAACTTGCTAAGTACACTGAGCTGGTGGACCAGTAAGCTTCAGGAATCCCTTTAGCTCCCCAGCACAGGGATTGCAATTGTGTGCCACCACATCTGGCAGTTTTATATATGTCCTAGAAATCAAATTCAGGTCCTTGTGCCTGAACCACTTCCCATACCTGTGTTACATACCTTTATATTATTTGTATTCATTTATTTTAAATCTGTACCTGGTAAGAGAATAAGGGGTCAACAAAGCTAGTGTTCAAAACGTTGATTGATTTGGAGTTTCTTTACACTTTTCATACTCTTTTTCTATCTCCGGTAAACAGAGTATTGGATGGGAGTCCTGGGATTGAGTGGTTACCTCCTCGGTGAGTTAGCAATCCTGGAAGGTGCTCTAACTGCTATGGAATCGTCAAGTACCCTTTAACAAGCTTCCACAAGTGGTTTTGTGATCAAAACGCTTTAGAACCCCATAAACAGGATTTATCTTGGGACTTGGCTATGCAGCTGGTTCCACAGCTGGGAAACTGGACCATAGAACAGTCAGTCAATTCGTTTGGCCTTTTCTATGATTGCCAGTAATTGCTCCAGCTGTCCTGATGTGCAGTGATCAATATTCATGGCAAAGATGGCAAAGATGGCCATGGAGGCCCCCTTTGTCTTTTTGTCTCATGCATGTGGACCTGGCCTTCTCTACATGGGATGATTCATTCATCAGACAGCACCTGGCTTCTAGTTCTCCCACTGCAGAATCTCACAGCATCAAATGGCTGCTAAATCTAGGAAAAAGAAAGCACTCTAGCAACTGGATATCTTCATCAACATAAAAACTAGTTTGGAGATGGGTGGTTGGGTGGATGGATGGATGGAGGCAGAAGATGGTAAAATGCCAATGGTCCAACATGCAGTAGGAGATGCACAAAGCCACATCCTGGAAGAATCAGTTGAGCCCTTTAACTTATGAGGAAAAGGAAAGTTAGCATCCGAAGGATGATCAGAAAAATTGCATCCCCAGCACTGCAGAGTGAGGAGATGGCTTTTACACCTGGGCTTCAGTTAGCTGAGCCTCAGTAGGTTGACTGTCCCTTTCTGAATTCCCTTAGCCCAGTGGCTCTCAACCTGCCTAAGGTTGTGAGCTTTTAATACAGTTCCTCGTGTTGTGCTGACCATCAACCATAAGATTTTTTTCATTGCTATTTCATAACTGTAATTTTGCTACTGTTATGAATCATAATGTAAATATTTTTCAAAATAGAGGTTTGCCAATGGGGTCGTGATCCACACGTTGAAAACCTCTGCTTTTGAACAACTTCCTCTTCAAGGTGACTTTCTACATTATGTGTGAAATGAGACCCTCTGAGATATGAAGGCTTGCTGAAACCATTGCCAGACTACCCAGAGGCTTACTATTTAGGATGGAGCGATGCTAAAATCTAAAAGGGCTCTTCACTGACACCTTAGCAATTGGCCCTGAAACCTGTCCTCTACCATTGAGAGGACCAGTGAGTGTCTCCTCACATAATACCTCCTCTGATAATGAGTCTTGTGTCTACTAAATGGGAGGTTAAATGTCTCAAGACAAGACTTATAAACTGAGTAAATGGATGAACAAGCAGGTGATTGGAATGTGACAAAGGTCATATCTCTCTAGGTAGAGAAAAATACGACTTAAATTGCTTAAATTATAATAAAGTATAGATTTCAGCCAAGTCTTATCATTATAGTCTAGAGGGCTAAAGAGTAAAGATGCTTATAAGTTAGCAATAACCTAGCTGAATCTGGTCTCACGAACATAAGGTGGGAATTTTAACCTGGAATTTTTCCTGGACTCAGCATGCATTCCTACACTCTGACCATAACCTCCCAGATTTCGGTTATGTTGGCAACAAGAGTTAATCTCAGCCATCTTTAAGTGGAGGCAGATCTTTGAGAAATTACATACTAGGTAGGGGACAGCAATTAATTTTGTGTCAAGAGCTCTTGAGAAATGGCCTTTTGCCTTTGCTTCTCTCTTCTCCATGATATTAATCTGTTCCTTCCATAAATATCTGTCCACTACATTGTCATACCATATTGTCATCCAATTTGTATGATTCAATTGATCATGTGAAAAAAAGTATTGTACATACATATATACATACACACACACACACACACACACACACACACACACACACACACACACCCAATGACTCATTTGTGTGAAGCAGGTCAGAGGTTGGCACATGTTGCTTCCTCAGTCACTCACCACTTAATTTGCTGAGGTAGAGTCTCTCATTCAACCCAGAGCTCACCTATTTGGCCAGTCTAGGTAGCCAGATTGCCTGAGAAATCCTTTATCTCTGCTTCCTGAGGGTTGGGATTTTAAGTGGGCTGCCATGCGTGCCTGGCTTTAAGTGATCCAGGAGGTTTTCACACGTTCAGTGCCATGACTGGCTCAAGTTCTCCCAACACACTCCTCTTGGACTGGTCGTTGCAGTGCAGCCAGTGTTTATCTCTTGTTGATGCAAAGAATTGCAACAGATACCAAGCTTAGTGCCGGAGTGCCACTGGCCCTGCAGCCGTGAGTGACTATGAGCACTCTAGTACTAGTGTACTCCCTTATGAGGTTTTGAGGTGAAATTTATTCTTTTAACCATTTTTTTTTTCTAGACTCAAAGCGAAGGAATCATTCCTTAAGATCTCAAACTCCAAGTTCTGGATTCCTTGTAATTGGTAGCACTTAAGTCCTTGGTATTATGTTTCAAACTAGTTCCTGGACTGTATTTCAGCTTTTAAATTAATGTTCATATTCATAATGACCCCTGTGGCTGAGTCCTTGTTCAGTCCTGGAACACCGTATGCTTCATGCAACTAATTACATCTGGAATAGTACATGAAAAACAGAGAATCTGAACTGCGTGTGACAAGCCGATATTTTTATTGAAAAAAATCTTATTCCTGTTAATTGGAGAGGGGGCATCGGTACTTAATCCTGTGTGAGATAAAAAAAAAATTAATGGTTTGGTTGTCTACATCTTATTTAATGCTTTAAGTAACAGACACAATCATGAATATTTGCTTTTTATGTAGAAGGGAACTGCACTTTAGAAAGAATATTTGGTAAATGGTACACTGCAAATGAGTGATGGGTTTGGGGTTCAAACCTGTGTCTGCCTTATATATCAAAACCACTGTGCTGTGTGGCCACTTGTCTTTGTTTTCTGAGATAAGGTCTCTCTCTCTCTCTCTCTCTCTCTCTCTCTCTCTCTCTCTCTCTCTCTCTCTCTCTCAATATATATAATGTCAGCTGGCCTTAAAGTGATCCTCCTCCCTCTGCCTCCAATTGCTGTGACTATAGGTGTACAACATCATGAGTGACTAAGCCAATGTTCCTAATGATTCCCTGATAATGCTAACTCTTAAGAAAGTGGTTGCCATATCATGTGCACGCTGTGTATGTGTGTACCTACACGCGCATGTGCTTGCTCACATGTTGCGGAAAAATATGTCTATATTAAAGTGAAGAAATACCTGATGGAGAACTAGGCTGTGTATACGCATGCAGGTGACATTGTGCCTTTGTACAGTTTTAGGTATACAAGCTTCTTCTCTAGCTCCCAAAGTATCATTCTTCACCAACTGGTTTCCTGAGTAGCTGCCAATGTCATATTTCTTCCCCGTGCTAATTTTTCTAATATGATATATAGAGAATTGTATATCTCCATGAGTGGAACACAAATACAAAACCCAGGAATGTATTTAAAGTTGTCTACCGTTTAATAAGTGTAAGAATAACACTGAACAGTAGTTGAAGAAACGTTGACATGAAGCCCTGGTGGTCCATTCGAGAGAACTGATTGCATATAGCAATCAATTTTATTTACAACCTGGTGACTTCACTAAATTGGGTTGTTTTTCAAATGAGGACTACCCATTCAGTAGACAAGGTAGATCTTCTTTAGAATAATATTTCTTGCAAATAATATCACCACATAAATTGATTTGTTGGGTAACTAGAGCAGAGCAAGCAGGTCACCATTTAAAACGTGTCTGCCATTCCAAGTTTCCCCTGGACCATATTCCTAACCCTTAGTGCTTATGAGCTATCGACTGTCCAGAAACATATCTATCTTTCTGTCTATTATGCAGCTACTACATCTTTTCTTTGAGAAGAAAGACCAGTTTCATTTGGAAGTTATTACCCCTTAGATGACCAAATTCTGCCCCATGATGCCTAATATTTACTTTGCCTTTGAAGCATGATAGTTAAAGTTATTTCCCCATCTGCATGATTTTTTAAAAGGCTTCTTAAACTTTTTCAAGTTATGACAGAGACCAAGATTCCACAATGTAAATGTGCCTCATTAATCAACTCTATTATTTAGGGGAGTAATGAATATTTTGCTATTTGACATCTGGTAGTGATTTACAGTAACAGGAATTCCTAGTTTGCAAAAAGTGCACATGTATGATTTGATTTCTTTTGGTGTATTAAAAAAATCCCCACTGCTTTTCTTGGCAAAAAAAAAAATATTTTTTTAAAATGTAGGAGCAAGGGAGCTATCAGAATGGGGTTAGAGCTTAACCTGCCTATAGATTCATAAGTAACTAGCCAGCTTAGAGCAAGCCTTCATATGTGCTATGTAATGTGTAAAACCTGGTGTGTATGCATGTCTGAGGCTGGCTTGATACCAGTCACCAGTGAGTGATAGCTAAACATAAAATAATTTCTCCATAAACTGTGGGTTTGTAAAAATGTAAGCACTGTATTTTTGTGTAGTCTGAAAGAAGTGTTCTTTCAAATAGATTATTAGTGCAGGACATAATTCTCTCTCTCTCTCTCTCTCTCTCTCTCTCTCCCTCCCTCCCTCCCTCCCTCCCTCCCTCTCTCCCTCTCTCCCTCTCTCTCCTTTCTTGGAAAGCTGATTAAGAAGTTGGACCTTTACCAAAAAGTCAACATGTATGTACAAAATCTTGATATGTGATACACTGGCTAAAAGGAAGTTTGTGATTTTCTTCAAGTAGGCTTTGCTACTGTGCAATGCAAGCTTTAAATGAACGTATAATCATTAGGAATGTGTAGCCTCCCACTAAGCTATTAGTGTGCAGGCGGGCTTCTTGGTAGTGTTATCTTACAAACAACACTGATGCTATGTTAATGATTAAATGTACAGAGAAAAAAATCACTCAGCTTGAGGCGGAAAGAAAAATGAGATTAGAAAAGATTTTCAAATCATGAGAATTAAGCATTAATGGGTAGTTGTTTAGTTTGAAGAAATGCAATACTGTCTTCTACAGTGGGCTATGAAATTAGGTATTTATCCCTTTTAACAAATTCCACATGCAATGGATGAATGTCAGTGTGAGTCATGGTACTTTCCAAAGAGCTCCTTCTTCTTTGCATAATCAGACTTCTTCTGTTCTCTTGTTAGAGTCATATGTACAATTAGCTGTACATAGTTACCTAGACATCTAGATAAGAGCCAATTCTTCCAGAAGGCACCAGTGGAGATGGACTCATTGGATACTGTTGGTAAAAACAAAGATAAGCTCATGAGGGAGAATAAATCAGGAAAGGGATCAGTGTCAAATCCAGTGGTTTCTCCTTAGTTCCTGGCTAACTCTTGAGATCAGACATGGCAGAGCCCTTATCAGCTATTAGAACTCTGAGAAGAGGGAGTTGTGTTTATGATCTATCAAGTGTGCTCATCTACTACTGCAAATGACTGGCTCTCTCTGAAAATGGCTTAGGAAAAGTAATAGTCTTATTGGATGGGAATCCCAGGAGTACCATCACCCTGGAGTGCAGTGGGATTTGGGATTCATGCCCCATCATGAATTAGCTACATGTCCAGTTTTTGCTTCTCTCCATTGTATTAACTTGGAGCACCATATAGTGATCCTTAGCAGCTCTATACTCACATGCAATCCATGCCTTACATCCAGGCACATTTGAGCTCCGTAATGCCACACCTGCAGTCTCATGAGCCCATATGCCTCAGACACAAGGAGCTGGGTTACTAAAGACACGGGATTGTCTGTGACGGGAAATGCTGTACTTAGATCTGATACAAGCAACCTCCACAAGCTCCAGAAAAAATGAATACTTATTACCTCAAAACAATTAACTGTGGGCTTCAATGAGGGCTGAGGCAGGTCAGGCTGCTGACACAGGAGATAGATACTTCTTTGAAGGACAGAAACATCATAGGTACCACAGGCACCATGTAAGAGGACAGTAATACTTACTAACCTGTCAACCCACCCAGAAAGCAGTCTCCCATAAGGAAATATTCTTCCTCGGTGGTTTTGGGGCTTCATTTTCTTTCTTTTTGTATCCCACCTCGCAGGTCTAGATGGACACACGAATTAGCAATATTACCCATAGTTGGGCACAGTGGCTGAGAAATACAATATTACACTATTATTCTTCTTAAATTTTTACATATTTATGTCTAGATAAAATGTCTATTGAAGGTTAGAGTAATTGCGTCATTTTTATGGGAATACTTAATAAGACTTGTTTCAAAAATTGAAGTGAAGCTTCGCTTAGATATTCTCATTAAAATTATTTATAAGATAATTATAAATGGTGTATTATCCTTTAAAACTATCTCTATTTTGAATATTAAGAAATACTTTAGAAACTAGACTTACAACATTTAATTTTTAACATGTAATTTTATTTACATTTTTGATTAAAATACCCTCAGATATTGTAGCTTCATTTTACTCTCAGCCTTTTAGATGACAAGATAATTAGCTAAAAAGGAGAATAAATTGAAAAAAGAAACTTCCAATCTTATAAAAACAGTATCGTTAAGCCTGGTTTCAATTTTTTTTAGTATTATAAAGGTCAATGTAGATGGGAAGCCAGAACACAGTGTTAAATCATATTTTCGTGTTGAGGTATAACTTTAAGGTATGACTTTTATGTGTTTTTGTCCTGTATCCAGGTTATAGACATTGGAAAGGGGTGTACTCATACAATTTTAGTACCATGACCAACAGAAGAGTGACCCCTGGAAGTAAGGGGAGAAATGTCACTTAAAGTGTTGAAATTCCGTTTACTTGTATTACACAGTCTGATCTAATTAAATATCCCTCAATTAATACCCATCGAAGTTGGTGTTCACTACTGCAGCAAAAGAATGAATGAGTGAATCAATGCTTTTAGAGACTTTCAAGCTTTGTATGCTAGGTCAAATGTCAAAGATTCTGAGGCATAGCTCTCGAAGAAAATTAAATACAGTTTCAATGTAATGATAACAGCATTAAACTCTGTGCCACTTACAGACATTTATGTTCAGTTTAAGAAACTTTTGCTTTGCTATACAAGGGTGAACCCAAAGATTAAAAACAAAAACTTTGATTTTCTTACTGTATCCTAATGATTTCACTCACAAGAGCCTCCACAGTTCACTTCCCACCCAAAACATGCATGCTTGTGGGTAGACACAGAACCCACAGTTCCATGTTCATATTACTGCACATGTAATCAGATTAACTCTATCATAAAATGGATAACCATCGTTTAAAATATAAGCCAGTAGCCATCTGATTCTAAACGGCATACAATTAAAACAATCCCAAAGACTACAAAGCTGGTAGAAACTTACTAATAGTTATAATACTACATTACCTTTTGAAAAGTTTTATGTATCTTTTTAAATACCCTGACACACACACTGTCTCATTGGTTGTCTCATTTCAACAACGTATTTTATGAAATTGCTTTGGTCTCCTTTTCAGTGAAGAGGCATATGATGGAGAAACATTTTCTTAAACTAGTCTACAGTTTAATAGACTTATTTTTAATACCATGTGTGTGAGTGTTTGAGGTGTGTGTGTGTGTGTGTGTGTGTGTGTGTGTGTGTGTGTGTGTGCATGTACCTGAACGCACATGCTTGGAAGACCAGAAGACAACCTCAGGAACACCATCCCTTTCCTTTGAGACAAGATTCTAATTAGCATGGAACTCACCAATTAGGCTACCCTTGTTGGGGGAGGCAACTAGCTCCAGGGATCCCCCGCATTTCTACTTCCTCCGCACTAGATTAGAAATACACATCACCATGCCCATCACTTTTACGTGGATTCTGGAGATAAAACTCAAGTCATTGCAGTGAGATATCTTCCCATCCCAGTGTTTACTTCAAAAATCTTTTCTTAGCTTTGGCCTTCTTTGGTCATATCTAGAGTCCCTGAAGACTATTTAGATAAAAGGACCAAGAGTTAGGAAAGGACAACTTACTAGCAGTTGTCAGTATTGAATGTCACAAAGAACTTGACCTCCCCAAGCCTGATACTCATCTCCAAGTATAATTGATAACTATGGTGGGTTCTGTAGCTTCCAGAGGATACATTTTATACCTGAATATCAAAGGAAGATGTTAACTCTTCAGTATAACTGGATTATATCAATCAAGTGTTTCTCTCCCTAGATTAAAATTAGCTCCTATGGATGAGTATTCTTCTCTGAAGGACATGCAAAATGAGAGTCATTCATTCATTTACTTACTCTCCAAAGAAATGTTTGTTGAGCAGCCTTCTTCTTGCTAAGACTAGTGCTTCTCAGCTAGTCACACAGGCTGAAGTCAGGTCAAGAGGGCGGTGTTCTGTTTTGAAGGCAATTTACTAACTCACATCTAAACTCTAGCTTTAGTAGAAGGCATGGACTTAGGCTGAAATCATTTATAGCCTATAGTAGGGATGAAGTCTGCTTGGTGAGTCTTCAGCCCACTCCACCCTCCCCTAGGCTTTTCCCAGCTCATCCTCAAATTCCCTTGGATAACTCTACAAAGAGATTCTAAGGATGTTTCCAGATCTTGCACTGAGACTATCCAGGCTATTATTTTGTCTTCCTCTAGTTACTCAACCATGAACATGATTAATAGGTAGAAGAAAAATTTTTTTAAGAAATACCTCAGGCTTCAAGTGTTTTACTCTCTACAATAAGGAAGTAAAGACTCAGTTAAGAAATAATGTCAACCAACTTCTTTGGCTTTTCATTGTCTGGTATGGTATACTTCCTACTGGCCAAGAAAACAAAATTCTCTTAGTCCTTAATATCTTAATACAAGTTCTCCAAAGTGTATCATGGTTAATCTTCATTATCAAACTGACAAGGTTTAGAACTACCATGAAAATGCACCTCTGGCTATTTCCCAAAAAGTTTGGCTGAAGAGAAATGATTTCCCTGAGTATGGGTGGAAGTATTCCATGGACTGTATCTGAACTGAATAAAAAATATAAAGCAAGCTAAACACCAACATTTGCCATAATTTGCTTCCTGTCTTCAAAGGCAATGTGACCAGTCATCTCACCCTCTACTGCTATGACTCCCCCCACATGATGTCCCTCACTGTTCCTTCCTCCTTTCCTTAACCCTGCATGTGTCAAGTATATTGTCTTGTTGATGTAAAAATTAACTAACACAGATAAGCGCTGGAACAATTGCTTAATTTGCATACAGCATTTTGCTTGAACCAAATGAGGAAATTTATCTTTGAACTCAGTGACAGAACATATATATTTCATCCTTGTAGAAGTATGAAGGCTCAGGATTGGGTTTGCATAGTAAGTGTGAGATAATTCCTCATAGTGTGGTGTGTCATTTCTCAGAATATTCTCAGTTATATTCTACACAGACGCCTCAGTCTTTTATGTCATGGGAAACATGGATTTGTAGATACAAATAGATGAAGGTCCCATCAGAACAGGGGCCAGCACATTGGCTGGGTAGCTGCCCAACAGCAGGGCAGGTTCAGTCAATAGGAGCAAAGTTCAGAGGGTTGGAATCTGTTGATTTACCTTCAGGAGTCACTTCTAAGAAGATCCCAATCATTTGTAGTGCACATGAAGATGGTCCTCTTCAATCCAGGAAATGTGAGAGTGAAATTTCCCCCACTAAGTCAGCTACTCTTAAATGTAAATTATGATTCTGTAAAGTCCAAGTTTACCAGTTTCTGACTAGCTCTGTATCAAAGAAGCCTCTAGCTCTCTTCCTGCCCATGATAGCGGTTCCATCCATAACTGCCATTATCAGTATTGTTCTTGTGGGAAAAGACATACCATGAGATGTCCTAGTCAACTCCAATGAACTGGGTAGGTGCTCACTTACAAAAGTAAGTGGAATGGGATAAAAGGACAATCTATTTTGGTTTTATTAAACTCCTATTTTTATGGTGCCTCTGAGTTTTTCTTCAAGGTTTCAATAATGCTACAATCCAGACAATTTCTTTCTCCCCCTACCTCTACCTACTTTCTATAAACACACACACACACACACTGCCGGGTGGTGGTGGCGCATGCCTTTAATCCCAGCACTCCGGAGGCAGAGCCAGGCGGATCTCTGTGAGTTCGAGGCCAGCCTGGGCTACCAAGTGAGTTCCAGGAAAAGGCGCAAAGCTACACAGAGAAACCCTGTCTTGAAAAACCAAAAAAAAAAAAAAAAAAAAACCAACACACACACACACACACACACACACAGAGAGAGAGAGAGAGAGAGAGAGAGAGAGAGAGAGAGAGAGAGAGAGAAAGCACCATTCCCACCACCGCAAACAGCAAATTAATCTGATAGTGTTAGTTAGTTAACTTTCTGTGATAGAATATCTGAAATAATCACTTTAATAAGCAAAAGGGGTTTATTCTGGTCACAGTTTTGAGATTATATAGTCCATGGCAGCTTGGTCCCATGAGTCAGTGTCAGGGGAAGGAGTGTCTGCCAGACGCAGCTGCCTATTCAACATGATAGGAAGCAAAGAGAGAAAGTTTAGAGTCTAGGACCCTACTATGACTCTCAAGGGCATGGCCTCCAATAGCCTCACTTCCTCTTATTGTATTCTATCTCCTGAAGGTTCTACACTTTCTAGTAGAGTCAGAGGCTGGTGACCAAGCCTTCAACATCTGGGCCATGAGGAAGACACTCAAGATTCAAACTGTAGTACTGACTGAACTCCTGTCAATATTCAAATCAATTAGTACCTTCAAGTATCCTTAGACCAGAACATGTCTCTGAGCTTTTTTAGGCACCATGGAGCAGTTTCTGAAGCATCACATTCTCTGCAGGTCCCCTAGGTTTGCCCAACTACATCCTTGCACAGTCAATGTGTCAGGTAAAGCCACAGACCCACAAGCACGCTACATGTGCTCAGAGCAAGGCTAGATCTATGCCTTTGATTTTTCAATAAGATGTACACCATTTTATGGAAAACAAAAGACCTTCCTTTTGTATCAGTAGTCAAATGAGGAATTGTTTTCTCAAGGGTGTGAATCCCTGATCCATTTAAGCAAGAGATAAGCAAACAGATGATGAAAGACTGTTTACATCACCTCTCCAGACCTGGGGGAATGTCCCCAGAGTGAGAAGAGATGAAATCTGTGCCTGATGACCGTGGGAATGGAGGTGGGGGAGGAGTGGAAGAAAGGGAGTTGCTCCCTCCTACTTGGAGCTGACGCCCGCCCGGCACTGATTTTGACTTTGCCCGATGCTGTGGGTTCACTTCTGTGCCCAATTCATCCTGGCTTCCATCAGCTGCGGATCAATTTCTAAATTGTTCTGGGAAAGCCACATAATGAAAACTTGTCAGAGAGGAAAAATGACTAGCGTCAGGGCTAGCCCTGACTGGTGACTTCTGACTGGTGGGGGGTTTAATGTTCCTAGCGTCTCCCTTAGTGGAATATTACATACACCACCTTTCTAATGCACACGGTGGTGCAAATTAGCCTTCCGAAACTGCAGGAGAGCCTGTAATTTAGATACTCCAGGCCATAACCACAGCACAGGAAAGGATTAGGGTCAAAAATAGAATGGTCCTAAAATACCATCAGAGGCATTTTTACCTAGTATCAAGGTTTTGCAAGAAGAAAAAACAGCCAGCATACCCTCAATGTCTCCTTAGAGGACATTAAACTCAGAAGTATGGTTTAGATTTGTCAATAAGATACACAAAACCCAATACTCTGTGACTATAATTAAATCACCTTAAACCCCCAATCTTACAGTAACATCCTTGTGACATTGTTTTGTCCTGTGGAAAGCACAAGGCTGGGCTTTACTAAAGATAGTGGATGAACTGTTGAAAGGTGGAATTGTATTGTACGCAAATGAGCTCTTGCTAGTTCTATGTGAATGGGTATCTGGAATGCACCAGAGGGGTTTCTGTAAATCTATGGGAAGGAGATATTCCTGAAATTTCTTTTCATATTATTAAGACACACCATGCAAAGCAAAGTGATTGTTTACATGTTCTACTCTGATGGCAGAATCCAAAGGCAGAGCCAGAAGATCCAAGCCCAGAAAAGACATTTGCTTGAAAATTCACTGTAGATCTCTCGGGTGAAAACCCACAGGAGAAGAAGGATCACAACGGATCCAAAGGTTATTAAGCTGTTGGAATAACATCTAAGTTCTTCCCAGTAAGAAGAGATGTGACAGACTCTTATTCCAGATTTCCTTTGTCCTCTTGCAGAACACGGGATCACCTGGCAGTCACCTTGACTACGGCTTCTGCGCTCTCCACCTTGATTTCTACTTCACTCTTGCTCTTCTAAAGCCTTCAATGCTGAACTGACACCAGAGCGTCCTACTGCCCTCCACCACCCAGTCCCTTGACCTCAGCCTCATGGCACCCCAGCCTAACCCCGGGCTTTCTTTCTGTGATACCCTGCACCCTCTCTCCTCAGTGATTCCACCTAGTTATCTGGGTACTTAAGGTCTTTCTGAGAGAATTAAGTCTTCCACATCACTGACCCCAGCCACACCCCCGAGCACTGGTCCTTGGTTGCTTCCAGGAAGTTCATTCAAACTTCAGGCAATTGCAACTTTATCAGTAAGCCGAATTTGAAGCCCATAGACAGAGCCACCCTACCACCCACCTCTCTCTCTCTCCTTTTTATTTTCCCAAAGCACCTCACACTACTCTGTACTGTTCTCCCACTACGATAATAGATGTGTGAATATGTGGCCATTCAAAAGTACCTTTTTCTCTGCTCCAATGTCACATTCTAGAAGGACAAGCTCATTTGCATTTCCCGTTATATTCATATCACCTAAAATAGAAAAGAACCAATAAATCTTGAGAGTAGAAATATCCATGGGTGTGAAAGAAAAGGACTCTAAAACAAATCCACACAAACAGAAATGCCCACAAGAATGACCCTTGACACTAGTACTTTCTTTTTTTGTTTGTTTGTTTGTTTTTGTTGATGTGGTATTCTTCCTGTGGCTTCATGAGATAAGAAATCAAATCCCGTCTTGTGGGGACCTCAGTGAATTCTGTAACAGGCACCTTGGGAAGGAATTCCACCCCATAGTTGTTGGCTGGAGAGATGGACTATGGAGCTCCTTTGAAACCCTCTCAACCCCGTCCCCTGTGAATGTACTCTGACCCTCTGGCCATCTTCGTGACGCCTTAATGACTAATGGGGAAATGCAAAGCAGGCCCAATAGTGGGAGTTCATGATGCTTCAATATCATCTCTTCTTCCCTTTTTCTTTCCTCTCCCCTCCCTTCCCCTTCCCTCCTCTCATCGTTCCTCTCCCCCCACCTTCCCTTCTTCCTTCTTGTCTTCTTGCTTCTCTTATGACTGAGTTAGGGTTTCTATTGCTGTGAAGAGACACCATGACCATGGCAACTCTGACAAAGGAAAGCATTTAATTGGGGTGACTTGCTTACATTTCAGAGGTTCAGTCCATTATCATCATGGTGGGACATGGTGGGGTGCAGGCAGACATGGTGCTGGAGAAGTAGCTGAGAGTCCTACATCTTGCAAGCAATGGGAAGTGGTCTGTCTCACTGGGCATGGCTTGAGCATCTATGAGCCCTCAAAGCCTATCCCCACAGTGACATACTTCCTCCAAGACCACACCTACTCCAACAAAGCCACAGCTCCTAGTCATGCCACTTCCTTTGAGCTTACGGGGGCCAATGATATTCAAACAACTGCACCTTACCTCTTCTTCTCCTATCCACTCCCCTTTTCTTCTCCCTTCCCCTTCCTTTTCCTTTATCTTCCTTCTCTTCCTTTCCTTTTCTTTTCCTTCATATAAATCAGCATGTCTGCTATCCACATTTGTTTCCAGTAAAAGATGGGAAAGTGGTCTCTCACACTGTAGTTCTTCCTCATCATCAGGAACATTCATTCTGGGAGCTTCTTCTGCCATCCCATCTGGGAAGATTTTCGAAACTCCTCTTTAAGCTAATCCCTCCTTAGGCTGGCGTGGGATTCCCTTTCTTCCTATATTTTTCATTACCAGGGTTTGGAGGGAAGAAGGTATGACACAGATAGCTGGCTGAACCTTCCCTGGCCCAGAACGGGTCCATGGAGGTACCAGAAGCATTATTCTTAATTAATCTTTAGCTGAAGTTATGGTAACACTAAGAAAGGCCATTTCAAATCCACTTTCAAATACTTCAACGCTATTTTCAGTTTGGATGCAGTGTCATGAGTTTCTGAAAAAGGCAATTCAAGATATAATGTCCTTGGTCATTAAAGTGTTTCTGGAAGCTTCTCATGGACTATTTAATGCCAGAGTTGTTTGTTTTCTTCTGTTTTTGTCCGTACTGGTGTTGCATAGCAAACAAACACATTTAATATATTCAACTTGATAAACGAATCACTCCCTTCCTTATGAAAGTTAAATACCACAGAGATATTTTATGACCACATGTTGGCTAGTCTTTAGGAACTTAACTAAAACTAGATAATCTAGTTGAGAAAATACCTCCATCAGATTGGCCTATGACCATGCATTTGGGGCATTTTCAATTGATGTAGGAGTACCAAATCATCCCTAGTCAGGGCCTGGCTTGTACAAGGAAGGCAGCTGAGCAAGCCAGAGGAAGCAAGCCAGGAAGCAGCTTTTCTCCATGGTCTCTACTTCAATTTCTGCCTCTTGAGGTTGGTTTCCACACTGAGCTCTTGCCTTGGCTTCCCTAAATAATGGGAATCTGTAATTCAGATAAGCCCTCTTTTCTCAATAGTGTTTTGGGCCACTATTTCGTCATAGCAAGAGAGAAGCAAATTGGGACAACCTCTGAATGTAGTATTCTAATATTTTGCTACCCCCATCTCAAGAAGTTATTTTACCCCCTACAGGACAATATCGTCCCATTGAGAATGAACACACAGGATAAAAGGAAGGGTATTGACGTTACAGTTTCCAGCTTATTCTGAAGTATAATATTGCTTTATAAAGCTCAATTACCATAAAACGTATCTGATATAATTGCTGAAATGATTGGTATAAATACTTTTTGTCTGTTCTGCAGTACCTCCAAGGACTGCACACCAGGGTTTTTGGGCTAAGGGAAAAACAGTTAGCAAACTTACTTTCTAAAATAGAAATTGCCTCCATCACCTGCGCAAGCTCATTAATACATTTCCTCTTTGGCTTCCATTTTTAGCTTTTTAAAAAATTCCCAGTAATTGCAAGTCCTTGCCCACCATAGATGGCCTCTTTATAGACATAAGACTTCATTCAGTCTTAGCCTCTGTGGACAGGGGCGGGCTCTCTTCGGCTGCAGACAGGTGAGTGTTAGCATTTCCAAAGTCTGCCTCTCCACTGGAGTCTGTTATGTCAGAGAGGGGCCCAGTGTGTGATTTCTCTGCTCCACCTTCGCTGTCAAGGCGAACTTCAAATTTCAATTAAAAGTAATAGTCTATAAACCTCCACATAAAAATGTACAATTTTCATTCCCGATATATAGTCTTATTCTTTCTCATTAGAGAGCCATATTGAACAATGGGGCTTTGCTTGTGTGCATTAATGAGAGTGCAAAGGCCGGGGAAAAAAAGGCTATAAAATGGGAATGAAAACAAAAGGCTTGAGAAATTTATATAAAGATTTGGGGCTTTGTGTAATTCTTCTGGAATAGTGTTACACACAGTGCCTTTTAAATCTCTTCTATGACTACAGGGAGGAAAATTGGGAAATAATAGACCAGTCCTTTATTTGAATATGCTCTTTATGCCCCCTCCCCCAAACCTAATCAGCTAAGAATTCAATTGTAACAATAATTACAAAAGTGGAAATTAGAATTTGGACTTGTACAGAAAGTAGTTATATTTTCTATAAAAAGAACTTTACCTGAATAAAATACAAAAAAAAAAGCTGACTAAAAGATAATAATAGAAAATAAGAGGAAAAAAAGCTGGGAAATAATCTTAACCTTTTTTGTATTGTATTCAGCTACAAGTAATAGAAAAGTCCGATATCTTAATACAAAGAAAAGCCCAGGGATGAATCAGTGGCGAACTGTTTGGTAATGGTGTCAGGGATCCGTGTTTGTTTCATTTCTGCTCTGCTGTATATCCACAGAAACTATTTTCCTCATAGTCACAAGATAGCTGCAGACACTCCTAGCATCTGATCCACGTCTGACAAGGACAAAGTAAGGCTCTTGCTTACATTTACTTTCATTAGTTAGAGAAACAGTATCTAGAAGATCTCCAGCAAATTTCCTACAGCTGGTACTGACTGGTGTGGTATTATTTGTGTACTCTGGATGACGCAGACTTTCTAATTTAAAAAAGGGGGCGGGGAGAGTGGAAGATAGAAACAAAGTTAATTGAAAACTCTGTTTGCAAGGCAAAGAGGCTATGAGGAGGCAGTAATTGCTTTGGCAGTCACCAACATCCAGTTTATATTTCAAATTTAACTTGACAGAAGTGCTTTTAATTTCTCTTTTGAAAGAGCTTGAACCAGCCAATTTAGAACTTCTGCAGCTATTCACCCTTTTGTCTTAGGTGCGCCTGTATTTGGTACTTACATGCAGATGGAGTTGTATCCTTTCATTGTAGTGAATGTTGAAGGACTCCATCGTGGTCCCCTCAACGAATCCTGCTGTTTTGTATTAGACCTCAAGTCAACCTCCTTGACTCTAGTGGTATTCACTGTTGATGTCTTCCTTTATTGTTTTCTCAATCTTATCGAAGTCTCCCTTCTCTTGATTTTCTAACACCTCTCCGGAAGCATAGATCAGAGCTCACTAGTCTCGCACGTGGCATTTGCTGAAGGAAAGCCTCTCAGACTCAACACCTCCAAAAGTTACGGTCATATATTGCTGCCCAGTTCATTGTCACGCTGATATGCTAAGACTCCACGTTCCTCAGAGTGTTGATATGAAAACTAAACATTACCCACTTGTTTAGGGCCCGTAATCACCAAGAGAGACCATGAGAGACAGAGTTTGAATTCAAACTCATATGTTCTACCTCCAGCTCAAACAACCTGATCCCTCATGTTTCCATTTCCCCCAATCTTTCCCTTCCATCCACTCACCCCTACCCTCACTGGAAATCTCCTTATCTATTTCCCCTTCCCAGGGGAATACATGTGTCCCTCTTATGGTCTTCCTTGTTACCTAGCTTCTCTGGGGCTGTGTATTGCAGCCTGGTTATCCTTTGTTTTACATCTAGTATCCACTTATTAGTGAGTATATACCATATTTGTCTTTCTGGATCTGAGTTACTTCACTCAGGATGATTTTTTCTAGTTCCATCCATTTGCCTGAAAATTTCATGATGTCATTGTTTTTTTTACCGCTAAGTAATACTTTATTGGGTAAATATTCCACATTTTCTTTATCCATTCTTCTTCCAGTTGAGGGGCATCTAGGTTGTTTCCAGGTTCTGGCTATTATGAATAATGCTGCTATGAGCATAGTTGAGCAAGTGTCCTTGTGTTATGACTAAGAATCCTTTGGATATATTTCCAAGATTGGTATAGCTGAGTCTTGAGGTAGATTGATTCCCAATTTTCTGAGAAACTGCCACACTGATTTCCAAAGTGGCTGTGCAAGTTTGCACTCCCACCAGCAGTGGAGGAGTGTTCTTACTTCATATCCTCTCCAACATAGGCTGTCATTAGTGTTTTTAATCTTAGCCATTCTGACAGGTATAAGAGTAATTTTGATTTGTATTTCCCCGATGGCTAAAGATGTTGAACAATTCTTTAAGTCTATCTCAGCCATTTGAGATTCTTCTGTTGAGAACTTTCTGTTTAAATCTGTACCCCACTTTTTAATTGGGAGAGAGTAATGAAAGAGATAGCTTGATAGAGGGGGCCATTTTGGGGTTAGGAAGAAACCTGGTGCCAGGGAAAGTCTAAGGAATCCACAAGGATGGCCCAAGCTAAGACTCCTAGCAATAGTGGAGTGGGTACTTGAACTGGCCTTCTCCTGTAATCAGATTAACGACTACCCTAATTGTCATCAAAGATCCTTCATCCAGTAACTGATGGAATCATATGCAGAGATGCACAGCCAAGCTCTGGGAGTCCAGTTGAAGAGAGGGAGGAGGGATTGCATGAGCAAGGGGAGTCAAGATCATGATGGGGGAACCCACAGAGACAGCTGACCTGAGCTAATGGGAGCACATGAACTCTGGACCCACAGCTAGGGAGCCTGCCTGGGACCAACCTAGGCCCTCTGCATGTGGAGGACAGTTGTGTAGCTCAGTTTGTTTGTGGGTCTCCTAGCAGTGGGATCAGGACCTGTCCCTGGTCCATGAGCTGGCTTTTTAGAACTTATTCCCCATGCTGGGATGCCTCACCCAGCCTTGAAGCAGGGGGAGGAGCTTGGTCCTACCTCAACGTGATATGACATGCTTTGTTGACTCCCATGGGAGGTCTGCCCCTTTCTGAACAGAGGATGAAAGGATGGGGGTTAGATGGGAGGTAGAGGGGAAGAAATGAGAAGAGAGGAGGGAGGGGAAACTGTTGTTGATACGTAAAATAAATGAAAAAAATAATAAAAAAGAAGAAAAAACAAAACAAAAAACCCGAACTCAAATGATCTATCTTTCCATTCAAGGATATTCCTAATTCTTCATATCTATTCTTGCATATTGATGCTGATTGAAACTGAATTCATATTTAACTACTTCTCTTGTTGATTTTCATGTAAGTGAATATAAATTTACCCTAACTAGTATCCTAAAACTTTGACAGAGAGAATATTGACTCTCAATATTTAATTTTTTAAAGAATTTGCCTCCAGTGCTCTGTTCCAACCTACAGTACCAACTCCTCAGCTCCATTCTTTTCATTTCAGTAGTTCTTGGAACCACAACACCATTACTGAATAGGATTCAATGACCACAGTGGACGCTCAGGTTGAGATGTCCATGCTGTTGAACCACAGGCAATACAGTTTCGTCTCACTCGAATTTAAACCAAACCAGTGGACCCTGCCTCACACAACTCTGAGCAGTTTCTTTATCCTTTAGTTCAGGATTGTGTTTCATGCAGAACACGTTACATAAATCACCACACAGACATTTCACAGTGACTCAGTTTTCTCAAGTATGTGTGCGGTGGGGCAATAAACAACCAAAGCTTAGTCTGCAAGCTAGAACATGCTTATCAATAGCTCCCTGCTCATAATGGAGGCTTCTGTAACTTTGGCCTCTCTTGGTCCTGAGATGATGCCAAGGCTAATAATTACGTTCTTGTTATCTGAATCTGGATTTTTATATTAACTTTCTCATTTACATCATAGTCCATCAACAGAAAAAAAAAGTAAGATGGGACACGCCAGTTTGACTCTGAGATGGGATATTGTAAATAAGGGAACTGACATCAAGAATATATATTGTCTTCGATTTACAAACTTTGATGTGCAACATCTGGATGAATTTGGACCCAATACATGACCTTGCAGGAGAAGCTGATGTCTGTACCAAAGAACAGAAAGTGTAAGACAAACAGGGTAGAGTCCATGTCCAATAAGTTATGTGCAAGTGAAAATAGCAGCGTACACAACAGCAGGAAATAGTAAAGAAAAGAGCAACTTCAGGGTGAGTTCCTCTTGGCAATGCCCACAGCATGGAATCATTCCTCAGTGTCTCTCAAAGTTTTTGCATCAAGGCTGAGATGAAGGATGTGACTCAGGATAAAGGCTCTTGGGGTGGCCTTGGAGATACAGTGAGGAGTAAGCAGGTACCAGTGATGTCAGAAGCTAAGGCCAGCAGTCCAGCGCATAGTTGGTTTGCGGAAGGAGAATTTACTCTATTTTTTATTTTTGTTATTATTCCATGTGCATTTGTGCTTTGCCTGCACGTGTGTCTGTGTGAAAGTGTTGGATCCCCCTGGAGTTACAGATAGATGTGAGATGCCATGTGGGTGCTGGTAATCAAACCCAGGTCCTCTGGAAGAACGAACAGCCGGTGCTCTTAACTGCTGCATCATCCTCCAGCCCCAAAACTTTACTCTTAAGTGACACTAACACAAATATGCCCCCATCTTCTTTTTATTACGTAGCTCTGTTGTGCTGATGTATTCAGGGCATGAAGACAGGACTCTGATACTCTTGCAGAGTCCTCAGACATTGATCTAACTTCAGTCTAACTTCAGTTGTTTAGGTGAATTTGGCTATTAATGAAAACAAAACTCTCTCCTGAGATAGAAATTGCTTTCCAACAGTCTCTAAGCTGACTCTGAATTTTTGTCACTGCCTCTTTGGAAACTCATATCTCTGACCTATTTTAAGTGCACCATTGCCCCAGGGGAACCACTCTTTCTTATTATGACACAAGATCCAATTATCCAATGAGTCAGTATCACCCAAGAGATAACATACATGTTTCTCCCCTGAAGATTTCCTTAGACAGAATGACTTGGTTTCTCTTTAGAAGAGACCAATGGGATTTTCCTCTGAAAGCAATCATTTATACCACGATTAATTCTAGTTCAAACACTCCCTAGATGTGTCATTTGTCTCCTTAGTACAAAGCAGATATTGATTAAGAATATTTTAGCGTCTTCAGGTTTAATGATGAACTCTAAGTAATAATGATAAACTACCAAAATAGCTTCTGTTTCATCTTTCATGATCTCTATAATCCTTGACAATAGAGGATCAATTAACTTCAGAATAGGTTTAGCAGAAAAGATCTATGTTAACCACGCAGTCTGAAGTTTTGTTTTCTGCTTCCAAGAAAAATAAATCTGTCTAGTCATTCATACACACAAATATTTCACCTTCCAGACCAAACAAATAACTGTGCACCCAAGTGCCTTCATTTAATTTCTGATCCCTGACTGTATTTTCATGTACCTAGTGTTTCTTACTAATATCCATCTTGGATCATTTTGAGTAGCTCAAAATGGTCTGAGTGAAAGACGATGTTTATTTGAAAAATTCCGGACGCCTCCTGCTGCCTGTGTTAAGTGATGTAACTGAAAAGGGGGAGGGATAAAAACAGCAGAGGAGCCGGGCGGTGGTAGCGCACGCCTTTAGTCCCAGCACTCGGGAGGCAGAGCCAGGCGGATCTCTGTGAGTTCGAGGCCAGCCTGGGCTACCAAGTGAGTTCCAGGAAAGGCGCAAAGCTACACAGAGAAACCCTGTCTCGAAAAAAAAAAAAAAAAAAAAAAACAGCACAGGAAAGCTCAGGTGGTCATTCACATGATGCAAGACCTTGGGAGCAGTGAGGAGTTACACCTACCTTTCACTTGCTTCCTTCTTTAATTCGGTTTGCTCTAAACTGGTGGGTGAGCTACTGAAGATTTCAGTTCCCCTGTAGTCCAGGACCTCAGGTAATAAGAAGTAGACTTCTACAGTTTTCCTGAGCAGCCATTTTGCTGTACATCTCTGGCTTCAGGATCATTCTCTAAGACACCATATAGTTTATTTTGAAATATGACCAACATCAGCCTTCTGGACTTCCTCACTCAGGTATGTCCATTGACCATGTCTTTGTAAGGACAAGCTTCAAACAATTTGTACTTTCGTTTTTCACTGTGATAAGGGAGGGCTATAGTAGACATCAGAAAATACAGCCAATAAAGAGATGCAGGTATAGACCAATTTTGAGATGGAGGAACTAACCCACCATGATGGCTAATCACTCTTGACAACATCTAGAATCCCCTAGGATACAACATCTGGGTATTTCTCCTAGGGTACCAACATCTGGGCATTTTCCTAGGATACCAACATCTGGGTATTTCTCCGAGAAAGAGTCCACATTGGATTAATTAAGTTGGGAGGATCCGCTTTAAGTGTGGACAGTTCTGTGGCATGGCCTGGGGTTCAGAACTGAATAAGAAGAAGCAGTGAGATGAACTCAAACATTCATCCTTCTCTGCTGCCTGACCAGCTGGGCCACACTCCTGCCACCGTGTGGTCTCCTCACCATGATGGACTGTACCTGAACACTGCACCAAAATAAACCCTCCCTTCCTTAAGTAGCTTCTTCTCAGGTATTTGGTCATAGCGAAGAGGAAAGCAAGTAATACACCTACCGAATTCGGCATCCCAATGTGCAAGATGCTCTTCCACACATGAAGAGGTCCTCTAACAATTGAATGGTTGTGCTAAACATAAGGGGTTAGAAATAGTTCTTGAGTTTGAAAATCAACCATTGTAGCATATACATCAAGAGAGGTGTCTGGCATATGGTAAACAAAGGTCTGAATCATAATAAAAAACAAAGTGTTAGTTGTTGTCCATGATGAGAGAAGGTGGTTTACCCTAAGCTTATCAAGGTCAACTTCACAGAGGGGGAAAAATATAGTATCAAAAATTAGCTAGACACGCAGTTATCCTGTTATTAATTATGCAGTTGGGACAATCCAACTCAAGAATTATCTCTCCGCTCCTCTGCTGCTTGAGTGGTTTTGCAGTTGCTAATAGGATGGGCTGAGTTGAGCATTTTTCTACATAAAGCCTGAGTTAGGATTTGCTGTTGGGTGATTAGGTGGGTTCCTCCCTTCTCATCTGTACTGAAAGGATTCACCATGTTCCCAGAGTCAGCAAGTAGAAAATTATTTTTCCTTCTGCTATGAAGCTGAGTAAGAACGGACCCAGGATGAGGTCCAAGCAGAACCTGATCCTGTTAGTCTTGGAAATCAGTCAGCTGGCTTCTCTAATATGAATTCTCATGATCATACACCGGCATAGCTGGACTGAACTTTTACTCAAACTTTGATAATGGGGATCTGCAAAAGGTGCACACTTTATGGCACATTGGAAAGGTGCTACTTGGAAAGGACCTAATGTCTGGCTTATTATTAATTGTTATGTGTAAATAGTTTTATATATATATATATATATATATATATATATATATATTGTGGGGGGGTATTTGGGTACCACAGCACACATGTAGAGGTCAAAGGACAAAATCCAAGGTCAGTCCTTGCCTTCTACACTGGTTGGGTCTCTTGTGTTCACTGCTACATAAATCAGGCTAGCTGCTCCCTGAGCTTCCAGACTCTACCTCCCACCTCTCTCTATGAATGAGCTAGAATTACAAATGCTTGCACTATGCATATGGATTTTACATGAATCTGGGGATCCAAACTCAACGTTGGTTGACATGCTTATTCAGTGAGCACTTTACCCACAGAGACATCTCTCCAATCTTATTTACGTACATTTTAACAGCACATATGAATTAGTACTAAGTTCATTAGACTGGCGTGCCTACCTTGCCTTTAGAATAGATTGTCGAGTCTTTATATAGACTGTGGATTTAGACTCTCACATTAATAATGAGGAGAATGTTTGTTGTCCTCATGCTAAAGGGAACGATGTGAGATTCATGCTTCTGATGAGCATGAGATTCCGAAAGCCTGCTGAAGCCACATGCCTCCAAGACGGTGCTGGCATGTAACCACCCTGGCCAGCAGCGTTGTTATTTTCCCTGTTAGCACTAGCAGTCAGTGGGTCAAGAACTCAATGACTGTACATTGAATGAATTAAATGGATAATGATGTTTTCTTAAACAGAAGCACATTAAAAAACATGCCCCTTAAATCCTACAATTAGAGCCAATAAAACAAACTAGGAAATTTGTGCCGGGTTAAAGTTTCATTGACGTCTCCAGTTAGCGAAAATCCCTGTCTGTGCCTCCAATAGGTTAGAATTCAAACTGTTTCATTCCCCCTCTGGAGCCATCTTTTCCTGGGGGCATCTCAGTACTTCAGGGCTTTTTACAACATGCTTTCCTTTAAAATGCTAATAAGTACACAGGCGCAGAACTTGGAAGCAAGCATGCATGGCTCATCTTTAAAACAAAACAAAACAAAACCCACACGCTTTCAGAGGACTTTGGAACAAACACATTGACACCCCCTTGAAAGTTGTCTGAATAAATTAATTTTTATCATTAATTTAAATTTTATAAAACCAATAATTGGAATACTTGGAAACTAGCTAAGATGAACCTTGTATTACTTATTCTTTTCTAAGCTTGTCTTTGACGTTCAGAAGCTTAAGATACAATATTTTCAGGTTGAAAAGATGGCTCAGAATTCTGTTAAGAGTGCTTGCTGAGCAATCAGGAGGACCAGAGTTCAGATCCTAGCACTTACATAACAAGCCACACAACTCTCACTATGAGGGATCTGATACCATCTTCTGGCCATATGCACACATACATACACACACATACACACAAATACACACACACACAGAGAGAGAGAGAGAGAGAGAGAGAGAGAGAGAGAGAGAGAGAGAGAGAGAGAGAGAGAGAGATAAACCAAAAAATATTGTTTTCAGAATTCATTCATTCTACAGAATCAGTATGCATGGTGGTGAAGGATGTGAAGAATGTGGCAATCCAGTTTTTGAACAAATGCACTGACCTTAAGAACAGTATTTTAGAAAAGACACATAGGGGCTTCTTAGAATTATTTGGCAGCTGTCTATAAACATTTAAGCCAGTTCCAGGGGAAAAGGTGGCTCACAACATCAAAACAGCTGTACCATTAAAAAGAAGTGGTTCTGAGCATCACATTCTTACAATAATACCATTGGCCTTTTGCCTCTGTTATAACACACATTAAATATTCATGCTGATGTTTGTTTTCTAAATGTAAAATGGAATTAGGATAACAAATAAAGACTAGCATCTGGTGATAATATTGAGTATATATTATATTTTTGTTTTGTGGGTTTTTATAAGTTTGAATCAAGGTAGCTTCCTGAATAATGCATAAACATCTTAAAAATGAATTTTCACGGTTGAGGTTAGGATGGGTAGTCAGGTTCTCTTCCTGAACTGAAGCTGGTGATTTCCTTGTTCCCCAGGACAACACTACAGTGAAGACAGCCATTGCAGCCCTAACCAGTTCTGAGTCCAAATATTTCTGCAATGCCAAATCCCCATCAGTTCATTTTTCTAGGAGGAAAGCACAATGCTGTTTGCTATGAAGGTTAGATTACTTGAAACATCTTCCTGAGAATAACGTAAGGATAATCCGAGGGTCTAGGAAATAGGTCGCATTTACAAAATGTAAAACTACGGACTGGTGGGAAATGTTGAAGAGAGAATATCTGTTTGTGATGGTTGTGCCTTTGGGGAGGGATCATTTTTATCTCCCTGTTCATCCCAATCCAAATGGTCCATGTATTTAAACTTTCCTTGGGGGGTAAACAGATATTGGAGCTTTCGCCTCTTTGCTGAGGACTTTCAAAGTAGCAGCTATATTTAAAAAGCGGCTGTATTCTGGGTCCTGTGACTCAGATCTGAATTCAGAGAAACACTGTGAGATTGTCCATGCTTGGTTTAAACCACCTTTTAAGTTGACAAATCCACTGACAATGAACTGATGATACAAAATCCCTCTGTGTTAATGTTTGACAAGCAACATAACCGCAAATTAGACTAACCAGCTACATAATTAGAGTCCAGTGTCCAACAAAACCATGCCTTACCCCATTCAAAATGATTAGGAATTTCAAGATAGTAGCCACGGAATATTAAGTGTAGCCTCACTAAGAGTGGAAGATTTGAGCAACGGCGTGGTCACATGTTCACGAAACTGTTCCCAATAACACTAACACATCCGCCATAGACTGTGTGTAAGTATTGAGATGGGGGATTTAATTACACACCACATTCTCTGCAATGCTGGCTCAGTTACTCTTCCCAGTGCTGGAGAGTGAGGTCACACATCTGTTCTTCTCACTGCTGGCCGCCGCTGTTATTCAGCTCTCTGTCCTTCTGCTGTAGCAAGGCAGGGGCCCTCTCCATCGAGTTATAATCCAGCTGAGCTGCTAACATCTTTTTTGAAAAGCTCCTTGTCTGTTTAATTGGATTCCATAGATGATCCCTTTCAGCAGCCACACTTTGACAACATACCTAAGTGTGCATTACATTTTATACGTAATGGGCTGGCTTTCAGCGATTTCTATTTCAGAGGATTGTCATTCCCACTTTTATGTCTGAACTGTGAAGAAACTTAGAACAATAATCTTTTCACTGACTCGGCATAGTTTCTCATTCAATACGTCTTTATTGAGTACCTAGTGCTCATGCATTAGATACCTCTGCATTTGATATAGTTTTCTAGAAAAATCAACACGTCTCTTTGCTTTTGTTGAGCATGAATATTAGTTAGGACCCTTTTAATTGCGTTAGTGAAATCTAACTTAATCTGTTCTAAAAGTTACATAGACAGATATTATAGCTAGTTAAATAGATGATAGATAGATAGATAGATAGATAGATAGATAGATAGATAGATAGATAATAGATTTGACTAATGGGTGGATAATAGGTAGATAATAGAGTGATAGATGGTGGATGATAGATGACTAGATTGATGATAGATGATTTATAGGCAGATGGGTAGAAAGATAGATGATAGATAGATAGATAGATAGATAGATAGATAGATAGATAGATAGATGATTGATAGTTTGATAAGTAGATAGGCAAGCAGACAGACTGATAACCTTCGCTTTTGATTAGATTCAGGAGTACAAAGGATGCTATTGGAACACGGTTTCTCTGCCTTTTCTCCTTCCCCCCGGTCTGTCTTTCTCCCCACTTTCTCTTTCTTTATTAGTACACTTCCTATGGATTGGCTCTATTATAAAAATAGGATTTTTTTTTCCATGTGATGGAAAAACTGCTCATAAGTTCCTCCACGGCACATGTCAGAAAGGAAAAGCCTCTCCATTTTACCATCTGAAGCGTTCCCATCGGAAGCTACTGAGTAGCCTTGTCTCTGGTAGGGAGGGTCTGAGCTGGTGTTTCCAGGTTCATGGCCTCTGGCCCCAAAGAGTTGAAATTGGGGGCTCACACAGATTTCAGAGGAAGCAAGGTCATTTATTGGGAGCAAAGCAAAAGTGTAGGTTGCAGGGGAGAACACTGAAGACCGACAGCAGCCCCATGAGTGAGGACAGTCAAGGGCCCAGTACTCAGGGCTTCCTTCTAAAGGGTGCTAGCGAAGAAGTGAAGAAGTGGCTACTAAGTGGTGGAGCTTGAGTGATTCCTTGTTTTGATTGATAGAGTCATATATTCATTTTTCCTACTGTGCATGCCCTTTCCCATAATGCATCTGATTCTGATCTTATGCTTTCACATTATATATAAGCATAAGATGGTAAATGGGGGTTTCTCCATGAAAGGGTGCTAGAGGCCACATTTTTGGCTTACTACCCATGGACACAAAACCAGTTCAGGCCAGAACAGCCCTTCTAGTCTTTATACTTGGATACATCGGCATCCAATTGAATAAAAGTGTCTAAATTTTGATTGTTACTGGGGGAAGGGAAACGTCTACCATTGTTCAGAGACTGGAGTGGGAGTAGCCCAATACAGGAAAGAGCTTGAATGGTTTCTGGGGTTCCTAGATGCATTGTGTCTAGAGGGGGGTGCAGGTTAAAAAAAGGAACCAGGTTGCCAAGTACATTGTTATAAGATGGGGATAAGCCTAATCCAAACCCAAATGAGGATCCTAAGCTAAAGTGTCTCCTATGCTTGCCTGCTTCAGTCTTGCTTGCAACACAAGCCCACCCTGAAGGAATAGCCACATCTTGAAGTCTGGGATACCGTTACTAGCCACCCATGAGACCAATAATTGGCATCCTTCAATACCCAAGGAAATTGGGGTGGGGGTGTTTATAAAAGTGAAAAGAATACCTTTGGTTACCTAAAAAGGAAGAAAGGATTCTGGGCAGATGAATTAGTGAACATCATGACTACACTAAGACCCCCAGCTTGCTGCAAAGGGAGCTGGAGATCTAAACTCTGGGGGAAGGCGTGTGTTGCTGAGACCTATGTGTATGTGGTCCAATCACTGCAGTAAGAATAGTTCTTCATGTTAATTCTCAAGGAAACTGCTAGATCCATTTGTTGTGTGGTTTGCAGACAAGTTGTGTGAAGCTCACGATTTGGAATAATTCAACTATTAATTCTGTCCAGTTTTGCTCCATTCATACACAGATGCTGTTGACTGTTTGGTTGGCATGTGTTCATTATACATAACAACAGAATGACAGTTTCATGTATGCATATACATGCTACGACATTTCCCTGTATGTATATAAAGTCTTTTACTCAGTCACTATTACCCTTTCTTGTCTCTCCCCTCCTCAAGTTCTCCTTCTCAACTAATCTGCTTCCACATTCGTGTCCTTTTATGTGTATGAGGCCCATACATTTATTTAGGGTTGTTTATATGAGGAACCATGTGTGAGGGCAATATTGAATTTTTGAACTTGTTCAAAATGTTTAACCTCTAGGAGCCAGAGCTGCTAGTCAGTAAAATGGGACTTATATTGGTCGTGGGGAGCCACTCAGCTGTGGCAACCAGCATAGGCGATGGTGAGATGTCTGACTCCCTATAAGGAGAGCCCGGAGACACTAGAATTCTTTTGGTCCTTTTCTTGAACTTTGTTTGTTCCTTGTAGTGAGCTCTGAAGAAAGGTCATAGAAGGCTAGGGAACTTGATTGTAGAAAAACAGCTGGCACACAGACTTGCATGTGACGACGAGGATGAGTGAGGTCGTCATTGTGTCATTTCTGCCTCCCTGTATGTATGACCAAACACAGCAAACCCAGAAAAGCCACTGTGCTCCGTGCACAGACATGGCGGTGTCTCCTCCCCCAGTGCCACCTCGTCCTCCACACCTACACTCCAAGCCCTTGACAGCACACTCTGACCTATGTGACAACAAGTTGGGAAAACGTCCCTCTTGTATATATTCTTTACAGGTGGGGTGGTGGGACTCTTAAGCTTGTCTCCAAAACTCCTTAACCACATCAGAGGACACTTCTGGGGGCCATGGTTTTGATTGGGGTGTATCCTCTCCAAACAGAGGAAGGGGGTGAGGGGTGCATTCCTGCTGCTCTGTGAGATGCTTGAGCAGGTTGATGGGATGACAGGTCCCATTTCACGTCAGTTATCGCAGTCTCTGAAATCCCAATCAGTGAGTCACTGAGCTTCCAAAGATGAGCAAGGCAACAATGTCAGCAGCAGAAAAGCTGGCCAGTTTTAAACAGTTGCATCATGACTGTCTAGGTACCCAGCGTGGCCTGAATGGTAGGGTCAGTTTGGTGTGAGTCTCAGGCCAGGAGAGCTTGAATGAAGTGGATCAGTGCATCTGAAGGACCTGGATGGTGCAGGGCTAGTGACCATGCCTGCTTGGAGGAACAGTACACAGTAGTAGCAGGTTTTTGCTGGGTAACAAATAAATGCACAGCGTACAGGTATGTTTTGTGTGTGTGTGTGTGTGTGTGTGTGTGTGTGTGTGTGTGTGTGATATGTTATTTTTAACTTCAGATGGAAGGGAAGGAAAAGAAGAAAAGCAAATTAAATGGTATGAATAGAAGCTTCAGGAACCACCTAAGGAAACCTAAAAATATCCCACTTCCTAAGTGACATTTGCCAGCTGCCTGCAGAATAGCACTTTGGAGCCCGTGCTGTCCAGGGAATCTACCAGTGTCCCAGGAAGCGCGTTGTTTCCTACCTTTAATGTATCCTGTCAGCACACTAACTTCCCCAAATATCTCTAATGGCAAAATGTTCCCTAAAGGCCAGTTGGCAGGTGTCTGAGGGACGATCCTCTTCTCAAAATGGCGCAGCCCTTCTGTGCTGCCATCCTTCCTGTGGGCTCTGGGACCCACACAGGTGTCCTTTTGGTTCTGAAGAAGCAAAGCTGTGATTCCATCACAGTCCTTTTTTTTTTTCTTCTCAAGTTGCTAGAACTTGAGGCAAAAAACTCAAGACAGCTTACCTTTATGAAATGTCGTTACAATAATCTTGCTCATATTAAATAATGACAAGAGGAATAGATTACCTGATACAGGTTTTTGATTTGATTTAATCAATTAAGAAATGCTCACAACTCTTCTCAATTGCTTCTGCATTCTTGCTCCCCCCACAAAAAAAAAATCTGCTTTTAACATTTTGTCCTATATTTTAGACTTGTCAAATCAAAAATGCTTCAATCCAGCTCTCTACCATGCAAGTTCAGACTTAGATCTTTAGTAATGTTATGTTTTTCTCTTTCCGTAGACATTCATTCAAAACTTCCTGAAGGTGATGCTGTGAAGATGCTTGCCTATGGTACCCCTTATCTGTCTTTCATCACTGTCCCCCACTCTTTCTAGAGCCCTTGCTCTTCCTTCTTTCAGACTCACAGTGTTCTTTCTTTTTTTCTGATTGTTAACGGGCCTCCTCCATAGTGAGACCCCACTTTGCAGTCTATGCCCTGGCCAGTTCACCCCAGAGCCCCACGGACCTCTGTAGGGAAGGTGAATGGTAGTGGACACCTTTCAATGACAGTGCCAATCTACAGAACTCCAGGCAACTCAGTCACCCTGGTCCTCACTTTTCCCATCTGTAAAACAGGAAGATATTTGCTTCAGAATGCTTGCTCATACCTGAAGCCTTCCTCACAGTTGGGTTCCACCCTGCTCAGCCTCACACCTCCTCACCAGCTCTTACCTTTTTTTAAAAAAGTCTGAGTCTGACCAGATGCCTCAGCACTTGCCACCAGGCCTGAAGATCTGAAGGCAACTCCAGGTCCCATATGGGAGTAAAAGAGGACTACCTCCTGACTGTTGTCCTCTGGCTTCCACATGTGTGCTGTGCCACGAAGACACACAGACACACACATGTGCGCACGTGCATACGTGTGCACGCGTGCATGTGCACACATACAAACACACACACACACACACACACACACACACACACACACACACACAAAGGATGAAGTTTCAAAGCTGGGCAAAAATCTGTTCCAAGGTCACATAATAATTATTCATGTGCCTGGAATATCCCATAGTAATTCAGTACACATATTTAATACGTGATGATGATGCCAAGATAATTATATTTCCTATATATTTAGCATTTGTTGTTTCTTTCTGTAATAAAGCCTCAGATTCCTCTCTTCTACAGACTTTCTATGACACAGGTTTCTGTAAACTGTAGCAGCGGCCTAAGCTGAAGAGGCTAGACCTTCCTCCTCCTGTAGGCCTGTGTTAGTCAATCTCCCTCCCTCCCTCTATACGTCTCTCTACCCTCCCCAGGCTCTAGTAACCACTACTCTATTCTATTCCTTTATGGAATCAACTGTTTCAGCTTCCATATCAAAGTGAGCTCATTTGGAGTTTATGTTCTCCCATTCCATCTATTTGCTGCAGAATTTCATTATTTTTAAAGTATAATGATGTCTCATTTTGTCTATATACTCCATTTGCTTTACTTTTCATCTGCTGATGGCTGATGGATATCCTGGATGATGGCTACAGAATATAGGACAGTTCTTCTGTTGTCTAGGGCTCCCTTACCTCTCAAGTCTCAGCTTAAAGTTTACCTCCGAGAAATCATTCTCATCTGCCTAAGGCTGCTATCTCATATGTGAAGCATCTTTAGTTTAGTAACCACAATTTGAAATTATCTTGTGCTACTTTATTTATCCCACTGTGTCCAGCTTCTGAAGTGTCATATCACTTGTCCCTGTAGGTTATAATCCCTACGAGGGCAGTGACGATCTGGCTCCTTCCTTGTTCCACTTCTGAGGACAGCCTAGTGACCAGAACCAAGGTTTCTGTTTGACCTTGAGTAGCATGTACAGAGAGGTACCCAAGGAGAACTGATAGCCCATTTCCTCAGACTATTACACAGCTGGAGAGTCAGCCACAGCTTACTGTGTTTGATAGACACTTGAACGCTATCAGGAAGTGAGAAAGTTTATAGTAAGAAGAAAATGTAAAAAATCATGATATAATTTAGATCTTGGATGTACCTTACAGATTTGTGTGCTGAAGGCTTGGTCTCTGGCCTGTGGCAGAATTGGAAAGAGATGGGACTTTAAGAGGTAGAGCCTGACTGAAGGAAGTTATGCCTTTGGGCATGTGTTCTTGAAGAAGACATTGAGAGCCCAGATCTTGTCCCCACCGCTCTATTATGAGGGGAACAAACTCACTTTGGGCTGTGCTGTTCTCCCACAGGCCCAGAGTTCAAGTCTATGACCATCATGACAGGAAGCATGGGAGCAGGAAGGCAGGAAGACAGGCAGGCGTGGTGCTGGAGCAGTGGGTGAGCACCTACGTCTGACCCACAAGTGTGAGGCAGAGAGAGAGAGAGAGAGACAGACAGACAGACAGAGACAGAGAGGGGCAGAGAGAGCTAACTGGGAATGGCATGGACTTTTGAAACCTCAAAGACCATTCCCAATGCCATACCTCCTTCAACAAGGCCATACTTCCTAATCCTTCCCAAATACCCATGAACTGGGTACCAAGCATTCAAATACCGTTGCCTATCAGGGCCATTCTCATTCAAATCACCACAGACTGAGACCTCTAAACCCAAAAGCCCAGATAAACTCTTCTGCTTCATGTCTTTTGTACTTTGTCACAGTAACACCCAAATCACCAACCCCAAAGAAAAAACACTATTAGCTTTGGATGGGGCCTAGCCACCCAGGAAGCTGGGTGGGAGCTCTCTGGAGGAGATTGGATTTGGGGGTGTATTTGGTTTTCTGTGGGTGGTCTTGGGTCAGAAGTGGGAAGAAAATGAAGAGACGCTGCAGTCACTGATCAAAAGCTGATGCTCTGGGCTGATGGCTACAGAGATTGTAGGTGAGATGCCCATTGTCACAAGCAATTTAGCCATGGTATGTATATACATTCAGCCTCATATTAGACCTTTTTCTCTTTCTCCCTGTACTTGGACCATAACTTACTCTACCAAAAAACTCTGATGAGCAGATGGGATACATAAACTATCTTCACAGATGCTGCTGAGAATACATCAAGGTCTTCTTGGTTCCAAGGGAAATGACATTTATTAGAATTATTAAAGACTTAAACAAAACAAAAACATAAGAAATAATAAAAAGCAGTGAGGTGAACATTACTGGGGTTGGAGCATGTTCTTTCATTATTTTATTCACAGGTCTCTGTCAAAACAATTCTGTGTTGTGTTTCTTTTTAAAATGAACAAATAAAACTGGGTAGAAACTTCCAGCAATGCTAAACCTATTAAAGGAAAACCGGAAATGATCCTTTGGATGCCCAGACATTCCATGTTCATTCTTGCCTCTGCAGCCCTTGTGTCTTAGATCCTTTGTCCCTTGTCAAGCAAGATCTAGGTTCTGCCTTTGACACATACACAAGGAGACTTCAGCAATGACAGGGAAACAGCTCTTTCTCTGTCCTCTGGATTCCTGAGTCTTTTATCTGTGTCATTCAGTCCATAAGGACATTTTGCAACAGGATATATCTCATATCTGTGTTCTTACTAACTGGGTTGAAACTTCCCCTGACTTTTGTGTATACATGCAAGCAACCATTAACATGTTTCTTCTCCATTAATAATAGTAGAGAGACAAAGTAACAGAAAGGGAGTGCTGCATATATTTAATTACATGAGTTCTGGCTTCGGCTCTGTGGTTTAGATCTTTACGTAACTATATTGTGTATATTTCCAAATATTTATGAAAATGTTCAAATTAATATGAAGACTAAATCAATTGGACACAATGAGAACATGTTCATTCTATGGTCATTTACTTCAATGTGAGGGCCAAACCAGAAGAGACATTGATCTTGCAATATAACATATCAATACATGTGTATATATTTAAATAGATATATATTCATGTATATTCTAGAAGAATCCATCTAAAGTATTGAAAGAATGAACGGCACTGGTGGGTTGGGTGGTAAAGTTACGAGCCAAAGCTACGACGGCCAGAGTTAGAAAGAGCTTTATGAGAAAGAAACCAGGCCTGGAGAGACAGAAAGATGGTGGGAGCGGAGCAGAGAGGAAACAGAAAGAGAGAGGGGTGGGGGTCCACATCCGGCCTTTTTTAAGGCGGGGACTGTGTGACCACGCAGCGGGCATGTCACCGATGTCCCCCTGATGACCTAAGACGTTAGACCCAAACTGCACAGGTACAGAATCCTAACAAGTATAATTTTCATTTATGAACTTCGCAGGCAATATATTCACCCCCAGGCCAAATAACAGTTCCTGAACAGATTGGGGTCCCACGATGTGGTAAAGAGGCCTGAACTTGAAACCAGAACTCATGGCTTGCTACCAACCATTTGCTAACCATGCGGCCTCCCGTAAACTGTCTACCTTCATGGGGACCTTTAACTCACTTGTGAAACGGGGACAATGACTTTTAACCCGGGGTGAGTCAATCATAAATGTGAAGCAACTTCCACTCTGGGCCATGACTGGCATGCTCCTATGAGAACCAAAGCAGCACCAAGAGTTAGCTGGGACAGAGAGAACACATACAAACGTATTTCCATGAAGACTGTAGGAGGTTGCACAGGTTAACCACGTTTGAGAGTTAAGATCCGCCAGAAAAAGCTCAGTTGCCGCAATTAACTCAACTTCCCCTCTGTCTTTGTTTCCTCTTAAGGCTTCTGTTTGTTTTTGTCTGATGGAGAGTTTGCAAAGAGAAGGTGGCTGCCAGAGGGCAGGGAAGCCAGTGGTCTTGGCACCGTCACGAGACTATGCAGACAAAAGCTGGAGTTCAGGCCAACGAGAAATCAAGGACTTGGGGGACCGAGATCACAGAAAATAAAGAGGCTCAGAGAAGGAAGCCTGGCGTCCTCTGGTTCTCTGCCTTAGGCACGGGCCAATTCTCCATTGAGCAATGTCAGGGGTTAAGAAGCTCTGTAAAATGCAGCTGAAGGGAGATCTGGCAGTCTCACAACACTGAGTAAACAAAACTCGGAATTCAGCACTGCCAAGGAGAAAGAGGTCACTTGTAAGCACGCCGGTCTTTGTAGTCCGTCTGGGCCCTTGGCAAAGCTGCACTCTAGGAACTAGAGGGGAAACAGAAGTAGGCCAAGACTTAAAGTGACAGCAAACTATCTGGAGGTGAACTGCTTGAGAGCAGGGAGGGGTGGACCTTACCTGCAGGGAGGAAGTCATCCAAACGCCGTCACGTGGTCATAGGGAACGCCCAGAGTGCTACGCATAGCCCTACACAGGCACCAAAACCTAAAGTTGAGAGAGTTACGAGTCAACTAGATACTGATAGTTTCTAGACATAGACAGACCTTTAATTAAAGACGTGATAGGTGCAAATTGCAATAGATTGGAAGCTGATGTTTAGTATTCAAGTGAAATCATTGCCAACAGGGGTAGAGATTACAGGAAGAGAGAGCTACCAGTGACAGATCTCAGAGTTAGCAGAGTAGGATTTTAATTGACATCCATGTGAGATTATCTTTTTCCATGATTCTGTGTATACACAGTCACATATGTGTAAACGGGTGTGCAGGCACATGTGTACACATGTATATGAAGGCCTAGTTGATATAGGAAGTCTTCCACCTTCTTCTTTGAGGAGGCTCTCTCAAGCAAATCCAGAGCTGGCCCATTCAGCTGGCCTTGATAATCTATTTTCCTAGGGAATTCCCCCATCTCTCCCTTCCGAAGTTGGAATTGCAGGCATCCCACAGGCACTCAGCAGGTTGAAGTCTCCTTCTTACTGAGTCAGCTCTTTAACCCCGAGGTGATCCTATTTAGACTGAGTTCTGACTTTTCTGAGAGACGGAAAGAAAGTGGAGACCACAGCTCTTCTCCAGTCTCGCAGAGCCGAAGCGACTTCTGCAACGTGAAGTCCTTGTGTGTCTCTGGTCTTTCCCGGTTCTTGGAACGTAAGCCTGGAATTGAGGCCAGCGGGGCACACAAGGGTCCAAGTCCCTCATGTGTCCTGCCCTCTCATTGATGTCCACCCCCCAGTGTGGAACTGAGGGATTTCTGTTCTAGCTGTTTTCATCCGCTGCTCTGCTGCCTGTTCTACACTCTCGGAATTTGGAAAATGAGTTGGTAGATACGTCAGCTTGGGGTGGGGCCTTTACACCCTCGCTTTTGTTTTGCTGGCATTACGGAACTGTGAAAAGTCTCTCCTTTGCATCCTCTCAGCCTTGTTCCCCAAGCAGATCCTGGATTCTTGGCCTGGTGCCCATACCAAGAATCTGCACATCCTCCTAGGGGGGAAAAACAACCAAACTTTGCTAGAAACGAAAAGCCCACATTTATACACTTCTCTCCTCTTGGGAATCTTGGCCCTTCTAGTTCAGCTGTTCCAGCAGCTATCCTGCAGCTCTAGGGAAATGTTTTATTTTAGACATGTTTGAGTTGATCTTATGAAGAGGTTTTGTCTGCCTCAACTTACTCTTAATTCCTCGTGTTGATAAGAATGTGTCTCATGCCTTTAGTACCAGCACTTTAATCCTAGCAGAAACAAGCAGATCTCCATGAGTTCGAGGCCAGCCTGTAACACAAATCTTAAAAGGTCTTATTAATAAAAACAAACCTGGAGCCAGGTATTGGGGTGAAAGCTGGAAGATCAGAGAAGCAGAACAAGCCACAGCCACCTCACCTTGCCAATTCCTCAGCTGATCCTGTTTCCTCAGACTGGAAGCTTCTAAATCCAAATGGATCTCAGCTGAACTGCTTCTCAAAAGCCTGAAGCTTAACCAGGCCTAGTTCCTGGTCCTCTTGCCTTATATACCTTTCTGTTTCCTGCCATCACTTCCTGAGATTAAAGGCATGAGTCACCATGCCTGTCTGTTTCCAGTGTGGCCTTGAACTCACAGAGATGCAGACAGATCTCTGCATTTGGAATGCTAAGATTAAAGGTGTGTGTGCCACCATTTTCTGGCCTCTATATCTAGTGGCTGTTCTGTTCTCTGACCCCAGATAAGTTTATTAGGATGCACAATATATTGGGGAACACAATATCACCACACCAGCCTGGTATACAAAGCAAGTTCCAGGACAGCCAGCGCAACACAGAGAAATCCTGTCTCAAAGAAAACAAAAAACAAAACAAAAGAATTTGAGTGATGACTCTCAACCTGTCACTGAGTATTAATTGCCACAGCTTTTTAGGAAAACGAACATAAGGATATCCCCCAAGGTATTAGGCTTTTTCCTCGCTGTGACTAAAAGCCTGACAAGAAGCACCCAAGGCAAACCAAGTTTATCACAGCTTACGGTTTGTGGGAGTACAGGCCACCCCGGCAGAGAAGCCTTGGCTGTGGGTGCCCCTGTGGTGGCAGGAGTGAGAGGCAACTACTTCCTCACATCTCAGGGGATCATGATGGAGACAGAGCTTTTCTGGAAACCGAACCAAGGAATATGAACCTCAAGACCAATTCTCAGCGACCCACCTCCTAGGCTAGGCTCCGCCTATTAAAAATTCCACAGAGTCTCCAAACAAAACTATCCGTTGGGGACCAACTATTCAAACATAAGAGCTAGTGGCAGGGTAGGGGGACAGTTCACATTCAAACCGTATCATGAGATTGCAGCAGTTCTACACCAATGCATGTATGTATTTGCCAACGCACAGGCAGCAGAGCCCCATTGGAAACAGCTCCTGTCTCTGCCCCAGTAGAATGATGTCAGCTGTACTATATTCATTCAGACAAAGAACAAACTACAACCACTATGGCAGTCAAGTCTAGGTGTCGACGTAACTGTGCCAAACATCTAATTCATGCAAAGCCTCAAGAAAATCAAAGGCAGGGAAAGGAGAGACAGCTGCTGCTTCTGATTGCCCTCTGCTTGGGTTGGGACATTGGTCTTCTGCCAATGGGTGGACATCTATCACTTGCGTACCTGCGTCTCCAGTTCGCAGGGTCTAGCGGGTTCCAGGAATTGTCAGTCTCATAATCACAGCAACTGACTTCTCAGGATGACTATGTTTCTAAGTGTGTTGTATCTGTGTGAATGCACACTTGTGCATGTATGAACACATTTGTGAAATGGTTGTTTCTCTGGAGAATCCTGGCTTGTACACCCACTTATACCCTGGTGAATTTCACAGTTTCTAGCATTTTTTTTTTAAATCCTTAGAAGTTAAATGATTTGAGTTCTGAGAAAGCATTGCTAAATAGCAAACACCACATACTTAGTTAATGTCTAATACTCTATATAATTTCAGTGAAAATTTATAAACAGAAAAATAATGGAAGAGAAAATAAAAAATATGTTGTTCTGGAAATAAACTTAGCAGTATCAAAGCATTCTGTTAACACCTTCCCCAAATCTTTTTTAAAAATTATTTCTGTAAACTGTGAATGTTGCCAATATGTCCAATATTCCAGTTTATTTTTCTTTTAGTCTCCACTACTCAAAAACAAAAGTACGTTTTTTTTTATTGTTTTTGCCATGATATTTGTCTCTCAGTTTCATTCCTCATTTTTAAAAGCGTCAGATTCTAATTCGTACTATTATATCTTAAATTTGATGTGTCTGGACTTTAATGGCTGGAGAGGGTACTTTACCTGGCTCATCTCAACATTCCAACAATAACAAGACCCTTCGCGGTAACCAACTGCTCTCGGTCTCATTCTGTGGTCAGACATCAGGGCAAAGCAGCTTTCCCTGCACCAGAGGGAATATTTGAGAAAGATGTGGGAAGACATAGACTTTTACAAAAGTTACACAATGCCACTTTTTTGCTCATAGAAGTGGCTTAATACAAAGGACTATCAATACTTCAAAAAGTCTCATAAAATAAATTATACATGAGGTTGATTTTTCTCCCAAATACAAATTCTTGACATGTCTAGGAATGTCAGCGTCTTTGCTAAAAGCAGCTTCCCTGAACCTTCAGTGTTTGCTAATGCAGATCAGAGACCCAACAACTTTGCCGACGGACACTGAACTTAGAAAAGCCACTTAGTCAAAACCAGAGTTCTGCTTGCTTTTTAATTCAAGGAATGTCTCTACACTGCATGAAATGTTTCTCTTATTTTAAAACTTTTAAACATACCTGTGTACTTTCACCGAATTTCTAACTGACAGAATTTACAAGAATAGCACAGGAATTGTTAAGCATACATTAACCCTATTTACCAATTGTTTATAGTAAGTATGTCTTCTTTTTTCACCATGTTCTCCCTCCTCATTTTCTTGGAGATATAGATAGATAGATAGATAGATAGATAGATAGATAGATAGATAGATATAGATATAGATATATAGATATATATAGATATAGATATAGATAAACATTTTTGTGTAGAAATTAACAGACAGTATTATGCTCTCATACCTCCAAATACTTTAATATTTCCTAAGAATAAGAAATTCTCAGCTGGGTGGTGGTGGTTCACACCTTTAATCCCAGCACTCGGGAGGCAGAGGCAGTTGGATCTTTGTGAGTTCAAGGCCAGCCTGGTCTACAGAGCGAGATCCAGGAAAGGCACAAAGCTACACAGAGAAACCCTGTCTCAAAAAACAAAAAACAAAAAACAAAAGAAATTCTCACAGTACAATTATCAAAATTAACATTGATCCTGTACCATTTCTAACCCACCATTCATATTTACACTCATTTCTTCATTTTCCCCCAATACAGGATGGCCTAGCACACTTATTGCACATGTCTCTCCAAGTCACCTGAGCACACTGGCTGTTTGCCATTCTTAAATTTGACATTTTGAAGTGATAAGGAAAAATTGGATTGTGGACTTCCCTTCCACTTGGATTCGCCAGATCTTCTTGCATGAGTGGATTCAGCCAAGCATCCAAGCTACAGAGACAGAATGCAGGTACAGTATGTAGGTACTGCAGTGTCCCTCTATGTCACATCAGAATACACATGATGTTGGGCTCAGTGCTGTTCTTAAGGTGACCATTTGGCACCGTAAGTTACCAGTCAGATTTTTCTGCAAATTTTTACCCATTAGTTTTAGTAATTCTGTGGTTGGTGTGCGTGTATGTGGTGTGGTGTGTGTGTGTGTGTGTGTGGTGTGTGTGTGTGTGTGTGTGTGTGTGTGGTGTGTGTGTGTGTGTGGTGTGTGGTGTGTGTGTATGTGTGTGGTGTGTGGTGTGTGTGTGGGTGTGGGTGTGGTGTATGTGTATGTGTGGTGTGTGTGTGTGTGTATGTGATATACATGTATGCCATGGTACATGTCTGAGGGTTGGAGAATAACTTCAGATATCTGTTCTCTCTTTTTACCTTGTTTAAGGTAGGGTGTCTTGTTGACCACTGTGTATGCCAGGCTCTCTGGCCCTCCAGCTTTCAGTGATTGATTTTCCCCTCTCAGTTTCCCATACTGCAGCAGGGATGCAAGAATCACAAGCACACATCACTGTGGCTCTGGGACTCTGAACTCAGACCCTCATACCTCTGAGGCAAGCTTTCTACCCAGCTCTCCAGATCCTACCTGCCCCTCTGTTCTGCTGCAGAGATCTTCTTCTCTCTTTTGGTGTTGGTGATAATTAACTTACTTGATTACTTCATTATGGAACCAAGACTCATGGTTTAGTCAATGCATTATATAGTGATTGCAATCTATTAGTGACGTTATTTGTTTTTATGCTTGAATTTCCCAACATTTGGCTATCCCCTCCAAAGATGGCTCATTTGTATGTAAATATATGTACTGTCTCTCTGTGTGTATGTGTATGTGTGCATGCTTCTATGTGTTTGTAAATATGTATGTGAGTATCCTCTATGTGCGTATGTATGTATGTCTCTGTGTATGTGCATGTCTACATGCCTCTGTGTGTATATATGCATGACTCTGTGTGTGTGTGTTCACATATTCCTATCATTCATTAAGCACTTCTTTACTTATGAGTCAAAAATAATTTTCATATCCATTTGTCCTATTGCTTCTTTAAAGGTTGCCTGAGAATTGGAATCTTAGGTCATACCAGTCTTTCATCCTGTGTGTGTGTATCTTGAAGGATAAATGGATCTTTTACCAAAGGGTTTGGAACATCATTTGCTGGCCATCTAGAAAGCACTGGCTCACTACAAAATGTGATCTTCCAAATGTTGCATAGTTCATTGTATATGATCAAAGAGAATTGCATTCGCTAAAATCACCATTAATGTCACCAGAAAGTTTCTAAGTACCAGGATGTTATCAAATTCACAGTAAAAGGATAAGATTTTTCCAAAATTCTAATGTTTATTTGAAAGTTTGAATTTAATACTGACTGCAAATACTCTCAACCAGTTTCCTTGAACTGACTGATTTAAATCTATCCCAACATAATTCACGTGTCAATCACTTCACCACTCAAAAGTGGTTTTCCATGAAAAAGTTGGCAAGTTCAGTTCACAACTCTCAACCCATTGTGCAAGTTTTTTTTGTGTATTTTTTTTTAATGTTATCACATACAACAATAAAAGGCCATGTAACTGGGCTCAGGGGATGGCTCAGTTTGTAAGGTTTGCTGTGCCCTTGTAAGGACCTGAGTTCAGATCCCCAGACCAGATGCCACAGTGTGTGTCTGTAATCTTACATCAATATGGAAGGTTGAGAGAGGAGAACCCCCGGAAGTGTGTGAGCAGCTAGCCTGGCCTGTGGAGTGGTAAACAAAAAAGCACGGGGACATTTCTATCCAAACTCACACATATGAACACACACATACACACTCTCACACATATGAACACATTCATACCCACCCATGAACACACACACACACACACACACACACACACACACATACAGCCATGTACCCAAGAACTATGATTTTTAAAAATTCATCCTTTTGGTACCTCACCTAAGATATTCCTATGTGAAGTTTACCTCCCTTTTACCTGTTAGTGGAAAACAGAGAAAAGGAGATTTCCCAGTACTGGTGGATACCATAGCCTTGAGGCACACTGCTGGGTACTGGGTGCTAACAGTTTTACTCAGCATTATTTTGTGGTGTTCTTGAAAATGTTAACAGTACCAAAAAAGGGAGGAAAAAAAGACACTGACTTTTCAGTAGTAGAATGAAAATAGTGTTATCCACACTGACCCCTCAGGGCCATTCTTTAAAAAAATTGCTGACAAAACTATACAAACTGTGAGAAAGTTGAGGTTTTTTTTCAATCACAATCAATAGGTCTTAGTAAGATTTTGAGGAAGGAGATGCATGATTTCATTTGAAGTGAAACTTGACAGAAAGGTTTCGTAATGGTGGATGTGTTTGATGATGTCTTTTACAGAAAATCAGAGGAGGAGGGTGGGGGGTGGGGGAAGGCAGTGTGAGCCATATTCCATTTGGATTGTTAAACACCTAAATGGAAAAGCTTTGTAGCAACTTCTAAGTCCAAAGCTCAGGGTGAGTTCTACCCTGGAATTCTTTGCCTAGGGGTCATTTGCATACAGATAGAATTCAAAATTAAGGTAACTGGAGCTATTAAATGAGAAAAAAGTTAAGAGAAGGGAGAAAAAAAGGAATCTTAAACTACTCATACGTTTCAAATGTGTTAAAGTAGTTCATCTTTTGGGAGCAGATGTGGAGGAATAGAGACATCAGGAGAAAAAGCATTTACTTTTATAAACTTAACAAATTCCAGAGAACATATACATTTCTGTTTTTCACTGAGGTCAAATCATTTGTAATGGACAATGTGATTTATTGACCAATCAAACTCTGGCTGTGGTCAAGGAGATGCCTCGGAGAAGTTTCCTTGTTATTCTTTGGGACCCAGCTCTCCTCTCCACCATCTAGGTAGGTAGTCACTATCAGCCAGGATAGATTTTATTCAACAATAAGATAATGAAAACAAAGAAATAACCATAGTAAATACAACTTTATAGGAGAATAAAAATCTGAGAATTGAACTGGCTTTCTCAGAGTGGTTAATTTTTTTATGAACCAAAGAAGGCTCTAAACCCCAGTGCGCTGACTTCCGGTGGGAAGATTTCTCTGTCCCAGGCTGCTTTCACTGCACCTTGATCTTGTTTCTTTCTCATTTGACTCTTCTTGGCATCCCTTTTGACAGTTTTGAGGGAGAAGTTCTTGTCTGCAAGTCAGGGTCACTCCTTGATATGAGACACACAGTACCTTCACCAGTGACAGCTCCTAAAGACTGTTACCACAGGTTTATCAGGCCTCAGAAACATGCCAAAGACTCTTCTTCAATCTTCCCTTCCACCAAGAAATCCTTGTGGCATTTCACGTTTTTTTTTTAATCATAAGATAATTCAACCAATGCTACGAAACCTGAAGTTTTGAAACTGGCCAATCTTTGAGTAAAATACTGCTTGTCTGTAAGGAAAGCATTAAGAATGAACTAAGACCCTGATTTTTTGTGTTTTTGAAATTGCATTAATTTGTAAATTGTCCGTTAGTGGATTCTCGTAGATGTAGAGTTTGAATCACAAATTTGAGTGCCCAGGAAGCTCTCAAACAGAGGTGATGAACTGAAATTACAAAGGAACAAAAAAATCAAACTATATATTGTCCAATAAGTAGCCATCATGGACGACTGAAGTTGAGTCTTGCCGGCAAATGAGAAGTCGCCGAAAGCTGCGTCTCCGAACTGCCCCATCTGAAAGGCGAGAAGTTGAAATGCCCGTCCTTTAATCATTCCTCAGGGAGTGTGAAATCCCTAGGATATCCCCCTGCCTCCTGCATGTGTGAGAGTCATATTGAGACCTTTGGTGGTGAGTCGTGGATACTGACATGCACACAGTTTGGGCATGTGCTAGGTTATGGACTCCAGGGAACTGCCGAAGTCTACTAAATAAAGTATATGATGACTTATGTAGAACGAGAATCTCAACTTTCAAACAGCTATGGGATTTATTCATTCCCATTACTTCACATGTACTAGATGCTGTGGAATGTCTTTCCGTATGGTATGAATATGTGTGGTTCCCACTGGATAATAAATAAAGCTGTTTTGGCCCATGGTAAGAAAGCTTAGAGACAGGCAAGAAATCCAAGGAGAAAGACAGGAAAGGAAGGTGGAATGGGTGAGACACCAGACTGTCAACTAGAAGCAACATGTAATGGGATGCAGGTAAAGCCACAGAGCAAGTGGCGATACAGAGATTAATAGTTACGGGTTGAGTTGAACTATAAGAGCTAGCTAGCAAGATGCCTGTCATAGGCCATACAGTTGATAATTAATATTAAGCCTCTGAGTGATTATTTTATAAGTGGCTGAGGGACCATGGGGCAGGAGGGACTTGAGAAAACTTCTGGCTACAGCTAGAAGCAAGTTAAAATGGGAATCTTCAAGCCCAGTTAGATCAGGATCCATTTCTCAGTCATTCTGGTAGCTGGTTATAGCAAGTGCTCAACAAGAACCTAAAAGTGACTGTGTAACCATGACTGAGAAGGTTCCTATGAGCCACACTCAGGGTAACTATGAAAGGGTATGTTGGAGTTATGGAGAGTGCATGCCTTATTGTCAGACTAATCAGCTGTAATTTAGCTCCATCCTTTAATTAATAATCTAGGTGTCAAATTTCCTCACTTTTCTAAACCTTGATGTATTCATATGTTATGTGTGTATAATCAACTTCTATGTAAATGTATTATTGTAGGTATTGAATGAGGTACTTCATGGGAAACAGTTATAATATTTGAAACCTGTTAAATGTGAATGGTCTGTTAGCTATTAACAGCACTTAAAAATAATCAATTAGATTGCCTGACATTTAAAGGGACCATATTATGGTTGACTACTTGGAACTTCACACATACATACAGTCGCCCCAAATGGTCCTGACCTCATCTGAGACATGCTTGTCAAAACCACTCACTTTGCAGAAAAGGTAGACATAACTTTATCCTGATCATTTCATCTCTTAATGCTATGTTTTCAAATGTTTCATTTATTTGAGGAAGTCAGAGCTGTGTTTTGAGTTAGGAAAATAATACAAACCACTTGAGTAAGAGGTTAAAGTGAAACCTCAAATATTACTTTTCCACATTAAACAGACTAGAAATTACATGTTCCTAAACATCAGTTTCACTGTCTCTTGGATTTTATTTGTATAATCTTCTATTTATTTCTAAAATTGTTATTCTTATTCATTTTTGATAATTCTATACATGAATACAATATATGTACTTAATATCCATTTCCTGTTCTTTCAGGTCTTCCAGGAGCCTCCACCCCTTTTCCAACTTCATGCTTTATTCTTTTTACTTTTTAGATAAAAGAAGGAAATTAAAAGGATACAAATAGGATAAGAGGAGTCAAATTAGCCCTGTCTGCAGATGAGATGATACTGTACTATACATATGAGATTCCAAAGACCCTCCCCCCCAAAAAAAGTCTTAGAAATGATCCACATGTTTAGCAAGCCCACGAGATACAAAATAAACATAGAAAATTCAGTAGTCTTTCTGTATACCATTAACAAACATGAGAATGAAATCATGGAAACCATCCCATTCACAACATACCCCCCCACACACACACACAAAGAAAAATCCTCCTCATAAACATAACCAAGGAAATGAAAGACACCTACATTAAAGCCTTAAATCTGAAGAAATCCATAAAAACATAAGAATGTGGAAAAGCTTCCCATTCTCGTGGGTTGACAGATATAAATTATGTAATGGCCATTCCAGTAAAAGCAATTACAGATTCAAGGCAATCTCAATCAAAATCCCCAGGATATTCTTCATGGAAACACAAACAATAATCTTAAAATTCATGTAGAAGCACAATAGACCCCAGATAGCCAAAGCAACCCTGAGGAAAATGAGCAAAGCTGGAGAGGGTACCACATTTGATCCTTACACTCCAGAGCCCTAGTAATTAAAACAGCATGGTTCTAGCACGGAGATGGAGAGGTGGGTCAATGGAGTAGAATGGAGAACCCAGACGGAAGTCATGAAAGTGTACCCTGATTTTCAACAAAGTGGTTGAAAGCACACCCAGGGGAGGGTGGGGAGACAGCATTCTGAAAAGATGATGTTAGGAAAACAGGTTGTTTGCATGTGGAAGCGTAAAATTGGCCCCTGCCTCTTCAGCTTTTGTTAACACATCTTGTATCTTACAATCCATGGGTCTACTTTCCTTTAAACTGCTAAATTCGTTCTGGGTAAGAGGCGCCACAGCGAATGTTTGAGGTCTGATTACCAGTCCTAGCCACAATATGACCTCAGCTCTCAGGAAAGAAATTGTCTCTAGAAGGAATTTGTGTAGTTTTTCTCAATATAGCACTGTAAGAAATGATTTTCTGTATGTGACATAGCACTTACATGTCTTTCCTTTCTCCTATCCCCAGTGGAAATTAAAAAAAAAAGAAAAAGCCACAAATCCTTTTGAACGTACTTTAAAATTGTCATTGATTATCTTTATTTTGTCTGGGCTAGATGGTCTGTGGTCAACTTTATTCTTTGAGGTAAGAAGCAAAACAAGCAAATAAAAAGATCTATGGTGGGGGGGAAAAAGGCACTTATGTAGAAGAAAATTTGAAATCTGGTCTTAGCTTTCGCCTTCAAGCCTTTGATTTGGAGATATCACAGACAGTGTTGATGATTGTACCAGGACTCTAGGTAGACCTGGGGAAATCTTGGTAAAGTCTACACAGACAGGATTGTAAAGATAGCCAACCCTTTAAAAGAACATTTTTTTAATGAAAATTATTTTTGACAGTTTCACACCCACATATATTGGCATTGTTGTTTCTATCATCCCTCACCATTTCTGGTCTTCCTCCCACTCCATGTACCTCCAGTCACAGTGGGTAGTAACCATATAGTGTCATGCATGAAAGGTGGTTGGACTTAGGACCTTGGTTCCTTGTCAGTAGTTGATAGGGAACCACTCTTTGTCATGTGGGTCTTTTCATAAAGTCCTAGAATCCCAAAGTGCCTACTAGCAAGATGCAAGTTCTCCTACAGTCTATTGAAGGAAATGAACCTCATCACATTTACATTGCCAACCAATCTCAGGCCAGACAAACATTCAAGTGGTAAGTGGGTTACAAAGATTAAGGATGTTGGGGAAAGACCAGAGAGATGACTGTGCTTCTAGAAGACCCAGGTTTATTTTCCAGTACCTACGTGGTAGCTTACAACCATCCATATCTATTCCCAGGGGATCAGGAACCTCCTTGGTTGTCATTGGTATACCTCTTAAGGTCTGACCACTACAGGGAGCTCATATTTTATTGAGTAGTATAATTTGTAAAGACTGGGAGACTTTTAAAGTTATATTTTTGATGTGAGATCTTGGGAATGAATGAGAAAGGAAAGGATGTGGCTTAATGGTGATGTGTTTGCATGTCAAACAGACAAAAGATTGATTGTGCTGGTTAGTTTTATGTCAGCTTCATGCAAACTAAAGTCATCTGAGTGGAGGGAACTTCAATGAAGAAAATGTGCCCATAAAATTAGGTTATAGGCAAGCCTGTAAGGCATTTTCTTAATTAGTGATAGATGGGGAAGGGCCCACCTTATTGTGGGTGGTGCTATCCCCGAGCTGGTGTTCCTGGGTTCTATAAGAAAGCAGGCTAAGCAAGTAATAAGAGAGCAAGCCAGTAAGCAGCACTCCTCCATGGCCCCTGCATCAACTCCTGCCTCCAGGTTCCTGCCCTGCTTGAGTTCCTGTCCTGAATTCCTTCGGTGATGGACTGTGATGAGGAAGTATAAGCCAAATAAACTCTTCCCTCCCCAAGTTGCTTTTGGTCATGATGTTTCATCATAGTAGAGTGACCCTAATTAAGACTCTAGTTACTGTGGCAAGATAGAGTATTAGGAAATGGTAGAACCTTCAGCCCTTCGGTCTTGTGAGGGATGCAGGCATCTAGCAGAAAATTTACATAGGAGCTGGAATAAGAATGCCCTCCTCTCACACACTTCACCTATGAGGAGACAAGGAGTGTCTCATCCAGGTTTCTGGCTTCTTCTCTCAGGAGTCTTCATAAGCATAGCATTAAAACCACTCCCGGTTTTCCAGACTCCTTCTTTGTTCTGGATCCTGACATTGTTCTTTGAGAAGGATTTGCTGGAGGAGCACAGTAGACTTGTAACAGAGTGCTATATTACATAAAATACACCCTAGCAAACCAGTCAAGGCATTTCTGAAAAATATTTTAAGCCACAATTTTTGTATACTATGTAATTTTGCCATGAATTTACTATAAAATAAGCTGGCACATCACCCCCCAAATCTAAGTTTAAAAAAAAAAAAAAAAGAAGTGAAGAAGGAGAAGTAGGAGGGAAGACCTAAATGCAGACTGGCATTTTTTTTTTAATTATCTGTATACAAGGTAGAATATGAAGAGACATTTGCCCTTGTGACTTTATTTTGAAATGTGAGCAGTTACTTTTTCAAAGTCTCCCTGGTATGTTTCATAAGGATTTCTTGCCTTTTAAAGCCTTGAGCCCAATCTGTTACTTGCATTTTCTCCAAATTTTCAATTACCATCTAACTCCCTTTCTCAATCCCTTGAGGTTAATGTCGTAAATACATTGCATACGCCTTCGATAGCAAATTAAACTCGTATATGTTTTCGGTCGCTCCCAGGAACCTGGTGACGACTGAGATGCACATGAAGTCATGGAATCCAGGAGGAAGGAGCTCCCTCGCTGAATGCATGCTAATGCTGGCTGGAGTTAGAAGAAAATGGCAGGTGATGGGGGTATGGTTCTTGTCTTTCGTGAGTCAGCAAAGGCTCCAATTTGTACTGGAACAGCTCCTTCCCACTGGGTCAGCCTACTGGCTGGATTTAATCATAGTTTCTAGTCTGGGCTTGATTCAGTAGCTCAGTATAGACACAGCTTCAGTCCTTGGCCTTTTACTGCTCCTACGACCAGTTTTCAAATAAATAACTGGCTAAATGGCTTCCAGATGCGAAAATAAAAACTATACAGATGCAAATATATTACATTTAATTTCAAGGCTGCTTAAGATTTTTTTTTACTGTGCCTACAGAAGACAGCCATAAAAAAAGGCACATCACTTCAACAGCATACTTCATCAATTACTCCATTAGCAATAACAATGTGGGAAATAAAGGGTGAAATTGAGTACAATAAAGCAATGAGGAAAATGAACGTAAACAAGAAATGGAAATCAAGCAATGAACCATAGTTACCCAGAATACATTTCAGGTCTTTCTGGAAAATATGATGTTTCTGATCACTGATCAAAATCCTTAATTTTTAATCATCTTTCTTCTGACATTGAAGTGTGGATGCTTATGGAATGATAATCCTATGCCTTGGCCTTGGCTTATTACACATTACATACTCCTAAGATTCTCTATGGGCTTGTAGTCTTAGAATAAAAACATCCATCTGTCAAACAAGTCCTAAAATATTGAATTCATCACCACCAGGCAGGGTGTGGTTTAGCATTCACACAACATGATAGAGGGTGAGAAGAGATCAGTCATCTCCAAGTCACATACGTGGGTACACAAGGAGGCACAGAAACAGGTAGACATTGGGCGTCATGGACTTGTCTTCCTTAGTTGACAACTGGCTATTCAGTCAGAAGTTGGTCAGCCCCTGCACTTATTTAAAAATATGTAAGACTCTAATCAGATTAAACTGTAGTGGGAGAAGACAGCTGAGAGGAATAACAGAACAGGGAAGAAAGCAAAGAGTGAAGTTCACAAAAAAAAAAATAGTTTGACATTTGTTTTATGGAAACCATGACCTTAAAATGACATGATCTCAATTTTATTAAGGTCTAAACAATTAATTCATGATGTTTCCTATGAAGGCAGAAAGGGGAACTATGGTAGAGAATAGAGCTTTACAGAGAAACAACGGAGGGAGGGCATTTCAGGCTACCTCAAGTTGCTACTACAGGAGAAAAAGAGATCATAAAGAGGAGACAAATAATCTCGCTTCTTATGAACTCCTTCGACAGAGCCAAAATACCGAGTCCACAGCCCTTTTCCAGTAACACTTCAAAAGGCATGCCAATTGGAAACCTTTTGGTTTTTCCCCAAGTCATCTGGCAAATGGGCTAAAGAGAAGCTGGACATCTCTGTGGGAAGACCAGGAGAGAACCAGCAGCCATTTTCTTTATCACATGGAGGGAAGTGCTCCGTGAGTTTGTTAGTCTGACATTATGGCACAGATGTTTCTCTGCACATGCTCAAAGCTAGGGGAGCTAGATAAAAAAAAATGTGCTACAGCTATCCTTTCATCCCTGTAGACTTGAAACTCCATGGACAATGAACACATGTGCTCTCACTGGGTTTCTAACTCATTGCTTCTGCATCCAAATGCTCAAGATTGGCAATCGACTATTTTGCTTTGTTAATTCAGTGACTTCTAATTAGCTTCTAGGTCCATTAACCTCAAAGTCTTCCCATGAAAGACTGGGGACCACGAAACCTTGTTCCAGTATCCAAAAACAGGTTCCTAATTTTGCTGACCTTGACCCCAAGATCCCAGTCCTCAGTTTTTCTAAAAGGGAAAAAGTATATATATTCCAGCAAACTCAACTAACAAGACCACATCCAATGATCCTGAATACTGATCCCTGAGTATTCTGTCAATGTGTAGTTCTTGTGTTGTGTGTATCCTTTATAGTCAAGTATCTTGCCCCATTTGGTCATGCTATGTATATTCCTAGACTATAAGAATCAAGCTGAAGAAATAGAAATGACTGGGACAATGAGTCAAGAGATCAGGATTCTAATCTGAGAGATGTCATATACTTGTATGTTGCACGAATCCCAAATGGTCTTATAATAAAAACCCGGAGCCAGATATTGGGGTAAATGCTGAAAGATCAGATGAAACAAGCCACAGCCACTTCTCACCTCACCAACTCCTCAGCCGATCCTGCCTCCACAAATCCTCAGACTGAATGCCTCTGAGTCCTCAGCCGAAAGACTCTCAAGTTCCTGTCTCCTCACGCATTATGTGCTTTTCTCTGCCCAGTCATTTCATTTCCTGTCTCAACCTTCCTAGTGCTGGAATTAAAGGTGTGTGTGTGCTTCCTAAATACTAGTAGCAAAGGCATGAGATCTCAAGTGCTGGGATTAAAGGTGTGTGCTACCACTGCCTGGCTCTGTTTCTTTTAGACTGGATTAATCTCCTGTAGTCCAGGATGGCTTTGAATTCACAGAGATCCTCCAGAGTGCTAGGATTAAAGGTGTGTGCCACCACTGCCTGATATCTATGTTTAATCTAATGGCTGGCTCTGTCCTTTGCTCTTCAGGCAAATTTTATTAGAGTACAACAAAATATCACCACACTTGTGTGACTCCAAAAAACTAAAATTTGGATCATATGTGTGCCTCACTTCAAAAAGCAGCATGTTAGATGGAGTTCCAAAAACTCCATGGCAGTATTCTGCTGTGTCTGAAGAATCTGTATTGTACCACTTCTAGAGGGATGGAAAATTCTAGTGAGAGAATTTCTACCTCTTTGCCTGCAGTTTTCTCTCTCTGCCCAGCTCCCACAAAGATGAAGAAAAATGAGATATCAGAGGCTGCATTTTATATCCATGGGAAAAAGAAATGCCTTCCAAGAGACTCTTCATTCATGTATTCAGATTTACTGCACTGCAAACCTGTGGGAACCTGCTGCATTCATTTAAACTTCTGTCATCATCATTGTGAATGCAGCCAGAGGTCTCCTGTGGGCTTGCAGATGAAATGCTGAATGGCAACAAAAGTAAACAACACAGAATCTCACTTTCTATTCCCAGGACTGCTCCACTAGTGTTTAATGACATAAGAAATACCCAGAAGCCTCAGTTGTGGTAAGCATGAGCATAAATAAAGTGACAGTCTGCAGAGAAAGAATGTGAACATCCTTAGTTCTAAAATCAGAACCCTTTCTCTCAGGGTACCTTTCAAGCTCAAGTTATCTTTTCTGTTGTCCTTGCAAAATTTAATGTAACAGTGAGTCTTCCTAAAATCAAAGCTGTACCTGAGGAAGTGCGGAAAGATTTTGTGTTAAGTCCTCCCAAGTTCATGCCTCATGCTTCTTCTAGGCAATTTCCTCCTCTGGAACAGGACATTTTCATGGTCACTCATGTCTCAGTTTCAGGGACAGAATGAACAAATGCCTATGGAATGCAACATTCTTAATATGCAGACTACTTAAAACAACTTTTTTTTTTAATACATGTAGTTTGATGTATGATCAGGAAAATGGCAGATTCCTTCTGTTCTAGGACACACTGGCACTTTGTCACAACTGGAGCCAGAGGGTTCCAATGCCTGGGCAAAGAGAGAGGGGCCCTAGTCAATTGGCATCTCAATGTGGAAGAGACAAGACTCCTGCAGAGGGTCTGGTGAGACCTGAGTTGGAGACCAACATTAGGGTGCAAGTGAATAGTGCTTGTGGGAAGGCCCATCAACCTGTCATTCAAGTCTGAATAAGGATTAGGAGACCGAGTGCTTAAGCAAGCCTCTGGCTCCAATAAACACCACAGCTTTCAGAGGAAGGTTGCCTCTTTCTACATCTGTCTCTTCACCTGGAAACTCGTTCATTTATCTCAAAGGAAAGTTCCATTTTACTTTATTTTGTAAATTTTGCTTTGGAATGATTAACTGGAATTTTCAGATTAAAAGAATAAAGAAAAGAAACATGGAAATCTAAAAATCACCAAGCACCTTTCAAACCAGCAAATCTTCAATATGGCCAGATGACATGCATTTGAGCGTGCATCACATGAAGGGGGAAGTATTTGTAGACATTGGTTGGGAAGAACCTTTCACGCCATATGGGAGCATCAGAAGTCCCTGGAGCAGCAGTAGAAATACACTGAGTGTTTTTAAGAAGAGAAGAGAAGAACCAAGTGCCGTGGATTGGGATGGTAATCCTGAATTTGTTTCTAGGATCCCCACCTTTCAGGAGATAGTTTGTCTCAACAAATATAATAAAATAATCTCCTTAACTATGTTCAAGAAAATATGGATTGCAACAACATTAAGCAACTTTCTGCTCAACACTAGACCCTAGCGTCTTTAATAGAACAATATGCATGAGAGTTTCGATGTGCTGAACCACACACCCTGAAATAGAAATACTGAAGTCCAGAGCCACATGGCCATTTGCAAAGCAAGGATCTACTTGGGTGCTTCAGTTTCCTGGACTCTAAAAGAAAGGTACTAACCCGCTTGTAGGGTTGCTGGGAAGATTAGAAGAAATGACAAGAGCAAAGTTATGAACTAAGGCTTAGCATAAACAAAACACCAAGCCTAAAGACAAAATAGGTCAAAGCAGCAGCATTTTATCAACTTGATCTAGGACGTCTTCCCCAGTAAGGGAAGGGAACATGAATTCATGAAAGGGTGTTCTTTTTTTTTTTTAATTATGTGTGTTTGTGTCTGCATGTACCATGTGTGCTGAGTGCAGCTTATGTACAAAGGCCAGAGGAAGGAATTGGATCTGCTAGAACTGGAGTAACACACAGTTGTGAGCTGCCAGATGTGGGTGCTGGGAATTGAACTTGGGTCCTTTGATGAGCAGTTAAGTACTCATCAAAGCTCTCTTTGCTACTGTGTTACCTCTCAGCCCAGAAGGACATCCTTCCAGACAAAGTTCAAGAAATTCTGTACCAGCAAAGCTGGAGTACGTGGAGAGGCGAAACAACTGGTAAGGGAGACCAAGCGGGGACAAGAAAAGTAAGACAAGGATGAGGACTGAAAGTGGTGACCAGCCCCTGCTCCTCTGGTCCCTTTGTAAATGTTGAACACAGGCAAGCAAGATGCAACACCCCAGAGGAAAGTAGGGTTTGGTTCTATAGACAGTACTACTCCATGGTTCATTTTACCGCAAGGGAGGCGTTCTATCATAGCAAAATTAGGAAAGTAATGCCAGGGTCCCAACCTCAGAAATTCTGACCACTTTATTCTAGCTATAGCCTAATATTATTTTGTTTTGGTTTTAATTTCCCAAAATGTTTCTAATTTGCAGCAAAGTTTGAGATCCCTTATGAAAGGTATATATCACATTACACACACACACACACACACACACACACACACACACAAACACATATGATAAATGACTTGTTTAGGTGAGATTTCACACAATAGTTCCTCTCTCTAAAGAAAAGATCAATGTATATGGATTAGAAACTATCCAGAGAATAGAAAAGTTGCTAAACAGAAAATGAAAATACACATGAATACTCAGGAGCTGGATTGGAAATGATGTTTCTGAGAGTGAGGCCAGGGATGAAGATAAGAAAATGGAGTCAAGGAAGCTTTTCCTTCTGCCATGGAAGCAAATGAATGTTCACAGCAGTGAGCATCATGAGAAGAAAAATGACAGCAACCATAACAACATCAATAAATGGTAGATTAATGAGAAAATTTAATAACAAGCCAGTCTCAAATATGTAGTAGGAATGGGATGTGTTCTCCTCATGTAATTCTCAGAAAGATTTCTAGGAGTAGATAAGAAATAAGTTTTTCTAGCTTACAGTACAGAGCAGTCATTACTTCTTTTCTTTCTACAAACATTTTAGGTACATTGACCTTTCATAACTTTATGTTTTTAAATTTTGCTTTGCTAAAATTGTGAGAAAAGATTAATAGACAAATAGATGATAGATAAAGAGATAGATAGATAAATGATAGATAGGTAGATAGATAGATAGACAGACAGACAGATAGACAGATAGACAGATAGCATAAGCACTCTCATGTACGTGAGTAGTGGCTTGTGTGCTGAGACCAGAAGACAAGGTTAGGGAATTGGTTCTTCATACTGTGAGTTCTAGGGATCAGACTCAGGTCATCAGGCTTATGTAGTAGTTGGTATTTTTACCTACTGAGCCACCTTGCTGGTCTTGATCTTTAATAACTTTTGAAAGTGTGATTAGTCAATCAAGATAAAATATTAATTGACTTCTAACCACACATCACAGCAGGTCCCAATCCAAAGACTAGCTAGACAACATAAACTGAATTCAGTAGGAGAAGAGGAGGAGGAGGAGGAGGAGGAGGAGGAGGAGGAGGAAGAAGGAAGAAGAAGAAGAAGAAGAAGAAGAAGAAGAAGAAGAAGAAGAAGAAAAGAGAGGAGGAGGAAAATAAACAGAATAAAGAAGCAATTGTTGAGTGGGAAGTGATGGAATGATTCAGAAGACAGTAAGGGGAGGAATTGAGTGGTGTGTGAATATGTTCAAAATACATTTCGTGAAATTGTCAAAGAATTGCTTAAAATTTATTTTAAAGATTAGATGAATGCCTTGAGGAACTAAAAGCTAGTCCAATGACAATGGCAGTTCTGTAATGCTCCAGAAGACACTAAAAAGTGAGGATCAAGGAAGAGAGGAAGGAGGTGGGGGCACCCCTTTCGTGAACTATGGGTATCACTGTTTATTCAGGACCTTGGAAAGAAACCAGTATCACCTTTCAGAAGTCAAATAATTCTTTGCCAGTTGCTGCTACATTGCAGGTGTTTTGGAGGTAAGTCTGACCACCTCCATCAAGCATGCAAGATATTGAACTGGTGGTCAACCAGAACACTTGGAATGGAGTTCAAATCCATACGTCAAGGACTATGGCCAGAATAATTTAGTTCTGATCCTATTTCTTTCTGAGATGAAAGTTACAGAATACTATCACTACCCAGCCCTATAGCTCTGTCCCTGTAATCATATCCGAAGAACCATCTCATACTAAATTGTCCGTGTCTTAATGTAATTGTAATAGTTCAACTATCCTTCATTACTTTCCAAGACATTTGCTGTGTGGCAGGGCATGTGAGGTGTGGCAATGCCCTAGAGTCTGTTCATCTTGCCTCTGAATAACACAGATCTCCCAGACAAACCATCTTGGAAACTTAGTTTCCTCACTTATCACTGTGGAGTAATAGGAAACAAATCTGTTCTCAGTCTCTGCCAAGCCAATACACAGGGGATTTCCATCGTTCCCTGGGAGTCATTACTCTGTTTTGGTTTGGTTGGGTTCGGACCCCTGGAGATGGCCCTTGAGTTTCGGGTTCATTTGAACTGCTGAGTTGGGCCTGGTTTCCATCTGCAGCCATGAAATTGCTTTGAATTTCTCCAAACTCAGCCCAGGTTTCCTGAAAACTCATCTAAGAGTAGGCTAGGGTTCACTGAGAGGTTTGCAGATCTATTTGATTATTTAGCCTGTTCAGATCCTAATTTCTAAATTGCCAGGTGACAACTTTTTCTGCTTGGAGATTCTCTCCTCTGAACGCTCTTGTGTGCTACTCAGGCCCAATTAAAGATTGATTTTTCACTATAATCTTTTCTAAAAAGAGTAACTAGGGTATTTGAGGGGAGAAGATAAGTCTCTAAGTCTCAAACTACCTCTTGACTTTCCTCCCAAACAAATAGAAGAAACATTGGATAGCAAATCCTGTCTGGATCCTCTTTCTCCATTGGACGTCATTGAGATATCTTCCAACTCACTATAAATAGGAATAAGACTAGCAAATGTGAATGAATTTGAAGGTCTGGTTTCAAAATCAATTGATACTAAGCCATGTCTGCAGGCAGAGGGCCAGAACAAGTTCATGTGTGTGAAGGGAAGGAGCTAGATCAATGCAGTTGTATAGTTGAGAATAGAGAAAAGGAAATGGGAGCCGTTTGTGAGATATGTTTTGGGCAGGTTCTCCTGAAGTAGTGCACCACACACAGATGAGAACTCTATAACTTTGAAAGGTTTAACACAATTTTAAAATGTGTCTTAGAAAGTAAATGTTTGGAGCAGTGACTTACTCAGCTGTGTCTCCCTCCCCTTCTCCATGAGACCTCCTTGCTAAATTGACTTAATCTCCGATATTTCAGATGTACAACTTGGACATATTATCATCATCTTCAGGCATATCTTTCATGTGTAACAATTTTTTTCACTGTGGCTGCTGACCAGCTGTCAGTTATCTATAGACAGAGCTGCACGTGTGTCTAAAATTAAAACTAAAGTTAAAACATAAAAGTCATTTGAAATGACTACAGATAATATTTTAAAAGGTCTTTTTGATGGATCTCTACTGAGCACCCAATTTGGAGGATACCAAAACCTTGTCTTATTTTTTCATGAAACATGTTTAACATAGGTTGTCCCTGCCTCCCAAGGTGGTGCGGCCTGGCAGAATGGAGCCAATAAATGAGGCAGATTAAAGTCAACTTGATTCAGAGCCCCAGACAATTTATACTACGAAGGTTAAGAAAGGTCACAAGACTGAAGTTCTGAAGCTGTATACACTCTCAAGGACAAGTTGCATGTGGCAAAAGCATGTTTTTCTATAGAAACAAATAAAGGGTAGTCTAAACATTTAATTGAATAACAACAGCAACTAATAATGAGTAATCTGAAGTAAACTTACTCCTATCTGCTGCACCTGGGAGGAGGACAAATACACATTCTAAGAACAATTCCAAAAAACTTAGGTAAGAAGACTCTTGTCTTGTTTTCTGGAAGTGATCTCACAGCACTCAGAATTCTTCACAAGACTCCATTCCTGGACCATGTTCCCACAATAGGTGTCAGTGTGCAGACTTTCACACATAAGAAGTGCAAGCATAGGAAGGAGGAAATAAAACCAAAATGAAGTTACAAAGGAAGGTAATAAGCTGGGTGGGTAAAGATTATTTCATTTATTTTTCCTATTTCACAAAAAGTCTTCATTTGCCAAATGCTCAGGAAACAAGTTGGCATGCATATATTGTTAGAATTTCACACAGTTCATTCTGGTAAAAACTAGAATATTGCTGGAGACAATAGAGGATTCAGGGTTTCATTAATTTTGATTTTATCCATGAAACTCAGAACACTAATCATGGTATTTAAGCATAAAATTTTATGGCCATCAAAACAGGCCACACTGCTTGAAACCATAGTCTTTGAGGACAATTATGATTCAACAAAAATTTCAAGACACAATTTTTTTAACATATCTGGCCTCACTATGCTGAGGCAATACTAGATTTCATAATTTTGCCCAAAACAAAACAAACCAGTGATTTCCTCAAGCACTTTGAAGGTTAAGAAGACTGATCTAGAGGTTTCATTCTCAACATGAGTTTGAATTGCTCTCTGGCTTGTGTGATATTTCTCCACTAAACATGGATTTAGTCTGCTTCCAGCATGGTCACATCATGAATGAAACCCACAGCCTCTTACCCAAAAGAGAACTCTTACAAGAACCACAATGTTTATACAGGAACTTGTTTTTTATTTTTATTTTTGCAGAATTAGATTAATCAGAAGCTACTTAGAGCAAAACAAGACTAAGAAGTGGGTATCTGAGATTAAAAATAGAATAAGCAGATAGCATAGTAGTACATGCCCATAATCTAGGCACTTAGCAGGCTGGTATAAAAGAATTTATGAGTTCTAGCCTTGACTGGGCTACATAGTGAGTTTGACACCAGCATGGGAAACATGAATTTCTGTCTTGATTTTAACAAAAAAATGGGAGAAGTGCTGGAAAGATAAAGGGAAAGAAAGAAATTATCATTTTTCTAGTACATGTATATCACTGCTAAGAAATGGAAATTTTTAGAAAATGTTTAGCAAAGAAGAAAAATAACCCATAATACCTGGGTTTGATTCTCTATACTATTTTATCCATTCTATAAAAAAATTGATTTCTAAAAAATCTTTGAGTAAAAGTTAGTATTTCCGAATGTGCCTACATCCAAGATACTTTTTAAGATTCTAACATGAAAGTAAAATTTCTGAAAAGAAGTTTAAACTTACATACTTTTAGTCTATTATTTTATTACAAGAGATATTTTTACATAGAGAAAAATTTTAAATGTCTGTTTGTTGAATGACAAAAAATAGTTTATATGAAGTAAGTTAAGTTTTCTTTGCCTATCAAATATGTACTCCTTGGGCCATCATATTTTTAGTCAGCATCATTGTTGTGTGGCCCCCAAAATTCATATTTTGTGTTCCCACTGACTCAGTACATGCCCGTATTTGGAGACAGAATTTAACAGAGGGAGCTAAGCTAAAATGAATTGCTATGGTGGGCTGTGATTCAAGATGATTAGTGTCTTTATGGTAAGATGAAATTCAGACACAGACTTGAATAAAAGGAAGACAGTCATTCATCAGTCCAGGAGAAAGGACTGAATAATATCTTCTCTCATCTCTTAGAAGCAACCAACCTATTGATATTTTCTTTACCTCTGCACTACGAAAGTAAATTTCTGTTATTTAAGCCCCTCCCCTCTGTGATATTTTATTACTGTACCACTAGCAAACTAATAGCAACACCATTGGCTATGACATTGAGCAATCATCTGCATAGATGTGCTAGTCTGTGTTGCTAAGGGAACACCATGAGGACTTTAAGAGATGGGAATAGCTACTACTGACAGATTAAAATGGGATAGGAAAGGGGAAGAAACATGGGTGGAGACTGGAAGGAAAGATTGGGGTTTCTGTAGATAGGATCCCTCTGCAAGGTGTTTGACATGGTTAGCACATAGAACACATAAGCTAGAAAGCACCAGATGGTCCTGGTAACAGCTGTGGGTAGATTTCTCTTATTCTCCTCTCTTCCAGAAGGACAGTCATCCTTGCTAACATCTCTTCTGTTTCCTTGATAAGGAAGGATCATCTAGAAGTAGGAAGGTAGATACCGTCTGTAGCTTGCAATTCATTGAGTCTGCTAGGCAACCTTGATGGCCTACCATCTCATGTGATGTGCCAGATGGCCTAACAGTGCTTCCCATTCAAATAATTGACATATTCCCCATTTGCCACAGATCCATCCTTCCATTTACCATTGTGTTTATCCCCACTGGCCATTTCATCAAATGTAGCAGATATCATCTTGCTACTTCCATGGTTTAGATGTAATCCTGACAAACAAGAGCATAAATAAGTTCTCTACCATAACTCCCAGTCATATTCTTTAAACTTTGATACAGATTTCTAAGCAAATTACCACCCAGGAGCTGGCAGGATACATCAGCAGGTTAGTGCTATCGGTCATTCCAGACTCCAGATTTCCTCTGCAGTGAAGTAGCCAGCTATTTTTCCAATTCAGTAAAAGATGTTGTGAATAGCAACTCCTTTGGGAATCTCCTTATAAATGTGGGAATTATAGGAGCATTAATCATTCTACTTTTATTTCTTATACCAATCATTTTCAGAAGTTTAGGATCAGCTGTACGAGATGCCCAGGGAGAAATTCACACACTGCATCTACTAAACAAAAAAGTGGGAAATGCTAGGAGCCACAGGAATATGAAATAGGAATTCAGCTGTATATGGTAAAGCTATACCTGGAAGAATGAAGGAATTCTTCCAGAGGAAAAGCCAAATTTCAAGGAGTATTTGGTGTTATTCGGTTTTTAATATATCAGCTGTTTCCTGGTATGAATTTCATGTGCGCTCTCATAGCCTCCCCAAGAACGTCTAAAAAGTGTAGATGGATCATTCCCTGGACTTATACATTTAAGGTGTTTGGATAGAGTCAGGTAGGCAAGGTTTCCTGCCCCCAGGTCCTCTGCTCCTGGTCTCTTTTTAGAGGCAACATCAAGAGCATGCTTTAAGTGAATATTGTTCTAGATTTAAATGCAAGACTTCATATTCTCCTGAAAAGTTGACTTTTGCTCATCTCAACAAATAAAGAGCTCTTTTCTTGTCATGTGTGTGTGTGTGTGTGGGGGGGTTGCAGTCTGACTGTGGAGAAGACAACCTTGTATCCTCATGTACCGGTCACTGTTATCTAACGCATTGACTTGGCACTCCATCCTCTTTACTTTTGGACTCCTGGGAGGGGTGTGCTAGGATTAGAGAGGTCTGTGCTACTCCAGCAGTCTTTTCTAAAGGTTCTGACAATTTAACTCCAACCATCAAGCTTATTGAACAAGTCTTTTACCCACTGATTTCTCCATCCTAAACATAGGCTATTGGACCCTTGATAAAATTTTATAGAAGAGGATTTATATCCAACTCCACAGATCAGTGTGTGTGTGTGTGTGTGTGTGTGTGTGTGTGTGTGTGTGTGTGTGTTTGTGTGTGTATATGTGTTTAGGGGGTAGGGTAGAAGAGTATCCAGCCTCTCTCTAATCATCCCAGGAGCCATTAACACACATTATCAAGCTCCCAGAGATTGGGATTCATCCAGCCGTAGACAATTGTAAGCACCAAGACTTTTACAAGTATCTAGAAAATTTTACTGTAGGCTCAAGCTAGAAAACTAGTGGTATGGGGGGCAGGGTACAGGGAATTCCCATAGGAGTTCAAAGTAAATTAAACTCTTTAAATGGAAGTGTTAAAAATCAGCTTGAAGATTTCTGTTGAATCTGCAGTTACCATAAATTATTTGTTGATAATTCCTACCTCTTAAGAATATAATTATTAGTAATATATTTTAATTTTTTTATTTGGATATAAATTGGTCAAACATTGTAAAAAAAAAATTTAGAAAACGAAAACCCAGATATATAAGAGCCACAGTATGTACCTTCATTCACTCAGATCTGACTTCCATCATATAATTAAAAGACTTTTGTTAGGGATCCTTTTCCAGGCTGTATTTGAGTTTTTATCAAACAACAGCTGATCCACCTGCCCAGCAATTCCACATTGGTACTCATCCGACTGCTAATATAATGCCTCATTGAGAACTAAATGCTATCTTTCTTCCTTGGGCTTAAAAAAACTGAAGTCATGGATTCGTTATTTGAAAAATCCAGAATTCAACAAACAGAGATTTGGGTTACACTGCCATGCATGGACATTCTTTTAAAAATAGAAAGTGCTTTGTTACCATTGATTTAAAGCCACAAACATGCTTTGAATCGAATTCAATATATTTCCTATTTGTTTCTGATTTTCCCTTTCTTTTCTTTTAATTATTATTAGAAGGTATAAATTTCGAGAAAAGCCTGGCCCTGACAAAGCCCCATTATTTGCACATGACAAGGTTGATCAAAACCAGTTGGATTTTCCTAAGGAGCCTTTTATGTCTCCTCCACAGAGTATAAATAAATGAAAAGGATTAGATTGAGGAAACGGGGTGTAATTCATGACCAATGTGAACCACAGACAAGGGCTTGCAGATGGATGAACCCAGAAGCTTGGAGACTGCTTTAGGCAGGAAACCCCACTTGTCTGTGCCGACTTCACCAGCACCTTCAGCTTTATGAAGAAGCAGGACCCATATTTTAGTTTTGGGTGTCATCTTTATTTACTGGCGCTCTTTTGTACTTTAGTGTTTGGTATATAAGTCTAAAGCTGGTTTTGACTTTCAAAAAAAATCGATTGTATTCTGACACTGACCCTAAACTGCAGCTAAAAAATCACTGTTGTGTTCCTGGCCCCTTGGGCTTTCCCACCGCCTCATTCTTACCAAAACTCAGAAAAAGAAAACAGCTTAAAACCCACAATATAATTGACCTCCGGGATAGAAGTGGCCCTTATTGCATGGAACATCGTGACTGAATAGATTTTACATCTCGAAGTCAATAATTTGAGTAATTTAGGGAGAAGATTTTTGTGTACAAATGCTATGCCTCTCTGACCGTACAAAATCAAGCATTTTCACTAGCTTAACCTGAAGCATAATGACAATTATTTCGGCTTGTATAGCCTTCTCTGGTTTGGTCAGCTTGCTTGCCATGCATTCTCCTTGGTGAGATGGAACGGTGTAGCACAATTTCCTCCTCAAATCTGCCCGGACGTTCTGAAATAAGAGACTTTTCATGTCCCATATTCTTTCCCTGAATTCCCATCTCTATCTAATAATAATAGAGTGCTTTATAGCATATAAATCATATTTCTGCTTAAAAGTGACCTTCGGCGTGGCCCTTTTGTCTCTGCCTGTCAGCACGTACTCTCCCAGCAATAATAAGCTCCGGCCATGAACGAGGACTCAAATTAGAACAATTTCAGGGTATGCCCTTATGAAGGCCAGGATGCAGTTCATTTTGAAGTTAAATAATACAACAGCTTTCCCCAAAGTAGCCATGAGCTGGGCGGTTTCATTTTCAACAGAGCAAAGTTGACCGATACTTTTGAAGAGGAGAAAAAGAAAATATGCCCCCAAACTTAGAGTTTGAGGGAGGTGAGGCATTTCCAAGTGAAAAATCCCTACACACTGCAGCATCCGCTAAGGCACAACAGTGATTTATCATTTCTGTTTAAATACTAGCCCAGCTCTCCAAGCCGTAAGGAATTAAAACCTTAAGCTGGAGAGATGGCTCAGGGGTAAGAACACTTGCTGCCCAAGTGTGAAGACCAGAGTTTGGCCCCAGGTACAAACAAAAGTTGGGCATGTAACACTAGCACTGTGTGTGTGCACAGGAATGCAGAGACAGGAGGATGGCTGGAGCTTAGCATGATGCAAGTCTAGCTCCAGGTTCAGTGAGAGACTCTGGGTAATAAGGCAGATAATAATAGAGCATAACACCAGTATCCAGCTCTGGCTTCCACATAGGCATAAACACACACACACACACACACACACACACACACACACACACACACATGCACGCACACACACAACTTGCACACAAACACATAATAAAAAAATAAATCATAAAAAAACAAAAACACTCAATTACAAGGCTTTAGTGTAGTGGCCACAAGCAGGTAATTTTCTGAGTTTAGTATTTCCCAGTAAAGTAATGTTATTTAATGGCTGTAACGTTTGTTTAGGGGAATTTGGGACAAGACTGAATTTTTAGACGTTGGCCCTTAGAAGCATTTTCAGCTGACTACTGACAATAGATGGAGAGGAAATTTGCTTCCAATCAAGCAGATAAATTCATTTTAAAATACTGCTGGAAATTTTCTTAGAATCATGGTTCCCCTTGAATCCTAATAAAAGCGGAACTTTCTTCTACTGGGTTGGTTGATTTTCCAGCATAGTCTGTATTCAAGCAAATGGCTTCCACCTAAATACAATAAGACCAGCTGTGCAGTGCCCCAAACTGTAAAGGACTCCCTCAGTAGTCCGAGAGTTCTATCAAGAGAGAAATGAAAGAGAATCTTTGGCCACCTTCAAAATCAGAAGACTGGAAAATACCCTCTTGGTTACATCTTAGTCATCCTTCCAGGGGTCAAGAAGGTAAGGTAAGGGGGTCAGTGGAGACCTGGGAGATCTAACCCCTGTCCTAAAACACTTTCAACATGCACACACAACAGAGCTGAGATCTTTCAAGAGAAAGGATCCCATTTACTTGTGTTGATTCTAATGTTCTTTGACTTTAACTCCATATGAAAAGCTTTGCTCATCACAAACCCTCAGGTAATTTCCTTATATTAACGATTTCCTAGGAACAGTGGTCTATGAGCCACTAATTTAAAGCTTATTGTTTTAATAATAACAGGACAAAGCTCCGGGAAATAATGTACCAGCTGCTGGAGATCCTAGGGAGCAATGCTAGAATCCCCAGCCTTGTAGCCATCTCATATTTTTCACTGGACAACCTCAAAAAGGGGATGAATTTATATACTACCTCTATATGGGTACACTCATTCCTTGTGATTCACCTACACTGCTCTTTTGATTCATTGACATTCTTCTCAGGAGAGCCTCTCTTGGGCCCCTTTGAACTATAGGCCATGTGAACGATCATGGCCACTATCGAAACATGAGCCTTGCAGTAACATCTTGTCCAGTCACACACAAAGACACATGGCTGGGCTCGCTGCTAAGATGAGTGTGGAGGAAGATAAAAGACTGAACTCACATGCGAAGACCCTGCCTTTAATAAATGTTACCCTCACATCTGGTTTGCTGGCTGGGTTCCCCAGGAGTCATTCTGTGGACAGAACCAGCATCTCGGTTTCTTCCCCTAGAGTTAATGAAGGTTCGGAGTCACTGGCAGCAGGAAAACTTCTTTCTGACTCTTTTCTCACATCTGGGAGTCAGTTGATTTCTCTCAGTTAAAAAATGACTGGGCTCACAAGTCAACTCCGTTGCTCAAAGTTTGAGAGAACTCTCAGAGTCAAAAAATGCTAACCAGTCTGGCATGGGACAGGACAGGGAACCAAAGCTTAAAAAGAGGCTTTGGCAGATTATAAAAACTCTTAATGGTAAGCAGAGGGAGCTCCCCGCAATCACTGCCCCTCACAACTCACCACACTGTCCTGGCTGCTCATATCAGCGACTTTGATCTCAGCTCACTCTTCTGAATGTCTAGAACGGGCCAGGTGGGAGATTCCCAGGCTCCCGCGGACTCTACAGGGTTGAGTCTAAAAAAAAAAAAAAAAAAAAGATCAATTACCAGATGGCAGCTGAGCTATGAAGCCTCAGTCCCTTGTTTGTGTTAGTGACAAGCTATTCTTCATTGTCTGTGTCCCAGAGACAAAGTGCAGGCCTCACTCGGGCCTGTCAATAGCAGTGACATAGAACTGTAAAGAACTCAGTGGAGGGGAGAGACATGATGCTTCCTTTCCTGGTGGGAATGGTTGTTGATCAGATCACCATGTTCAAATACCATTCCCAAACAACAGACGCAAAAAAAAAAAAAAAAAAAAAAAAAAACCCAACCCTCTGGATCCTTAATCATCTGTGATACTGTGTTTCCTCAGTGCTAGCCCTCAATTTCTACAGGATGTGGTCTTTATCTTGATTGTTTTTCCTTGTGCCAGGGCAGTGCCTGTCAATGTTTAATGTGCATACAAATCACCCAGGGATTTAGTTGAGCTACAGATTCTAACTCAAGAAGCCTGGGCTGGGTCCTGACGACATGTCACCTCTCTTAAGTCATTCTTCGGTGATGCTCCGGCTTCTTCTAATCTACCCAGCATCCTGAGCACCAAAGCTCCAGCATATTAAATGGAGGGCTGAATCACTGTCATGGTTTCTGTCATGTGTTCAAACCAATCGTTAAGCGGTGGACTGGATTCCAAAACAGCTGCTTGGAGTTGGTGCTAAAAGTTAGGGATGGCCCGTCTTCCAAGGCAGGACTCCTCCTGAGGCAAACTGAGTAAAATGGGAGCACCTGCCCCTTTCAACCATTTCCTTTCATTTATCATCATAGTTCATGAGCTTTGGAATTTTCCAGCAGAAAAAAATGAATGGTAAAGGGCATGCCATCACAGGCTTCAAGTGGCACTCTCTTGAACTTCTCTTCCCTTTTGCACACTAATGGAGATATCAGACCTCAAAGGTACCTCCGAATTCTCCTTTATCAACCCCACCTTTGCCAGACAAGGCCAAAGAGCAGAAAGGGAATTAGGTCAACGTTTGAATGAGTGTTGTAGCGTTTTAAAATGCAATCCATTTGTATTCACTTTGGGCGATGTAAAGGTGAAACTCTGCATTTGAAGGGTAGCTGGATCAGGATCCTGTCCTCAGCCACCCATCCTGTAAATGTGGTCTAAAGTCTATCTCTTCATTCAGAACAACCAACCAGGGGTCAGGAAACAAACAAACAAACAAACAAATGCTTGTGGCTGGTTAAGATACTGAATTAGCCTAGTCCTTCAGCTTGTGTAATAAAAAGTAGGATGATTATGGAAGGCACTGGACTCTAAGGAGTGGTGAAAACAGGACCTTACTCAGGGGAAATAGGAGGACAAGGCAGAGGGTGTAGTCACGCCCACCAGTGCCTACTTTGTGATACCAGTCCTAGGTAACCTGCAAGACCTGCTTTCACAATGTTCTGATCAGGCCAGGCAGGATCAACCTCTCTCAACTCAAGCAGAATCAACCTCTCCTTATTACTATCCTAGCACTTACCATTTGACTTGGGGTCAATGCATCCTGCCTCCTTCTCTAGACTGTAGCCAGCCTGAAGTCGGGAAACACACCTGCTTCATCTCCGAATCTCTCCAAGGGACGTCACAGAAACTCAGATGGGAGTTGGTGGGCTAGCACACACCTTTAATCTTAGCACTTCAGAGGCAGGAGCAGGTGGATATCTGTGAGTTCAAGGCCAGCCTGGTCTACATATTGAGCTCTAGGCCAGCCAGAGCTACACAGTGGAAACCTGTCTCAAAAAAAAAAAAAAGTTAGAGAGGAAGTAGCAGCTTGAGAGATGGCTCAGTGGTCACTTTGGCAGATTGACAGCTGCTTTTAACTGCAGATCTAGGGGATCCATTTTCCTCTTCTGGTCTGCATAGACATAAGCACTCATATGCACACACACACACACACACACACACACACACACACAAGCACACTCGTGTGTGTGCATGTTGAGGCTTGAGATTGATGTCATAGATCTTCGTTGACTACTCTTCCACCTTACCTTGAGACAAGGTCTTAGGGAATCAAACCCTGAGCTTACCATAGGGCTAGTCTTGCTAGCCAGTTTGCTCTGGGAATGCCCCGTGTCTGGCAGCCTTAGAATTACAGGTGGGTTGCCAGGCCACCTCACATTCACTTGGGTTCTGGGGACCCCAACCCTGGTGAGCAGCAAGTGCTTTAACCACCAAGCCATCCTCCCAGCCCTACTTGTTTCTTTTAATAAACAGCATGGTAGCATTAGTCATGGGGGGTGTTTTAAACCTGGATGTTTCTGGAAGTCCTTATTTCCTCTAACTTCTTCTAGTCTGCTTTCTCAAGCAACCAATTCTCCACGTCTTGCCCTGACTCTATCCTCCCATTCTTTCCCTTTGCCTTCTTGCCAAATCAAAATGCAAGGCCATCATCTCTGTTTATTTTAAGAAGCCTCAACATGGGACATGGCTTCAACTGAGATTTTTCTGGAACTTTCCTAGAAGTCCCACCATAGAAACATAAATTGTGATGACATTCAAAACACACTTAAGTGGAGGTGGCAATTAACAGATTGAGTAGCGCCAAATGTTATCAGTTCATTTTATTATCCTGAGCCCTTAAAAATACATCATGCTTTTTATGTTTATGATTGTAGGATGCTGCTGTGAAGTGGGGCCGGTATTATGTCTTTTGATGGTGGATTTAATACAGTTTAACCGAACACACACAGACAGTATCCAACAGTTCAAAAGCTTGTTTGTGTTAGGTATAAACTCATTGCTCTTCCTGTTTCAGGGGACTAGTTTTTATTTGCTTAGTCTCAGACTGATCCTCTCCTTAATTATACTGCTGATTTAGAGAAGTATTAATCAACAGCAAGCATACAATTTCTTTAGATTGCTACTAAAAGGAAATATTCACCTTAATATAAAGTTAATTTAAAAAGAAATAGGAACACAGTTGGTCTTTAAGTCTCTGATATTTTTTTTGACATCTTTGAGATGTTTGATGTGGACTGCAAAACAAAGTGTGATGAATAACTCAAACATCCTAAGTCTTTTATTTTTTTAACCAAACCTTTGAATAATTCACAGGTTAGCTATCCTGAAGGAAACTCACTTTTTTATAAAGGTAAGACCTCAGTGTTGTCAACCTTGACCTTCTGAGGGCATAAAATAAACTGTAAAAGCAATAATCCTAAATTCTCAAGGTGTTAGTCCAAGTTTATGTCCTCAGAATTGATTTTATTTTCTCACTGGGTCATTAATGCAGCCTGGCTTCACCTACTGAGATGGCTCTCAGTATGAACTGATTAATGACGTCATCCTCTCTGTGGTTTAGTTTTACAGGGCACAGGTTATATTTAGAAACTTGTTAGCATTGGCATCCACTGGCTTTCTTTTATGGACAAGCCTTGTGGTACATTTCTTCTTACACTGGCACAAAATGTTGTTCTTTCTTTACTTTTCCCTCTCAGCAAGGAGAGGATAAACCTCTGTCATTTACAGAGATTTATGAATAAACTCCTTGAGAAGCCTTAAGAATCTGTAATGCTTTGCTCTGACTCTTGAATGTAAAGGGAAACACACAGGGTGCCTTCCTCTGACTGCGTCTGAAAGTCACTGTGGTCTTGATGGCTTTCCCTTCACAAAATTCTGTAAAACTTCCATTCACATCAGAAGTAAATACAGACCTCATTAACATCTTTGCATGTACATTGCCGTGGATGTTGTTCTGAATAACTTATTTGAGTCAATGCCCTATCGATCGCACCACTGAAAACCTGGCATTTGTAAATATTTCTCATTTTATGGGGTGATTATAGGGTGCTATGCCTTACGCAAAATTCTCTTACAAGATGTTTCTATTCATTGACTAATACCTAAAGTGTTTGGCATCTTTGAATTTTTTTTTTCAAAATTCAAAAGATCAAAATAAAATTTAAAAATAAATAAAAAGAAAACAAGGCCAGATTTGGTGGCACATGCCTTTAATCACAGTGTTTGGGAGGCATTGGGAGGCATATCTCTGTGAGTTAGAGATTGGTCTGATCTGGCCTACATGGGGGAGTTTCAGGCCAGCTGGGGTTACATAGTGAGACCTTGTCTCAAAAAAAGAAAAAAAAAGTTGTGTCTTAAAACTACATAGATTCATAATTTTTCTAAATTGAAAGAAAACCAAGGATCAAGCTTGAATTTACTTGAGTTCAAATCCAGTTGATGCATCAAAGGTTGTCCACATCCACTGCTCATTTCTGCCTAGGATTCCATATCCGCAAGTTTCTTGGTCTTGACTCCATCTCAATGGCAAAGTTTCGAAGAACTCATTCTTCCCACTAGCTGAGGAGTTCTGAGCAGTTAGAGTTTTCAGTGTAGACCCCAGCAGTTTACAGCATTCTGTGAAGCAAGCCAAGCACAGATCATGAAGTCCAGGTTCATCTGTACCATGTTTCCTTTCTTTTCAAATATATGTAGCTCTGGGCATTCATGGATTTGAAATTTAGTCAAAGATTTTTCTAGTGTTTTAGTGTGTCCAATGACATGCTCACTTTTCATTTGTGCCCAGCATATTTATTGTATACTTGCTGCACAATATCCCATGGAACAACCTTTATATATGATGATTCCCACCCCCACGAACAACCTTTATATATGATGATTCTCATCTTCTCAAATTTTAGCAAGAACTATGCTTGCCATTTGCATTGAAAACTGAATGTAACACAAATTGCTAAAATGATCTTTAAAAAAAACCCAGAGCCAGATATTGGGGTAAATATTGAAAGATCGGAGAGACAAAGGAACAAGCCACTGCCACATTTTACCTCTAGGACTCCTCAGCTTGAAAAAAAACCTTCATTTCCTGTCTCCTCATGCCTTATATACCTTTCTCTGCCCAGCCATAACTTCCTATCTCAACCTTCCTAATGCTGAGATTAAAGGCATGTGACTTTCAAATACTGGCATTAAAGGTGTATGACACCACTGTCTGGCCTCTATGTTTAATCTAGTAGCTTTTTCTGTTCTCCAATCTTCAGGCAAATTTTATTAGTGTACACAATATATCACCACATTTCCCCTTTTTGTCTAAAATAATAAAAGAAGGTTATAACTAATATAAGAAAACTTTATACAATAAGTACAATTAAGTATATACAATATATACAGTCAAGAATTACATTAACAATGTCCAGTCTATAAACATTTGACAAATTCAGAAAAAATATTCCATTATTTATCCTATTTTGGGGAGTCTAAAATGTTGTACCTAATTAACTTTCTATACTAACTTTTATTAAACAGAAAACTATCTTCGAAAATTATACACTTTACACATCTTTAGTGAGTTTCTTTTCTGAATTTGTTAACAAGGAAAACTATAACTATCTAGTCTTCAACTCCCTCAGAGACTTGAGAAAGAAATAATATTGACCGAGTAAGCAAGAAGTGCAAACAAGCAACTTCCATAAAATGTGAGAAATGACAGAAACAGCTGGCTGCCTGGACAGTCACCCAAGGTTCCTCTGCAATGTTGGGGTATCCATCTTTGGCCTACAAGCCTAGCATATATGACAAACTTATCTGTGAAGCAGGATTTTCTGAAGGGCCTTCCTACCATGTCTTGGCAAGGTTCAGCAGTCTTTTCTTTTGTGTCCTGCTTGTCACATTTGGACAGCATACTGTCAGCAATGGAGGCAAGGACATTTCTTACCCAGTGACTGACTTGCCACAAAGAAAGTAAATTCCATGTGGCGTTTCTTCGATGCCCATCATCTTCTCTGAAGTAGATTGGTGCTGCCAGGAGCAGACATGTCTCATAGTCACAAAAAATAAGAATATATGTTATTAAAACAACTTAATGTCATATTCTGTAGAGCTCTGAAGTGTTTGAAATCTGTCTATTTAAAATATGTCTGTTGGACCTTGAAAACATGCCTAATATGACTACAAGTTCAATTGTAATAACTGACTACTAACTTTCAATTTTATATCCTAATTAGTTGGTAATAATAACTTTCACTGACTAGAAATTTTCACTATATTGTTAAATGAACTGTATAGGTACAAAACTTTGAACAAGGTTAGAAGTGTATGTGTAGTATGTTCTAACAAAATTAATCTCAAATTTGGGTCAATATGCAAAATTTGTACACAATATACAAATATCCAATACAATGTAAAATATTTAAAGCTAGTAGTGGCTTTTTAAAAGTAGATTCCAATAATCTACCTTTTTATCTTATCATATCTATATCCTTGCTTTTTTCTTTTCAGAGTAGATTCAATAATCTACCCTTTTATCCTATTATTTCTATATATTCCATTTCTATATCATGTACCCATTTCTTTTAGAAAGAAATTGACTATGACCAGTAACAATTTTTAACCAACCCCTAAACAAAGCCAAACATCCATAATCCATTTGGGGGGAATGTAGGCATAGTTTTTTTGGCTACTTCCTGCTGACTAGGAGCACTAGTAGTCTTATGGGGACACAAAGAAAATTTAGGATTATGGTCAAGTTCTGATTAGAGTAGTCTGTAAGTATCCTCTCAGCTAGCCATCTCAATATTGTCCTGATCAGTTTGTAGTCCTAAGCCAATCTTCAGGTGGTGTTTTTCAGCTTCGTGGTGCAATCATTGTCCTCATGGAATCATCATTGTGGGGTTGTATCATCTTTTCAAAAACTTCAAAGGTCATTTATCAGGCATGGTCATGGTTCACTGCAGAAAAACTTTTCCATGGGACATTTTTCTCTGGATGATTTGTCCTTTTTCTTCAGATGTCCCATTTGTCCAGTGTTCTTCAGATTCCTTAGCCTTCATTCTCCTGAAAGACAAAAGCAAAACCATTCCCCAACCCTAACCTTAGGGTTTCCAAATCTAATCTTCATCAATTTTGATTTATAGTTTTTTCTGATATTTTGTTTTCTCTTCTATTGCTGTTCTGTCACCCTGAGCAGTATGGCTTTTTACAATAGGCATTAGGTTCTTTAATTGCTCTGGGAAGAAGTTTCTTCCATAGTGATGGGAAAGGACTGAACCAAATTTGATATGGGGGCCTGCAAGTGGCCCCTCAGGGAGCTTCTCGATGGCAAAGGATTACCTTGAGTGTCCCTTCTTGATCTACATTCCTTAGTCCAATGTCTGCCTTTGCCACACCTTTTGCATAATCCAGAAGGGAGGGGCATTCTATTGGGATTATTCCTAGCAAAAACATTGTTTCTAGAAATATCCTGTTTACAGTCCCTTTTTAGGTGACCTTGTTTATCACAATTGAAACATTACTATTTTTCTTCAAACTTCTGGAAATCACCTCTCCTATCCAAGCATCATCATGATCATGAGATTCAATATTAGTTGTGTCTCAGATCCATTCCTTCAAGGGTGCTGATCTTGCCTCTAGCAGACTAATTACCCTTTTGCATTGTGCATTAACATTGTCAAAAGCCAGAGATTCAGTTATTATCTGTCTAGCTTCTGAAATTAGTATCATTCTATTTACTGTTGAAGTCAGACTTTGTAAAAAAATCAGTGAAGGTTTCTTTTGAGCCCTGTATAACTTTTGTAAATGACTCAATTTTCTTTCCTATTTATTCAATTTTGTCCCAAGCATTCAAGGATGCCATACAGCATAAATCTAGGGTGTAGTCATCATATAAAGATTCTTTGTATATCAGTATAATTGCCTTCTCCAAGAAGTTGATCTTGGGAAATTTCCATACCTCTAGCCCTACTTCACTGTTGAATGGTCTTAGCCTCAATCTTTCACCAGGACCTCCATTGTAATTGAGGACCAGCCTCTAACATGGCTGTAACCAAATCTCTCCAGTCTTGAGGGACACTTCTATTTCAAGTTGACCATGAGTTTAACATCTGCTTCATGAAAGAGGAGTGGATGCCATATGAGACTATTGCTTCTTTGAATCTCCTCAAATCTAACATTTTCACAGGAGTCCAATAAGCTCATACACAGTCTTGAGGATATCTATCATTTGGCAGTTCTTGTAAGGTTACTGGATAGATTAAGGTTGGCTGTTTGAAAGCCTTAGGCTGTTTCTCTGTAACCTTATACTGCAATGCTGAGATTGGTTCTCCTTTAAATTTTTCTGTCTGGGTCTGGATATTTCTATGACCTGTTTTAATAAGTTTTTCTAAAACTTTTATTTTGGCAATCATTTTAACCAACTGTTTTAATGATAGAACAGAAAAGGTCAAACAAATAATATAATTGACATTACATAAATCCCATCAACATTAATTATCCTTTCATTTAATTGTTTCATTTTCAGACCATTAATCATATTATCAAACAGAGACCAAACTCCCTCCATTGTAAAAATATTTCCTATTTTTTCATGTGGGGAAAAAAAACTTTCTTTTAACTAATTCCTCCTTTTAAGAAATCTTTATTGACTCACCAAATCTGCTTTATTGTCTCACCCAATGACGATTCAGATAACAGTGTGGCAGCAGCCTGAGGAGGAGGCCCAAGGAAAGTCAAAACCCACCAGGAGAGGAAAGAAGTTGAAGATCCAGCCATCGGCACAGGGAACTTGTGAAAGTGGCTAACCTATGGAGTTTGCTGCAAAAAAGGCAGCAACAAAAACTTAGCCAGCAGATTGGGGACTCTGGCTGTGTGTAATACCAGTCTGAGCCACAGGCTAGTAGCTTTTTCATGAATTTGTGCCCAAAACATTGGGTGCCAGGCGTAACACAAATCGCTAAAGTGGTTTTTAATTTAAAAAAAAAAAAAACAACAACCCAGAGCCAGATATTAGGGGAAATGTTGAAAGATCAGAGAGACAAAGGAAGAAGCCACTGCCACATCTTACCTGTAGAACTCCTCAGCCTGAAAGAGCCTTCAGTTCATGTTCCTGTCTCCTCACACCTTATATACCTTTTTATACCCAGCTATCACTTCCTGTCTCAACTTTCCTAATGCTGAGATTAAAAGCGTGTGACTTCCAAATACTTGGATTAATGGTGTGTGCCACCACTGCCTGGCTTCTATGTTTAATCTAGTGGCTTGTTCTGTTCTCTGATCTTCAGGAAAATTTTATTAGGGTACACAATATATCACCACAACTAAAAAACAACATCATTCATTCATTCAAAGCAAAACAAACAGATCTGATGGTTAAACCGAGTCTTAAACAGATGCAAAACCAGCAACCATCCTGTAGACCAGGTTAGTACTATTTCCAAATACATCCACACTTGACACATCACTTCAGCACATGTTTCAAAAGTAGAGATGATGGATATTTTAGTCTTCATAAAACATGCCCTCTCTACAGACTTTATATATATATATATATATATATATATATATATATATATATATATATATATATATATATATATGGTAATTCTATGTAGATATTTCTCAATCAAAATTAAGGTTCAGTAGCTGTTCTACTGTGGGAAGAGAGATTTAAAAATTTGAGAACTAAGCTCCGATTTACATGAGCCCAATTGTGGTTTAAAGCAACTAAATACAAGTACCAAAATCTAAGACATTTTATGGCTCACATGAGGAAATGATTCTAAATCCCTGTTTTCTCTAGCAGGGAATTCCTTTGGTGTGTTTTGGAAACAATTCTATAAATGTCAGTATGTTTTATGCTAATTCTTCATATACAATGCATTAATTTTATAGGGATGTAAATCACGAGATTTTATTATTCCTTTTACATTGTGTGCTTCTTTGAGAAGAGTCATGACTCCTTGATTTATCTTTATACAATGTTTTAATTGTCGGTACTGGCTTTTTAATGGTGGGTCAGATTCCCTCAGAATTGAACTTGCTGATTATGTTTGTATAGATGCCAATACATAGATTCATTATCTTTATTAATAGTGCCTCTGAGAGCTTGCCTTCTACTGTTAGCATATAACTTTGCAGTGTGTGTGTGTGTTAACACATGCTCATGCATGTGTGTGTGAATGCACATACACACATATGTGTGCATGCACATGGAGGCCAGATGTTATCTCTTCCTCTATGACTTGCCACCTTATGATTTAAAGACTGGGTCTTTCAGTGAGCCTGGAACTCACCCAATGTCTAGATTAGCAAGTCAGTGAGTTCCAGGCCTCTTGCCTTCTGCATCTCAGTGCTGGGATTGCAGGTGCATGTTACTGTGCCCAGCTTTTTATGTAGGAGCTGGGTATCCAAACACGGGTCCTCAAGCCTGAGTAGCAAACAGTTCGCTGACTGAGCCATCTCACCAGCCCCTGGTGCTTTATTTTTTAAATTTTTAAGAATCTGCTCTTGATATGATTTGGGTAACCTTGATAATGTTTACCTGCACTTACATTTTCCTCCATTTTACACACACACACACACACACACACACACACACTCATGTGTGCGCACACACACAGGGATAATATTTCCCTCCCAGCGTTCCACTGAAGATCAAATCAGCTCATCATATCCTAAAGTTTCTTCATAAGTTTTAGACCCAGGATCAAAAGATTAGCTTCTTTTAATTTATTACGTTCATTTAAAAGAGCCAAGTAAAGTGTGGGCTTAGTATTGCCAGCCTGTGTCTCTTAGAAAAGGATGGAAATCGACTTCAGTGAATTATAAAAGCTACAATCTTCCAATAATATTTACATTAAAATGATTTATGGTTTGTTAATACTTATAAAAAATAAAAATTAACCACTGCTTGGATTTTAGTGTGTTCTTTACATGTCATTTTGCTTTTTACAAAGCATACACACTGTCTTCACTTAGAGATATATTGTAAGCACTTTCCTTTAACTATACAGTCTGCTGACATATATTTTGTAATCACACATATTGTATGATAGATTTCGTTTTTAAAAGGTACTGTAATAGCCTTAGGCTACTTCCTTGGAGTGGTCTCTTCAGCTGCTTCTATTTCTCTTTTGTTTCTCAGAGAAACAAATTCTGTTGTCAAGTTTTCTATCATTCAGAAAACAGCACTATACTGTAACCTCACAAAGTATAGGAAACAATGTCTATGCTTGTTGATCAGAAATACTGGGGTGTTTTGTACCCTGGGAAGAGACTCTCCAGATCCCAGCCCCCAGCTGATTTGCTAGTATTTTCAAAACTTTAGCAATTTCCATTTTGATAGCTAGAGACTGATATCTGTGCTCTTGATATGATTTGAGTAACCCCCGATACTAATTTTCCTGTACTTACATTTCCCCCAATTTTGTTATATTAGTACTTCTGTTTGTCTTTTGGATATACTTTACTTGTCATTGTGTGAAAAGAATTGGGTTTATGTTTAGAAATGTCTGCAGTGTCTTAATATTTAATAAATGTGTATCCAAAATTTTCTTTATGTGAATGATTTTATTGGTGAGCCTACAGTTTTGATTGGTCGGGCATATATCTTGGTATATCACATAAGTACGTATCATCAAAGTTTTCTTTCTAAATATATTTACTAGATCATAGCATGTTGGTTTCATAGATTTCCCAAGTAGCCACACAGCAGAGCCAGCTTCCGACATGCCTGTGATTAATGATGGGAAAGCCTTTCACAGGGCTCTTGTTATAAAATATATGCACATGAGTAAGAGCTTTCCTGATGCCAACAGCAATAGTCTGAAAATATTTATTTTAAAATGCATTTAAATAAATGAAAACTCATGAAATTTTATATTTGAAATGTCATGTTATCATATTTTAAATGTTTTTATGTAAATGGTTTCCATGGGTACACATTCTTTCCCATGAATCACTTTTTTACACAATTCACCAATTTCATAATTCTGGATTTACCCCTATTTTACTTAAATTATAGTTGCTTTATAAAGTATTATATAATTTAATGGTAAATATCCTCCTACATCATTCTGATTTTAAAATTATTTTCCTAGAAATTTGAGTCAATTTGATTCTTCCCAATGAAATTCAAAGCCATTATGTCAAGTTCCAAGAAAGTTATAATGGATTATTAATTTAAATGACTTTAAAAATAAAACTGATTTGAAAGAAAGTTTTTTTGGTTTTAGAAAATTTTTATAGAAAATAAATATATTTCCAAAACATTTATTGGCATTTATTCACAGTACACTGTGTTGGCTTCCAGTTGTATCAGGCATTTGATCATAATTAGTCCCTTTTACCCCCTCCTCTTAGTCCTACCCACTGGCCTTTTTCCTCCTGCTTATATATGGCTTTACATATCTAAAAAGAACTCAAGGATACAAAAATGAGAGAAAACATGTGTTATTTGTCTGTCATTTACTTCACTTAATATGCAGATTCTCAGATTCATCTGTTTTTATTTTAATTGTATTGTTTCATTTTGATGTTATTAAAAATGTAATAGAGCCTTCTCCCCATTATTTTTTGGAATAGGACTGTTTGCATCTAAAAGTTCATTATTTGTGTACATATACTTTATAACAAGCTTCCCTATGAAAGCCATCCCATTAGCCAGGCGGTGGTGGCGCACGCCTTTAATCCCAGCACTCGGGAGGCAGAGCCAGGAGGATCTCTGTGAGTTCGAGGCCAGCCTGGTCTACAGAGGGAGCTCCAGGAAAGGCACAAAGCTACACAGAGAAACCCTGTCTCGAAAAACAAAACAAACAAACAAACAAACAAACAAAAAAACAGAAAGCCATCCCATCATAAACATAGGTATGTTGGAAACTGGCCCTGCTGAGTGGTTACTTCAGAAATCTGACAGAACATTCCAAATCTAGCTTGTTTGCATGTGGCTTTAACATAGTGATTCCTTTGTTATTAACTAATTTAGACAGATTTTCATTCATTCAGTCAGCAGATATGTCTGACTCCTCTATAGTCTATGGGTATAACCAACAGAAAAGTCAGTGGGGGACAGCAGCCTTGGGAAAGCCTCCTTCAGCAACTATGGGAGGGTGGTTCCTAACATCCATCAGTCTGTCCATCATCTCCCTCTAATGGCTTCTAATAGTTTTCCCACCTTGTTGAGCATCAAACTTGTATAAGGAACTTGATAAAATGCCAACATCCAGGCCTAGTTTTCTTTCTCTGAAAAGCCTAGCCATCCACATGCCCTCTCCAGGTAATTCCGAAATGTGCCACATTTAAGCTCTGTAACCTAAAACATCACATGTCAATGTTTTACCAAACATGCTTAACTCTCAAAACTGATTTAAGTGGTAGCTGCCACCACTGTCCTCATTTCACAAATGTGTCTACTGAGGCTCAGCGAGATGAGGGAAAGCACCTGACACTTGCCTGGAGGACAGCTCAAGTAGGTGGGAAGTACATAGTCACTTCATTCTCTGTAATCACTCTCCTGGGCCCCATTAACCTTCACCTCACTTAACTTTAGTATTCATGCATTTTTTGTATGCTCTTTCCAGGCTTTGGGTGATAATGAACTAACTTCAAATGCCACAAATAAAAATAAAAAATATGATAAATGTTTAACATTCAGTCAAACGTAGACTTGAAAAAAAACAAGAAATCACAAAATCATCCATTTATTCAGTTATGAACAGCCTTTTAAAAGGTGAATACCAAAAGTGGTGGTTTGAATGAAAATGTTTCCTCAGGTCTTCGTTTGTGGAGGTATGGGGTGTGGCCTTGCTGGAGGAAGTGTGTCACTGGGGACAGGCTTTGAGAGCTTAAAGACTCAAGCCATTCCAGTTTTGTCTCTGATTTGTGCCTGCATTTGAAGACATGAATCCTTATATTTGCTTCAGATGTGGCGCCTCTGTCCCATGATATTGATGTACTCTAGCCCTCTGGAATTGTAAGCCCAAAGAAGATTTTCGTTCTATAGGATGCCTTAGTCATGGTGTCTTACCACACCAATGGGAAGGTAACTAGTACCCCAAATAAATGAAAGCAAGGAGAGTAGGAAGGGAGAAAGGAAGGGAGGGAGAGAGGGAGGGAGAGAGGGAGGGAGGGTCAGAAGACAATTGCAGAATATAGAGCATATTTCTTAATGGAGTGTGCTCACACAAATGATTTTAAAAATATTAAATTAGAAGAGAAATGAAGAAATCTACAATCAACAATATTCCCCCCCCCCACCTCTAGATCATGGCTGAATTGCTTTCCTTCTGGTACATTTCTGTATTTCCTAATTTATTTTCTTGTAGCATACATTGTTTCTATATTCTGAAAAAACTCTTCAATGAACATTTTTAAGAGTAGAAACATAAATGGATTTATGAATAGAGACTTGTGGATTTGCCAGACAGGGGCTCACACAGAGAAAATTAATTCACCTATGTTAACTGAAAAAACATAGTCACATATTAAGTCTATCAAGTAAAATTTTGTTCTACACAAAAAAAGGTAAGTATGCAGGAAGAAAATGTCAACAATATTCATTTCTCTCTCTCTCTCTCTCTCTCTCTCTCTCTCTCTCTCTCTCTCTCACACACACACACACACACACACACACACACACACACACACACACACACACTTCAAACTTGTATAAAAACCTTTTGGTTCGCTAAGAAACTCAGCATAAGTTCTAACATCCTAAGAAATTTGTTAGGCATTTGTCAGTATAAAACTCCTTCGCGAGCTCAGCATACTAAACTTAGAGCTGCCTTCCTAAGCTACTTTGAGGAATTTGTCCAAGTCGATCAATGAATTTAGTAGTTTTGCATGGGACAATAATAATTGGTATCTCAGGTGTTTCAAATGTGCAGCCAGCATTAGAAGTAGAAGAAGAGTTTCAAAATATGCTTTTCTAACTTCAATTCCTATGCTAATCTTACTGTTTCTGGCCCCAGGGAATAGAGTGCCCACATAGAGAAGTCTTAAGAAGATTGCTTACAAGGTTTGTCATTTTTATGATATTTAAGGGCCAGCAAGCAAGCTCAGCAAGCCTGGCAACCTGAGTTTGAGTCCCAGAACCCACATAAAGCAGGCAAGGAACCCACATAAAGCAGGCAAGAGAAAGCTGACACTACCAGGTTGTTCTCTGGTCTCCACACACATGCTGTGACATATGTGTCCACATACGAATAACACATGCGCGCATGCGAGTGTACACACACATACACACACGCACACTGATAATCGTAAGATACTGAGCCATGTCTTTCTTGAAGAACCTATGTTCCCATCATTACAAATACCTTAAGAAAACATCTATTTAACTGCAATGCTAATATAGGCGATTCTAACATCATACTTCACTTACATATAAAATTAAAGTAAATAAAGATTTCAAAGTTCCCCCAAAGAAAGTAATGAAGTATTTTATTGTGGCCTTTTCTTTCCAATTGTAAAACCAAAACTTTGACACCTTAGGAATTTAAAGTGAAAGTTAACCTTTTTGCTGAGGTATATAAAAATATATCTCTTTAATGTATTTATAATTGTGCATGGAATTACAAAATATTTATTATTTTACAGCAAAGATATCTGATATAATTAGTAAATGTTCAAACATTTCAGCAGATCTCAGATATTAATTTTTAATAACTATACTAGTAATGAGCTAATGTCCATGTTTAATAATTAACATATTAAATTATATATTCAAGGAAATGTCTTCTTTATACATTTATTGGGCACTTGCTATTCACATTATTTTAGCATATGTTTTGGCTGACCAAATTCATGACATCCACTTCTAAGTCAAGTCATTGGGAAAGTTTATGTGAGGGAGCTGGTGTTTGCCAATAGTGCTTCGTATTCTTTAATGTTCTGTAGTACCAATTAATAACCTTCACAGGACAGAGACCATAGATTTATTACAGATGCTTGGAAGACTTGCATCCCATCAGCAAAATATGAAAGAATCAACATCATGCTTCTGCTTCTAAAAATGTTTAATACTGGCTAGCAACTGATGCAGAATTCTGTATGTAAGGAAGGAAAAATACCTCATAGAGGAAGGATAGAGTTAAAGCATGGTCTCAGTTTAAAAGTTCAGTAGGACTCAGAGGACAACTTACAGGATTTTATTCTTTCCCTCCATCATGTCAGACCAGGGATCTATCTTGTCCTTACATGGCAATAAGCATCTTTGCTAAGCTGAGCCATCTCTCTGGCTCCCAGGAGGAGATTTTATTTATTAAAATATACCCAAGTTCTGAAGTTTGGAAATCTAAGTTCAAATCTTAGGTCAGTTTTGATAAGTGAGCTAATGAATATTAAACAGGTTTCTTAAAGGGTCTAGACCCTTATCCCATATTTACACAATAATGATAAAAATATGTACTCTGTATTTGTTGATGTTTATCAAAGAGAGGAAAGGTAAAGCAACCGACGTGAACTGAGAAGAGTGTAGTACTCATTTGATGAAGCAAATCTTATAGAGTTTAGGTTGTTCCATTTATCACTACCCTATCATAGATGTACTCCTTATTGTAGTTTACACACATGGAGGGAAGAAGCCATGTGATGCTATGTTTAGTGTGCTTATGATACTATATGTAACCACAGTATACATGGATTCCGGAAGAGCTGGCCGTGTAGCTTCAATGTAGGACACCTTGCTGGCACAGGCAAGGCTCGGAACTTGCTCTCCAGCACTGGAAAACCTGGAGGTTCATTGTTTATGATCAAGAACAACAGTTCAACTACACTCAAAATATCAGCTCACAAAAGAACATCTATGAGTGGTGATTTCAAAGGAGGATTGTTCTTACTTCACCACAGTCAGCCTCATCCTTCCGAGGAGTGATTGAGCCTGATCCACTAGCCATCATAGAGGGTAGGAGACACATCATTAAATCGTGCCTTCTGGAACCCACTTATACAGATGCAGGTTGTGCTCTTGTGGTGATGCAGTTCTACCCCACTTTCTTCACCTCGCTCCCATTCCATACTCTGTACCTTGCAGCGCATTCTCAGCAGAGAGGGGATCATGAGCTACTGTTTTTTCATAGAGATCAACTACACGGCTGGCTTAGATCAATGGATAATAACAAATAGGAGACAAGGAAAATTATGATTCAATTCGGACTTGTTCTTTCATGCCCTGGGTCACTGCCACCAAAACATGCCAGGACTAGCTTGATGAGAAGCCCACAGCTGCCCATGTTGACAGATATCTGACATCCAAGTATGTGTACCTACAGCTAAGAACCAGCACAGCCACCCAGCCAAACCCCACTAGTCTCCACATATATGAAGGCAAGTGGATTAAACGACACTGAAACATCACTGCTGTTTGTTACACTGCTTATTTTGACAACAGGTAACTCTTACATCAGTTCCATAAATACAGACCTATATACATGTATATATCCATGTAGACATAGACAGACCTGATAGTATTTTGAGCTGAGAAAACATCCCCCAAATAATCTCTTATATGCCTTCTTGTTAATCTTTTCAGAAGCTTATAAAATAAATAGGATAATTTTAAATTTCGATTACTGTTTCTTAAAAGGTACAGGATGATGAGTTTTAGGATGAATGTCCACTCCAAGTTCAAGGTTAATGATCTACACCTAGATATAATAGACTTCTCACTGGTGCCTAATCTTCCAACAGTAACATGAGTCTTTATGTAAGAGCTAAATAAATATTTTCAATATATTAAGTTGCATGCAGTCTAGCCCATGCACACAACTCTTGAATAGATGCTGACATCAAAGGCACATTTCTTCCACAAAAGCATTTATATCTTTAGATGTTCTTTCCTAAAAAATATCAACAAGCAATCCAAAATGTTCATGTCCTCACATTACTTCAAATCCCTTTATTTCCTGCAAATTCCAGGTGCTGATCAGTTCCCTGAGCTCCAGAGGAATCTATCGAACTGCTAGCTAAGCATTGCCAATGGGAGGTGTCGGGCACCTGCATCCAACATATCCAGTGCAGAAGTTGGTGGTTTTCAAATGAAACCTGTCATTGATTCCCCAACTCTGAGTGGCTCCAGCCATCACCAGGACAAGACTTGAACATCACCCTTCATGGTTTGCATGTGTCCAGAACCCCTCTCCCCAAGTTGGGAGATGAAAAGAAAATGCTTTGCACTCCTTTGAAAATATTCATCCCATTCTTCTTAGCTTATGAGAGCCATGGTTTTGTTTTTGTTTTTCCCCTTTAGTAATCCATTCCCATCAGGAGAAAAAGAATCATACCCATCTATTTTATATAATAACCCATTTAGGTGTTTTAGCATGGCTCAAAGGGAAAAAAACATAAGGCTCAGTTTTTTATCAATAATATAAATCTACCATTTGCTTTTATAAATCCATGGATAATTTTGAGAAAAAAAAACCTTCAGAAAAGTATGAGGAAGTAGGGTACACCCTCTCTAATCAACCTTTCCCCCCAAAATTAAATGTTTCCATGCAAGAGTTAAGGAGAAAAATAAGAGAATTTGAAAGTTAAAACACACACACAGCGATCCAACTTGAATGTACTGAAGAAATTGCTAATGACTGCACGCTCCATGCTTTTCAGTGGCCTGCTGCCTGAACTTAAACAGAGCTTCAATAAAAGTCATACAGAAAAAATAAATGGAATGGAATCCAAGGAGCTCAGCAATTATGTTGGAAATGTTTATCTAAGGAAGAAAAAAAAACTAAACATCAATTTTTAAATCCTTTTTCATTATAAAATTTAAAGGGACCAAAAGTTTCTCTCCAGATTGAACTGGGCAAATGAAATACATGTGTGTTTGTATTAGTCAGGATTCTCCAAAGAAACAGTGTGTGTGTGTGTGTGTGTGTGTGTGTGTGTGTGTGTGTGTGTGTGTCTGTGTGTGTAAGAGTATTATGATTGGAATATATGTACATATACATGTATATGAGATTTATTAGAGAAATACATACATATACATATATTATGAGATCTTTTATAGGAATTGGCTTAGGGGCTTTGGAGTCCAAAGTTTCCACCATCTGTCTTTTGCAGGTTAGAGAACCAGGGAAGCTAGAGTTATCTAAAAAGCTAAGGTGTGAGAAAGGATGATGGATGTGTTGATGCTGTAGCTCTCTGTCTGGTATGTCTGGGTTCTGAAGTTCAGAATCCAAAGCTAAGGTTACAGAGATGCCTGTTTGATCTCCAGCAGAGAGAGACAGCTCCCTCTTCCTTCATATTCTATTCTATTCAGGTCTCAATAAAGTGGATGATGCCCACTTACAGCTGCTTTTCTCGGGTCACCAATTCAAACGCTAATTTCTTCCAGAAATAGCCTCATCAAGTGATCCTCAATATCCATGGAGGGGAGTGATCATGTTTTACCAGCTATGTGGGTATCCCTAAGACATATCAAATAATGTTTTACCAGCTACCTAGGGCATACCTAAGCCCAGCCAATTTGTCATATAAAATTATCCTCTGTAGTGTGCAATATACTTTGGTGTGTCCCAAATGAGACGGCCATGTGGCTTATTCATCTCTTTCTTATTGTGAAATCTTAAAGGCTCACATCTAATCTTCAGTCTAGAAATCTGAGCATATAGGGGTCTTTATAATGATTCATCTTATTCAAAGCAGATGTGTTTCTGCCCATGTGAAAGGTATAAGTAAGCTGTTAATGGAACTAATGTGGTGATCACTTTCATTCATTTTGGGCTGTTCATGGGTAGTAACACACTGACCTGATGCACCTGGATGTGCATGTGTGTGTCCCTGTCTGTGTCCAATGTCTGTGGGTGGGGGTTATTTAAAGATATGACACCATTCCCACTGTAGGATGTTTTCATTTCCACATTAATCAAGAAGCATACTTTACAAACACTTGCCTCTATGGCTACATCTTGAACATAGCACAGAGGGCGTCAGAATTGGAACAGTCAGGATCTTAAAGGATCAATAAAACAATAGAACAGTAAAATGATTTTAACTAGACAGCATCTGTGCAGCAGATAATACAAAAAGAAAGTTGTAGATTTGGGGCCTCGAGTACAGTGAGCACAAGTAAATGTGGAGACTTGAAATTTGTCATTTTCTTAACATGATATGGGTCTTGACTAAAGTGAGGGAAATCTCAAAGCATAGGATCAAGACAATACAGATACAAGGAGAAATCACTCAGGCTTGGATAATATATGAAGACCAAAAACCCAGGCCAGCCCTAAACGAAGACCTCATACTCCATAGTTTAGTGAGACAACTGGAGATGAACATTCAAATACCAGTATTAAATACTGACAACTTGATGGATTAATGGTGTTTAACTTAAATTATCTCCATAAAGCAATGTGGAATAAAGGAACCTTTGGTGCATGGTGAGTACACAGTTAATGGTAAATGTCAAATGAATAGTTTTTTTAATGCTTTGAAGCAGAAATTTATGAATCTCAGCAGAGTCTTTGACTGCTTCATCAAATTTTGCTTTTCATTCCTGTGTAAACAGAAGATGCAAGTATTATTAGCTTTGGATTTGTTTGTCATTGTTTGTCTTGTTTTAGTGTATAAAAATGCCTTTAATTTGTGGATTAAGCAATAGTTCTCTCATGATTTCTATGGGCCAGATATCTGGAGTCTGTCTAACTCACAAGAGGTATGAGAGGTAACTAGATCTCAACAAGTTATAAGAACTAACTAGCATTATCTCAAGATATGGGGAATTCACATCCAAGTTCCTCTGTGTGATTGTGGGAAGGGTTCAGTTTTTGTCAAGTGGTTGGACTATGTAACTCAGTTCATGGCAGACTCGGGGTTGGAGGATTCTCTTTGCCCTGTGCCATTTGGGCCCCTCTCTCGAGGCTTCTTATGACTGTCTGCTTCATCAAAGCAGCCAAGAAGGAAAAGCTAGACAGAAAGATGGATGTCATGGTCCTTTCTGACATGATCTTGAATGTGACTTTGCAGCACTGATTTTCTATTCTATTCCTTAGAAGGAATCTGTACCTGCAGTTCCCACCCAAGGACAGGGGTAAACAGGAATATATATGCCTTATAGATCAAGAACTGCTAGGAGCCATCTTGGAAGCTGTTGCCCATAGACCACACTCCAAAATAACACGCTAGAGACTGAAGACTCCAGTTTGATCTCCAATCCTAGCATTTACCCAACTGCTTGGTGTAAGCACAGCCCTTGGTGGTACTAAGGTGCTGTGGTCTAGAGGTGGGTCTGGGATAGATCATTAGCACTTCAATCATGCTTTATACACAGTGCAAATGAAGGAGGCTTTTGAACATCTCTGTGAGCTTTTGTTTTTGTTCCTGTAGTACTGAGGATTGCACCCAGAGCCTCACCTAGTGTTGGCAAGTGCTCTTCCACGAAGCTCCAATCCAAACATGTGAACAGGAAAAATAGCTAAATGTCTCCATAGTTTGCTTATCTATAAAAATGTGAATAATTGCAATAATACTTCACACTACTTGTTGAGAGAATTGAGTGAATTGATACTTAGGAGTAATTTAGCTGATAGCCAGGGTTGACAACTGTATGGAGACTGTGTGCTTATTGAAAGGACGTAATGGAATAGTAAGTACAGTTGTTAGCACTAAGCCTGGCTCGTTCACTTTCAAATCATGCTATGCGCTCTCGTTAACAATTTCAATCACTTCCCCTGGGAAAGGAGCCCCCCAATTCCTCTTGTGCTGTCTTTCTGTTCCTTGATCTGCTCTTCCCACGTTTCTGTAAGGAAAATTAACTGACTCTTCTACAGAACACAAGTCAAAGAGTCCCCAAAGCTCACAGTGGTCAGCTTGTGACAATGTAACTCTCTGACCTCTAGTGTCCCAGCCAAGTACTAAGGAGAAATCAGGATAAACATGTGCAAGTCCTTCAAGGAAGGTAGAAGCCAGGCATAATCTTCTAGAAGACTAGAGAGGGCTATGGAGACCAGCATAGACATGACACCAGACAGGGCTTTGGAACTTGTGGGGTTCTGCAGTGGGGAGGTACTCTCAGGGCAAAGGACAGTGAGATCTGGCTCAAAAGCTCTGGGAAGAACGAGAACATTTTTTTTTTCACAGTTTGGGGGTCCTATGGAGATGATGCCTCTGGGGGAAAAAATTGCATCTGAACAATCTCCACGGGAAGAAAACGGTGGCATTTCCAAGAGGGAAAATAAAGCTCCTCTGTTACTTAAGTCCAAACACTAGAACAAATACTAGAATCTTGGGTCCTTTTAATGTCATTTCAAAGCTGAAGAAAGAAGCACAATAAAAGTTGAATAAGAATTTATGCTCTGTAGTCATCTACACAAGCAAGTGACCAGCAAATGCAGCACAGGGTACTTATTACAAGGTAGATCCCAGACAGTATGTGCAAGGAATTTATTGTGCTGAGGAACTAAGCCTCTTATATTAAGTGAAGCACCCTGGACATTTAATATGCTTTTTATAGCCAAGACAGCTCTTTAAATGGAAAGCAGTGCAGCTATGGGCGGGGGTGGGGTGGAGGGGCATCATATATTCTTTGCTTCCCTTTAAATAACTGTGAGATATTTTTTCTATCTTTTCCTTCAACTCAAACTACCCCCCATGACCTCATTGACAACCTTTGGTTTTGGAGATCCAGCATCATAGATAACACATGAGAACTGGAAGAGAGCCTTTTAAGAAATTTCTTTAAAAGAAATCTTTTAAGTGTAATGTGATCTGTCAAACAAATTTGGACAAAGTGAAAAGCCCATAAGGGATGTCCTTCGAGAGAAAGTAAAAGAATATTTCTTATATAATATATATATATATATATATATATATATATATATATATAGTTTCATGTACATATGTATATACATACCAGACATAGATAGACATACATATGCACAGAGGCATAAAAACAAGCATATATATATATATATATATATATATATATATATATATATACACACACACATTAAGGTACCAAATGTGTGTGTGTATATAAAAACTTTGATATAGCTATATGTATATGTAATGGTTCTAAAAGCATAGAAAAAATAATGTATAAATTTATTTTATGTGTGCTATATGCATGTACATGTTTGTGTGTATACATATGTGTGTGTTATATGTGATCTAAAGGTCAGTATCAGGTGTCTTCCTTAAATGTTCTCCTTTTTCTTTTTTTTTTTTGAGGCAGCCTTTCTTGGTCCATTTGAAACTCAGCAATTCTGCAGGACTGGCTACCCAGCAAGCCCCAAGGACATTGCTGTCTCTGCTTCTGCAGTGCTATAGTTACACACATGTGCCTTGTGCCTATGCCTGGCTTTTACATGCATGCTGAGGATTCAGACTCATTTCCTCAGGCTTGGGCTACAAGCAGTTTACCGACTGAGTCATTTCCCCAAACCCCATAAATAAACACTTTGATTTTAAGACAAAAAGACATAGTGGGTTTTGACATTACAGCAGAATCAGTGATGGGTCACTTACAGTTACATTTTAGAACAGTAGCTATCAATGACATCCTTGGGTGATCTGAGTTTCCAGAACTTAAAAGCTTGAGTTTTTCTAACAACTAAGTGGAAAACGTTACCATGTGATGAGAATATGAGGTTTTGTTTTTTATTTCCAAGAAGCATTTCTCAGAAGGAATGACTAAAATCCTGAGCCTTTTTTGAAAATCGTGATTATTTTTGTTCAGCAGACAGACATTCAGCTTAAAATCCCCCTTTGATCTCATAAAAGCAGACAATGCAGCAGAGGTCTCCAGGCGCTAGGGGAGGAGGGGGGGTCTAGGGAAGTTGGGCACCATTAGGCAAGAGAGGCTGATTTGGAGTGGATGGACTTCCTTGATCCAAGATGTACTTTTACTAGGTAGAGGCAAAGCAGAATCATTAAGTGGAACCATGTCTATCTTGGGCTGGATTCAAACCAGATGCTTTACAGTAAAATGTTTTACTTGTTTCAATTCATTATAGTCCATTGGTTTAATTTCAGTGACACATATTAACTGTATGTGTGATAATTCCTCTACGCAATGTGAAATGACCAGATCTGAGTAATTAGCTCTTGCGTCTCCTTAGACATGTATCATTTTTATACTAGGAGTCTGTGAACTCTTCCAGTTCATTATGAGATCTATGACCCATGGTTGTCCACTACAGGTGCACTGCTGTTCTCCAAAGCATTTGAACTCATCCTTTCTATAGGACCTTTAAGATACTTGCATCTAATTTTCTTCCCCGATTCTCTCACCTCTAACCTCAGGCAACCACTACTCTATTCTCTGCGTCTATGGACTATCAACTGTTTTAGCATCAGTCTATGCACAAGTACAGGCAACATTGTGTCCTGCACGTCCTCCGTGCTTGTAGCCTAAGATGACAAGATGTGGATCATTTTTATGGTTATGGGATATTTGAGAAACGTGTCTCCCTCAAACAAAAGGTGCGCCTCTTCAGATACTTCAGACTTCTCTGCAATGTGTTATGTCAATCTTAATCCATAAGGCAATGTATTCTTTTGAGCTGATGCCGTTTTACTGAAACAGTCATCCCTGTAATTCTTACTGTCCGAGACAAGCGACAGCTACAGGATGGTTCAAGAGAATTCCTAGTGAATCTCCACTCATGTGTGACGAAGGGCTGGGAAAGCACGTCTACTGACGGCTGGACACTAGCCTCCCCACTTGGTAAACTGAGGCAGACATTGGGGCTCCGTGCAGTGAGACTATTCTATTGTTGAACACAGCATGTACCTTTTGTAATAATGTGTATATGATTGCATATAGGATTGTTCTATGTTGTTAATCCTGATATGCATGAGGCATGGATAAATTATCTCTTTAAGGAATCCACTAGTAGCTTCCTTTTGAAAAGTCAGGGTTTTCTATCGCTTCTATTTCTCAGGTACTCTTCTGGTTGCTCTTGTGAGATGTCTGGGTCCAAGGAATGAGTCTTGCTCTTTAGAATTCTCCAACACATTAATTAGAAATTAAAAGGAATTTCCACTGAGTGAAATCACAGAAGAAGGGGGAGGTGGTTCCTTTTGCAGCTGAAGGCCAAAAAAGGCTTCATGGTGAAGGTGGCAGCCGAGCTGTGCCTTCCAGCTCCGTGTGCAGTGTACCTGTGCCTCCTCCCACTGTCCCATGGGAAACAGAAGGGCCAAATGCACTGGAATGAAGTAACTATTAGAGAAATAACAGAGAAGGGGTTGGCACCAGGGTGGCCAGAGAAGGATGAGATGCCCAGGCCTGTGAACTGATACATTCGTAGAACCAGAACCAGAACCAGAACCTACCCTTGGGTTTTAAGGGTAGATTTGGGTCAGTCTCTCAACCACAGAATGAGACATAATTACTCAAGGAGATGGACAGTGAGGGAAGTCTGGCTTCCAGCACAGGTGTTAGCTCAGGATCTTCAGGCTGAAATGGTCTGTTCCCAACATCTTTGTCCTCTCCCAATGTCTTTAAGGCAGACTTTTGATACTTTCCTTCACAGGAGTATTTTAGAATGGGAACTGCAATGTCCCATCATGTGTGTTAGGAATGGCAGATTCAGACCAGCCTTAAAAACACAAAGAGGAAGGCCCAGCGACAGAGTAGAAAGTCCACCTGACTTCAATGAACATACTTGAGGTCCTGGGAGCGGCCCTGATCCTCAAGTCCCAATGTCAGCCAACCCTGAGGACTCACCACCGCCTAATTTGCTACCCTAGCATGAGGGTTCCAGCCACTACCTGGAGATGTAAGTAATGTAGAGCACTTGCCTACAGAATCAGCAATGTGTGCTCATCAGAGAGTCAGAACTTTACATGCCCCACATTTGAGAGAATTTGGACTCGGTTTCATCACTCCTGTAGTCCATGGAACCTGGCATTCTGCCAATGGTCTGACACTGTCAGTCTTGCCATCTTTTACCCTATTGACTCCACAAATATCTGGTCTCAGAACATGGTGACACAGTCAACTTCAATATCCAGTTTTGTGAAGCCTTGAATTTTTTGGAAAGTGTTTTCCTGGAACCATAAAACCAATTCATGATGCTAGGTTGTCTAGATCAAAGACATGGGTTTGCATAAAGAGGTAAGATTAGCAGTGAGAACATCACATGGCCCTTCTGGAAAATGAGCAGAAATATCTAAGACAGAACCGTAGGTCAGGCTAAGCTCAATGAACCCTCTGTAGAGACAAAGGGTTTGACAGTGAGAATGCACAACACACAAATGTATCAGTCACTTTGCTGATGCTCTGATAAACATTCTGAACAAAAACAGTTTAGAGAGGAAAGGGCTTATTTGGCTTACACTTCCAAGCCACAGTCTATCATAGAGGGAAGTCAAGGCAGGAACTCGAGGCTGGCCTGCTTCCTATTTAAACACAACATTATCTCTGACCAGGGAACTCACAGCCAAGAAACCATTGATGGACACTCTTTGCTGGCTCACTTTTTCATGAGTTATGCTTATATAGCTTTCTTACACAGTCCAGGATGACCCACAGGTGGTACCGAGCTCAATGGTCTGTGTCATCTTGGGTCAATTAATAATCAATATGATTCCCTATAGACATGCCCAGAGGCCAATGTAATCTAGACAGTTCCTCATATGAAGCTTTCCCCTCAGAAGACTCCAGACTATGTCAAGTTAACAATTAAGACTAACCAGGACAAGTATTCTTGGAATTACCTTACACTAAGTTTCTGTCCTTTATTTGAAATTAAGATCCAACTAGGGTATCAATTTTTTTTTACCTGGTAGCCCTAACCCTGAGAAATGCTATGAAGGAAGACAAAATGATTCTGTAGGAGCTAGACTGATGACTCCTTGTGGAAGAAAGTACTTTTCCCTCTACTTTGGTGAAAGGCTGAGGGCAGACCTGACTCCAAGAATTTCATCCCGTAAGGACTATACTCAGCATCACCACTTAGGGACCGTGTGAGTAATCTTTCCCTTGTCCGTTTCCTTCTCCCACCATCATCCACCATGATGAAGGATTTCTAAGTACATCCTGGTGTTGCTGTTGGTAAAAGGGGGCCCACAGAGGATGCCCTGTCTCTTCCTATGCCAGAAAGTCTATTTCATGTTTTCCTAACTCGTCGATGGCTGCATGCCACCCCCAGGAAAGAGACCAAGGTGGAAGTCACAGCAACAGGAGAGGGGACAAAAGGATACAGAGGGCTGCAATGCTCACATCCAGCTTGTCTCTGAGATGTACGGTGAGTACGTAAGACACCAGCTCCTCATCCCTGCTCGGGCTGTGTCAGGAAAACTTACACCCACTTAGGACAGAGGTTCTCAACCTGTGGGTCACAACACGTTCGGGGTAGCAGATCAGATATCCTGTATATCAGATATTTACATTATGATTCATAACTGTAGCAAAATTACAGTTATGAAGTAGTAAGAAAATTATGTTATGGTTGGGGGTCACCACAACATGAGGAACTGCATTAAAGGGTCGCAGCATTAGGAGGGTTGAGAACCATGGACTTAGAAGGATAGGCACTAGACTATATTGAAAGGGGTAAAGCTTCAACAAAGCATGTTTTCTGTATTACCCAAATGGAATAAGCTTCAAGGGAGTTCACAGCCAATCTCTCCCAGGAAACTGGAGCTTTGCCTCCAAAAGAAAGGAGATCAAGAGGAAAGTGAGTAAGACTGAGAATAAATGTCAAAGGTTTGCAGCTAAAGTTTTGCAGGACTAAAATTTACTCTCTTGCGAAACTTTAAGGGAAGAAATGGAAAGCGAAAAGAGAAAGGGGTAGAGGACATGGCGCGAGGGTGGAGCGTGTGGGAGGGTATGAGGGTGGGGCATGTGGGAGGGTATGAGGGTGAGGCGTGGGAAAGTATGAGGGTGGGCCGTGTGGGAGGGTATGGGAGTGGAGTGTGGGGTAGGAGGGAAGAGTAGAGAGTGGATACGATCATGTATCTAAGTAGGAAACTGTCAAAAAAGAAATCAAAGGAAAAAAGAAGAAAGAAATACCAATTCAGAAATCATTAATAGGTTAATTTTTTTCTATTTAGGCAATGCAAGCCCACCTGCTGGGATGCAGGAGACACTGAAGAGCTGTCAAAGTGTTTAAGATCAGAAAAAAAAATTTTTTCTTGACTCTGAGTCACTGTGGAAGATACCAAAACTTAATAAGAAGACAATGTTAAATCGATAGCAAAATCCCTTTGCCTGTCATTGACATGGACTGAGATGTGACAGCCATAGAGAACACCAGTAATAAATTCTTCCCTGGAAGAGGTTGGGGACCCCTATCAAAATGTATATGAGGATGCTATTGGATTTGAGTATTTAGTCCATACCACCTAGAGTCCTGTGCTGTTAAAGTATTTTCTGATAGATCTCCTTTTATTTTAAAATAGAATTACAAGCATTTATAGTTGTTACCACAAACACATTAACCCTAAAAGTCCCTTGCAGAATTTTCTGGTCCTATCTCCTCATTCTGCTGACAGGAAAAATCAAGACCCTGACCTGACTGAGATGACCAGGCTTGTATATTTACAATGACAAGAGTCACCAAATTGGATTTTTTTGTTTTTATTCCATGGCTCATCCCACCACTGTGCACTAACTTCAATTAAAGCATTTTCCAAATAATTTCTTCTCTTTTGTGGAATAGAAATGCAGATATACTAGATGTGAAAAATGCTTGTGGTTCATCTTATTAAGATACGCCATCTTCATATTAAGATATGCTTCGTCTTCCTGGACTTGCTCATAATTAGTCTCCCAACCAACCTGAATGACAGTTAGTCACAATGGGCTCAAGATAATCACACTGTTTGCTTGCAAACCTTCCTCATTTTCATTTTTAGCTTTGAGTCATGCCAAATGAATCGGGATAGGAATACATTTTTTTTACTTCAATTTGCAATTATTTGAAATTTAGGAAGCAGATATTGAGGAAAAAGTCCTTTTGAGTGAGTCTGATACAGTGTATTAATTTTAATTACATCATTCATGGTGATAATATGGTTTTATCATTTGCTTCTGAATTTCCTTACATGGAAATCTATTTGTCCAAGAATGTCTATAGTGTCTATAACAGAGTACTTAAGAGCCTGAATGGAGGGCAAGATTAGTACAATAATAGCTTTCTTCTCTCTGTAAGGATGTTTTAATGTAGATAAAATGAAAGCATATTAGAACCAGAATTATAATTACACAGTGGGGTTTTATTTTTTCTCAAACCTGAGCCTCAGGTAGTCCAGCTTCCATTTAGCATTCTGAAAGTCTTAAATATTAAAGACAGATGTCTTATGCAAGACACCATCTATGTCTTTCTTCAATTCCTACAGCTTTGAGGCCACACCCTTCCAACTTTCCATTTAAACTGTTCATTCTATTTTATTTGGGTTTCTTCTACCTTTCCGGTGACTTCTTTAAAAAGTATTTTTTAGGCTTTGTGGGATTTGCTTATATTCATTCAATCAGAAAGATCACTTTCCCATTCAAACAAAATATTGGAGGGCTTTGAAAATATTTTCAAGCTTAAAACTCCATAATTCAGGCTTGTAGTTATTTCTGGCAAATAAGAACAGTCATGAAAACTACAGGCTTATATTTCCTATATTGATATTTCCAATGCAAAGTACCATATGAATGTTATTAGATGAGGACTTTACAATAATTTTTGGACAGATGGTGATGGACAAGGGGAGTCTTCCACTAAGCAGTCATGAAGGAAATGAATGGCTTCCCCTTATTCTCTATTTCACCTCCATCCCTTCAACTGTGTCTCTTGCTTGGCTCGGATGGTTGTGTTACCTGTTAGTCCTTATCCTACCATCCTGTCTCCCTGTCTGAGTGCTTTCACCACTTAGATCATTCCGAAAATTCTTTTTTAGGGTTGCTGCCATGCTGTTATAAGGACAAATCGCGCACACAGAGATGAAACATTAGTTTCTTAAGTCAGCAGCTATCCCGAGTCCACAGAGATGTTTGACAAGTTAGTCAGCACATTAGAAATTAGTAAAGTGATTTGGGTCTGACTTCTATGCTGGGGGGAAATGACAGTTTCTTCCATCCAAATGTCTATTGATCTGTGATGCATCCTCAGACTAAGGGACAGAGACAAGTTGGAACACAGGCTCTCACCACTTCAGATGAGTAATGATTTTTAATAAGTCACCCCAGGCCAGACTGCAAATGAGTTTTTATCTTCTCTTTCTTCCCATTCATTCCTACCCTGTTCTACACTACTTCATAGAAATATGTAAGTTATTGTGTAACCTTTTAAAGCAGATTCACTTTCCCTGATAGATTCCCCTTTTTGAAGCCTGAGTTCTCCCAGGCCATAAGTCGGAGAGGCCGGGAGTTCCTTGGTATGAGCTGCCTGCAGGGACTTCCTAGGTCTGCTTTGCAGAATCTAGACGTGTTCCAGAATCTTATCAGGGACCATAAGATGTAGCGTGTAGAGTAGTGGACAGGACACTGCGTGCACGTGAGTAGTAGGGTTGAGAGGATGTGCCAGCATCACTTTATTCAAAGTATTATGGGTACTATATTCATTACAATTTTGCATGTTAACTTGTCTAAGAAATGGTTTTATTTTTGTCATTGAAAATCTTGGGAACATAGCAGAAGAGGAAGAAGAAAGAATGGAAGAGCCACCAGAAGACAGGGAGAAAGCAAGAAGGCAGAGAGAAGGGCTGAGAAATGCTATCTTCAGGTCATGATTACAAAGCCTACATGCGTGATCTCACAGCAACTATTCTTGCTGCATTGGGCCTTCACAAGACTGGGCCTATCGACAGGCAGTCATAGATGGTGAGGGACTTATATGACCCTGTCCCTCTCTGCTGAACTGTTGGTGACTGGTGGATTATGGGAGAGGGACTCTTCCTCAGTTGTTTAGGTAAACAACTAGGTAATGGTGAGCCCACCAGACTTAATGGATAGTTCCACACCTGTGATCACAGAGACATTGCTGGGAAGATTCAGTGAGGGGTGAAACAAGACAGCATGAATATAGAGAAAGTATCTCATAGGGAGCATGAGGGGGTGAGAAGGGTGAGACGCAGGTAAGAGAGGGTTGGGGTGAGAGTAAACAAAATGCACGATGCACATCACAGAATTGCCAGAGAACAAATGTAAACAATAAAAATGAACAAAATAGTAAAAAGAGATCCTATACTGGACACTTAGAAACCACAGTTCTAAGCAGATTAAAAAAAACACTAGCCATAGTACTCCGAGAGCCTGGCTAAAATCTTAGCCCCAGTACTAACAAGACCCGCCCCACTGGTGAGTCACTGGATGCTTGCATGCTCCCTGCACACATCTACAAAGCAAGCCACCTAAGGCATCCTCTCTAAGCCCGTTCTCCTTCCAGCAGTCTGCAATAATAGACACGCAGCTCCATTTAGATACCACTCCCCCAAATCGTCTTGTGTGATTAGACTGGAGGGTTAATCTTTATTTCGAAGCTTCACAATTTAGAGCCAACTAACCTCACCTGTACATTCACTGTCTGCATTTGACGATTTTTTTTTTTTTTAGTCCTTCTCAGCTCTCAAAATTCCAGGATTCTGTGATCTTTTTAGACACTACTATAAACATAGAAGAGCACAAATGATAGAATACAGCCTTTACACTCTCCCCTCCCCGCCCCCCGCTCAAGCTAATGGGGGAATTTAAGCTTTCTCATTGTCTTTCGATTCCTTACTTTTCTGATTCCTGAGTTTATAAACTGTAAAGGTATGGGGGACACCCCAGGAGGGTGAGACGTAATAACAGGAGCTTTTCCTAGAAGAGGGGCATCGGGGCAGGATCACAGCAGAGCAGTCAAGACACCGAAGAAATGCTTGAGATCTGTTTGGAAATGTTGAGTTGTTTTGAAAGCACGTCCCTGAATACATAGCTATGTTTCCTTTTCTGCATAGAGTGTCTTTACAAGATTTAAAATACAGTGTTCATGGCTTTGTAGGTGTTCTAGAAGGTAGTATTATTTAGCGAACTTAATATTATACCAGATTCTGAATTGCAAAACTATTTGGAAGTTTCTAAGCTCACCATGGTTCCTCTTCTGCTTCTCTGCGAACCTCCCCTGCCCGCCCACCCTCAGCGGTGGCCATGCCAGTCAGAATTCTTCTTGGTGCCCCTGAGGAGTTAAGTCATTACTCCCCCAGCTTTGGGCTCACTTATCTCCATCTCTCATGCTCCAACTTTCCTTCCTCTCCTCCTCTCTTCCCAGAATCCACCTCTGCCACTGTCTGCATATCTAATTCACTCTCCCCTCTCCGCCAAAGAGCTTTTACCAGCTCCATTTAGATACCACTTTCTCAGCTCCTGGCTTTATATCCTCTTAGTTCCAGACATCAGCCCAAACTAACGGGTGTCTGCCAGTCCCAATTCCAAACTCACAGCGGGGAGAATGTGGCCATTGCAACTCTGCCCAGGTATTCACACCTGGTGGTATCAGCCTCATCCAGGCACTTGGAGAGGTGCCCCCTCACCCCCGCCCAGAGCTGAGATGCTGCAGACAAATATAGGGACTATTAATATTCCTCATTTCTGTGACTCTGCTCCTTAAAAAAAAAAATCCGAGCTCATGAGATCTTTGTGCACACACAGGTTGTGAATGTCCCGCACTCCCACAATCCTCCAATTTGCCACATCATTAGGAATTACACATAGCCCATTACCCCACGAGCAAACAAATGCACAATCTGTAATGGGGAGAATCTGGGCACTGAACCATGCATCCTCTCCTTGCTTCAGCCTCGCTCTGCTGACACGGATTACAGGATGTTATTTACTCAGAGCTCCAGTCTCGGGAAGTCAGAATTGTCGAGGGGCCACAAGATCCATCAATGCCCACCCTTTCCCCCGAGAGTCCTGAATATCCCTGGTCTGTCTCCAGGCACGTCAAGAAAGCACAGTTGGCTTGCCAACAGCCCATGCATGTGAGCTCATAATCCCTCCCTGAGATAGCTGACTAATGGGTCATGCTGCCAGCCAGGTAATTAAGCAGTGTCATCTAAACACAATGGAGTTGAGGCAGGCACAGCTCAAGACAGGGAGCAACTCTCCTTTGAAAAAAATATGCTGGCCCTCCCCGGTAAGGCAACACCCAGCATCTCCTCTCCTGTGGGTAATCTGGGGTCTGACATTTCCCCCATAGAAGGAAGGGTAAGCAAAGCTGGCTTAAACCAGTATTGGGCTCAAGGGCAAGGAAGGCAAATCCATCCTTGAAACAACCTGTTAGGGGGAAACCCCTTTACCGCCTGTGTGTGCATGACTGGGCTGTACATATGCTTAAAATTATAGGATGCATGGTCTGTGCACAAGTTATGTAACAACCCATCTGTCAGTCAGGGTTCAGGAGCCACCCCATTCTTGCCTCTGGGGATCAGCTCCTCCCTCTGCCTCAACTCATAAAAAGAACCCCCAAAAGAACTCCGGGCTCTGAAGTCACAGGCTTGTTTCTGCTTCTCTCATTCTGTGGAGTGTATTCTCTGCTCTAATCTCACTTTTTAAGAATCTCTATTTTTGCTGCCACTGAAGCACGTCCTGACGAATCGGTTGTTCGAGATACAAAACTGACCATTATGACCCAAGAGAGCCAAGGCTCCATCTGGTGATCCGTTGTCACCTCACTGACACAGAACATCTCCATCTGGTCCCGTCTTATTTAGCTTGCTATTCTATTGGACTGACTGACCCGTGTGTGTGTGTGTGTGTGTGTGTGTGTGTGTGTGTGTGTGTGTGTGTGTGTTTGCGTCTCCCAACCGGCGTATCAACTCCCTAGTCCCCAATGCAAACGGATTTGGAGATAATACCTTTAAGGAGAACATTAACATGAGATAAGATCCTGAGGGTCTGCCTCTAATCCAGTAAGACTGGTGTCCTCATAGGAAAGGCTAGGCATACCAGAGGAAAGTATGCACCACCACGGGGAAAGGAAGACGGAGATGCAGGAAGCAGGGACCGTGTGCAGCCTAGGAGAGGCAGCATCCCCAGAAACAGCACAGCACTCCAGGCAGCAGTTTGAACTTGACCCAGTTTCCAAAACTGTGAGACAATGAATTTCTGTTCTCTGAGCCATTTGGTCTCCAGCAGCTCCATATGGTAGCCTGAGCAGATTGATGCAGTGGCCCTATGACACTTGCTTGGACATTAAAAACTGGAAGCTCATCTGTGGCCCAACCACCCCGAGAGAGGACATTAGCTTTCCCCGAGGTCGGTGTCCCCGGTGGCTTTAACATCCGATTGCTGCTCCATTGATCTGATCAGCTCTCAGCTGATCTGAACAGGTCACCAAAAATGTCGGCTCAACCCTGCCAGCGTCTACTGTGTTTCGGTTGTCTAGACATGCTCATAAATAGCTGGATGATTGCCCACTATAAATTTTTAATGAGAGATTTTGAAATTAGGAAAGGAGGGAAGCAATTGTAATTTATGGCCTGGAGTTATTCAATAAGCGGGGGCCCCTTTGAAAGGCCTACTCTGCTTCCCCATTGGTCCACTCCCCGCCTTGGACCCCTCAGTTAAGCAAACCAAGAGCATCATCAGTCATAGGCTTCCTGCCCCACTCTTCCCATAGAAATGCCATAGCATCCCCTCCCTATCCTCAGCTTATGAATGAGAACTTAAATAATTATCAAGGAAGCATCAGATTTAAATGGAATGGAAATGACTAAAGATTATCTTTCCGTTACTATAATTAGGCAGTTCTAACACTGACTGGTTTTTTAGAAAATAGGAGGGAAACAGATCTGCAAAGAATATTGCACACTGTAAAGCATTTTAGGAATATTCAGGTGTCCAAGCACCTATGGATGCCAGATTAGTGTCCTTCCAATACTACCTGTATCTCAGCAACCTTCTCTAGTACAAATCTAGGTGTTCTGAACTCTGTTTTTATGTAAATTTTTATATTCAGAAAGCAATATACTAGAGCCTCCTTGGACTAAAACTAGTCTTTGATATGGTACTATATCTCATAAAGGAAACATGTTTCCAATATAAGTAAAGTATTTGTGTAAGTGGGTGGGAATTTTTTTCTTAATACCAAAACTTGAGTTCTTCCTGTTACCAATGCATCGTTTTCATAAACATATTGGTGATGATTTTTCCCACATACCTTCATCTCAGAGTCAACACAATAATACAATTTGATGTTTACTTTCTTCCTTGGCACACAGAAATCCTATGGCTAAATTATATTGCTTATCATAGTAAGCAATTTATTTTAAGTTCCTAGAAATTTTTCTTTAAATGTGTTTTGCTATTTTTCGCTATTTTACCCCATGGGAAATCTTTTGGGGCAGAGGTGGAATATAAATGATAAAACAAATACATGTTAGAGTTTCATAGAAAAAACTGACTTTTTTAGTTTCTTGTTAATTCGGTAGAGTGAATGGCACTCCCCTCTCAACAGAATGGGGCTAACCATTCACTGTGTTATCTATGGGAGATTCCTGTGTTCTCTTCACTAATGTGGACAGAGACTACAATAAGAAGTCAAATACCCCTCACCAGACGTCTATGGAAAGGAGCAAATCAAGCCCATGAGCTCATGGACTAGGCCATTTTAGGGGACACATAGTAACTAAAGAATGGTATCGAAATTACAGGGACAAATGCTATATTGAGGTACACACAGGATGCAATTTTTATGTTTCTTTCCTCAACAGCTAAATGAATACTCAATCCCCATCTCCAACTCTAAACGACATCATCCTTCTTTCATTTCTTCATGAAGTCAATTTCCCTAAGATCTTTGTTTTCCCATTCAGTGTTCTCAATCAAGAAGCATAGTTTTGCCGGGCGGCAGTGGCACCCGCCTTTAATCCCAGCACTTGGGAGGCAGAGCCAGGAGGATCTCTGTGAGTTCAAGGCCAGCCTGGACTACAGAGCAAGATCCAGGACAGGCACCAAAGCTACACAGAGAAACCCTGTCTCGAAAAAACAAAAACAAAAGTATACCAAAGAACAAGAAATGGCCAAGTATGTTTAAAAACTTAAACTTTACTAAATATAATTTCATGTAACAAGTAGACATCCTTCCTTCTATTTAATGTTACCAAAAGAACATGTTGTGTGTTTGTTATATACTGTAAACAAGGGCAAATTTTCAATGTATTTGCAAGGCCTTACCCATGGAAATAACTTTTGACTCAAAATATTTGCTTCTATTAATGTATTATAAAGAAATAATATGAACAAGGTGTGGCAGCACATGTCTGTAAGTCAGCACTCAAGAGGCTGAGTCAGGAGGACCAGGAATTTGAAACCAGCCTAAGAAACCTAGTAAGTTCATGGCCCAGTCTGAGCTACAAAGCAAACTATATTGCCAAAAAAGAAAAAGAATCAGTAATATATGCACATATTTATAGACATATGCATATAGGAATGAACAGGAATATTTATAATAAAAAGGTACCTTAAAAACATATAGAAATCACATAGTCATTGAAAATGGTATTACAGAAAATGTATTGTCATTAAAAATAAAAAATAAAAAATAAACCTATGATTCAGATCTATAATCCCAGCTACTTGGAAAGCTGAAGCAAGATGTAATATTTATTGAAAACCAAGCAAATTATAAACATACTATTCAATAAAATTGTGGGGCTTGCATGATTGTGTGCATATATGTGCAGATAGGTAAATGGCATAATAGAAACGTATAAAAATACATTGGCACAAAGATGTAGCAAGGTTGTACTGTAGTTCTGCCTCTCAATCAGTATTCCCCGTCTTTGTTCTTGGCCAGTAGCACAACAGTCTGTGGAAAAGTTTGGCAAAATGCAGAGTATAGACTCCAAATCCCATCCCCTGAGTCAGAACAGTGAAGTGGGACAGGTATCAACAGCTAACAAGCTTTGAGGGTGATGGTTGTGCAGAGAGGAACACTGTACAATTAAAAAGGAATTACAGAAATGGCAATTTCCAGTTGAAGTTGTCTCTGGATACAGTAATCCACTCACAGAAGCACTGAATGGCCACAGTGGCCTGCTTGGTGCCACATTATATATAATAACGACCTCAAATTTTAACCCCAGAATAAAACATGAATGCCCAGAATGACAAATTTAAAAAATGGAATATGTTTGTTCTTGTAGAAGAATTCCAAGTGAAGCGTGCTAGGAGAAAGAGGGAAAAAAATCACCATTAGGCAAACATACAGCAACTGTGCAGACATGATCAGCCAATAGACGTGAAAATCGATGGATATGAAAGGAAGGGCAGAAAGGTGGCTACATGGTCTCCAAGTCCCTTCCTAGAAACACTTCTTCATGACAAAGCGAAGTCTACCAGTTGACGAGGAATGTGACAGAAACTTCATCATGAAGCCAACACTTAACATCATCAGAAAAAAAGAAGCACCAAATCAACCCTTGATGGGAGATGCCGAGAACACATTATTTCTGAGGCATTCTTGCCCAAAACCAACTACCCCACCAGAACACCAAGACACCGCAGACAGAGCCAAACTGCAACAAAAAATAAGTGTTTAATCATTCTCGTGTGTGTCAAGGTGATGGCAGGCAAAAGAAAAAAAAAAAAAAAAAGACGACGCAGACAAGAAGAAAGGAAGAACAGGGCCCTGCCTGTAATCCTGAATAACAAAAGAGCACTAGAGGGGACAGAGAGATAGCTCAGTGGTTAAGAGGCTTGCCACCCAGGCTGATGACCTGAGAGCCATCCTTGGACTCCACATGGTGGAGAAGAGAACCAACTCCTGTGGTTGTCCTCTGACCTCCATACATGTCTCACACAGACACACACACAGACACACACAGACACACACACACACACACACACACACACACACACACACAGACACACACATACACACACAAATACTTTTTTAAAGGACACTAATGGGAAATTTAATGAATCCCAATCTCAAATACGAGTTGGTTCATAGTCGCCGCCAAGGTTGATTTCCCAGTTTTGAACTGTGGTTATGTGAGGACGGGGACGTTAGTGGTAGCTCGGTGAGGGACATAAATAAACACAGTCTTTGTAGCTCATTTTAATTCTTTCAAACACATAATTGAGTATTAATATGTTTCTTGATTTACATTTTTTCCAATTCTCACCAGTGTATTGATAAATTATAAGACCGTCAGGACACACACACACACACACACACACACACACACACACGCATGCACGCACGCACACACACACACACACATGCACACACACACACACACGCACACACACACAAACTTAACTTTCATCCTAATGCCAGATTCTTTGAAGAATTCCCTCTAACTGGGGCTAGTGGCGTGAAAATGGGAAACCCAGTTGCTAGCTAACAGCTCAGCCACTAAAGAGATGTGCAGAAGGACTGAACAAAGAGGGTGGAGGGTTACTGTTCTCTACTGCCACGAGCATCTGCACCTGGCTGGGAAACTCCCGGTCTCTTTAAGGCAGAAACCGATCTATGCAGTGTAGCTCTCTAAGGGAGCGGGCATTCTTCAGTTCAGACGGCACCTTGATGGATTGCCACTATCTGCCTGAAACACTGAGACGGTTTGGCACGGTTAAGGCTCTGGAGACAGTGTGGCACTTGGCTCCGTGGTTCCAGAGCTGTGGCTGCACCTGCATTTGTGCTGTGCCCAACTCATCAGCCTTGCAGCATCTGGGGACCAGGGACCAGCCATGGTGGCGAGGCATCTTTCTGATGTATTCAATAAAGCCTGAGAAGAGGATTTCTGCAGAAAGTAGCCCTGTGGGGACCTGAAACACAAACAAGAAAACCCAATAAAGCCTCAACTTGTCTGTAAGCACCTATGAGATACCCCTGGATTTTCAGAAGTGATTGGAAGCCCTTGAGCAGTATTGAGCATGCTGATTGGTCAATGCTCATATGAGTCATGGGGATATGGTTTATTTCTATGCACTTATGTCAGAGCTCCAACACATGTGAGCTATTGTTTTGATTTTTATCCCATGTTAGAGTGCTCTGTGCTCTGGCTAGGGATATCTGCCTGAATGCTAGAACAGTTAGTACGGTCAGCAGATCTTTCCATATGCTGTGTGAGCCAGAGGCAGCAGCAGGGAGGCGATTGTAAATGAACAGGGGCATCTGAATCAGGGTGTGTACTCTAGCCCTTCTGATCATCTCTGAGCCTCATACATCTCCTCAGACATATTGGAATGGCTATAATCATCCAGGCTTCTATCGGTCACAAAATTCTTACACATTTTCCGTAGTCGTTCATTTCCCTGAGTCTTGGTCACTGGAGCTCTTGACTCTTCTTAACTTCAGCGGAAGGCAGCAAGCATTGCTTAGAGATGCAGTGCTTGGATGCTCGCTCTCGTCCCCGTGGTGCTGAAACTCCAGTTGACACTGCTGCTCATTGAAGTTTGGAGCAGCTTGGCTCTGGATTCTTATCACTTCTCAGGGAAGAAAACAGGGGTTTCATAGAGATATATGACTCATCTAAAGACCTAGAAAGCAAAGCAGGTCCCGAACCCTGGCCTGCTTGTTTCTTTGCACAGTAAAGAGGATGCCAAACATTGAAGAAGCCCTTCCTATGTATCAGGCAGTGGCCTAATTACTGGATGAAGAGACGATCTCTAACACTCAGAAGCACTATCAAGTTCCTTGAATTCTCCTACTCAGATCAACAAACTGGGGTTCTAGAGGTTAGGGGCTATCCCAGATGCCAGCGATGCAGCGGCAAGTGGTAGAGAATGAACTGCAGTTCAGTCTGGACAGAGAGCCAATCCCGAATCGTTCATAGCACCATAGTAGCTAGGAATGGTGACACAGTTATTCCCCTTCTCTCCTCCCTCCTCCCCTCCTCTTCCATCTCCCTCTCCTCCTCCTCCTCCTCTCCCTCCCTCCTTCAGTCCATCACCACCATCACCACCTCGCCTCTTCTATTTCTGCCCCCTTGCTATTCACCCCCTTCTCTGTCTGCCTCTCTTGTGCTTTTTCTCACTACCAGTGATAATTCTCCTCCTTACTGTGGATACAAGAGTAACACAAAAGCAGAAGGCAAGAATGTGCCGTCATTGAATTTGAACGTGAATTTTCCTTGAAGATGAAAAGGGGCTGTTTTCAATCTTAAAACACACATCGTAAATTAATAATAAAACTGACCTAACATTTTAATATCAAACATATAATTTTAAATGATGCATATCGGGGCCGTGAGACAGCTTACGTTCTGTATAAACAAAGGGGCTAGAGGTTGGATCCCTAGAACCCACACAAAAGTTGGCAAGAGTGTGTTCCTGTAGTCCCAATCCTGAGGCTGTCTTCTGAACGCCGCATATGCAACATGACATGCATGCACCTGTACACACACACACACACACACACACACACACACACACACACACATACACATACACACACAGAGGAAGGAGGGAAAAAGCAAGAGAGGGATAGAGGGAAGGAGGGAGGGAGGGAGAAAGAGGGAGAGAGAGTATGATATCTGCCATAAAAGCATCTGCTTCAGTTTATCTAAGAGATGGTAGAGTTCAGTATCTACTCCTCTCTGCATTTGGAAACCTTATGAAAATAGCACATATATCCCCAAACTGTATCCATCATACCAACATGTGATTTGTGTAATCAAGCAAGGGACCCATATTGAAGCTTTGAATATTGTTAGCAAATTCCAGCCATTTCATGTTTAATTTGCCAACAAAAAGCACCACCATGATTGACACATTGAGCAGGACTGATAGATACCACATGTCCTTTTTATTGAAAGATCTCACCTCCGAGTTCACCTATTGCTTGGCTTCTACTCTGCACTCTTCAGAGGACTGTGTGCAGCCCAACATCATCAGCATCATGGGACTTTACAATAAATGCAGAATCTCAGACTCCACTTCCTTCCTACTGGGTCAAAATCTGCTGGTGAACAAATCTCAGGAGATGTGTACGCAGGTTAAATCCGAGAAGCACTGCTCCTCTTGTCTGCCTACTCCCAAAGCAAATACCTCGATAATTGGTTCTCAGAGCCTGGTCCCTGGATGAGCAGCGCCAGTGCCAGGAAGGAACTTGTTACATAACCAACCACATAGATCTTAGACCTAGTGAATCAGAAACCGTGGTGGCAGGGCCAGAATTCCATGTGTTAACCCCTGCGGATGAAATTCAAACTGTGCTCCAAATTCAGTTGCCTGGAAGATATTGTTAAAATCCTATTGTTTTGACCTTTTCTTAGTACCAACCAAAAAAAGCAATCTCTAAACCAGTTGTTCTCACCTCTGGATGCATGATAGAATCACTAAGAACATTTTCAAAAACACCAATGCCTGAGCCCACTGTTCTGGGATCTCAACTTAATTTTCAAGGCTGATGTCCAAGTATGAGACTTTTTACAACTAATTTCCCCAGCGTTTCTTTTCCCCCTGTGGGTACAACATCATTACTTCTGAAAATCTCAGTTGGCCTCTTCCACTCTGAACACTTCTACTTCTAGCTTCCTCTAGGATCCTATACTCTGGCAATCCAGCCCTCCTGTCCCTGCTCAGGTCCACTGGCAACTATTATCAGCACCTACTCTTCAGTTATATCCTTCCCCTCTCCAGATCCTCATTTTCCTCCACCCCAAGATGAGAGATTTGCCAGAGGCTAGTACTACGAGCATGCCCTCATATTCATAGTAGAGTCTGGTGTAACAATTTTCTCCAAAGCCTGAGGCTCCTTAAGACCAAAGAAGTTCTAAAGGAGGCTAGTGAAGACTCAGGAAGTAAACAACTAAAAAGTCTGAGGAAGTCCCTGAAACTGACCAGATACACAAGGCCCTTTATTTTCCATGGCTATATAAGCGTTAAAGGACTACTGAGGAGGTTCATATTAGTTGTGCTTCTTTGAAGAGGCACTCAGACCAGCTGAATGAAGAAGAAACATTCTCTGACTTATTGATCTACTTGCAACTGTGCAGAGAACTTTGAGGTTCCAGCTTTCATGAATTGCCGCCTATGCTGGGGCAGGCTTTTGGTATGCAGCTACCTTTTAGTAGACCCTGGTACTGTAAGTAACCATATTTCTGTAAGTAACCTCAATAAACACATTGGTTAACTCAAAGTAGACTTTAGTGGTACCCTCTGATTTGTCCTTAGTTCTCTCTCTGGGGTGAGGGGATGTTTGTGTCTGCTCAAAAAAAGTATCATCATCCCCATGCCTCCTGCTTCTTTACCTACAAAACCTCTAAATTCTAGTCCATTCCTACTCCTCTATGGTTTTCCAACTGTACCTGCCTACTGAATATTATTTACCTGGTGTGTTAACTAATAGAGGGACTTATCTGGTATTCCTAGTGGTGTCTCTAGTGAACTCTCACCCTGTCCAACAGTCTGACAAACATTCCTAGGTAACATCACTCCCTAGTCATCTACACGGCCTGACCAGCTAATGCTTTTCTCACTCCAGGTACTACTCCTCTGCTCTGTTTTCATGACTGATGCCCTGTCTCACACTTTCATGTAGAAAGAGGAGCAGCTGGAAGAGAATGCTCTCCTGCTCACAAAGGTTGCTCCTGGCTTGCATCTGGAACATTGTCATCTGCTTCCTGTCTGGCTGGAGGTTGAGGGTTTAGTGGAGCAGGCCTCTGCTTCTCATCCCATCCTCTTACTCGAAGACTTGGTTTTGGTTGTTATTGTTGTTTTATCTCTTCCCTATTGAATAATCCATTTTTTCTTCTCTATGGGAGCATTACTACCAGTTTCAAAATATTTGTATTTATAGACATTCTTTCATCCTGTAATCATCTTCACTTCCGGCATCATTTCTTGGCTTTACTAGAAAACAAACAATGTCAAGATAGCTTTCCTCCATTGCCCCCACTCACGCGGAATTGGAAGCAGTTGTATGAACCTTTGTCCAATACCTTCCTGCTTCTCTACTCCAGTGCACATCAGTGTCACTTGTGACTTTCTTTTTGTGTGTGTGTGTGTTTTTGTTTTTTGAGACAGGGTTTTTCTGTGAACTCAAAGATCCACCTGGCTCTGCCTCCCGAGTGCTGGGATTAAAGGCGTGTGCCACTGTGGCCCGGCACTTGTGACTTTCATATTGAACAATCCAATGGTCAATTTTTCTCTGTATCTTTTTTTTTTCTAAACAGTGTTGGACAAAGCTTACCAATATGTTTTTGGTGGGGCTTAGATAAAAATTAGGGGCTCACAGGTAAAGAGCACTTTCTGCACCCACAGTGCCTGGGTTCAGTTCCCGGTACCCACATGGTGGCTCACAATCATGTTCCAGGGGACCCAGTGTCCTATTCTGGCTTCCAGAAGCACCAGGAATCACTTGGCATACTTACATATATACAGGCAAGACATTCATACATATAAAATAAAAACAAGTCTTTTAAAAGGGAAAACAAAAATTGTATTTCTTTCTATATCCATTGTTTGCCTATTTTCTTATGTTCAAACATCTAAATTTGTAGGGTTTCAGACGTTAGGTCTCATATGTCTTTTGTGCTGAGATTACTCAATAGATATTTTGTTTAAAGCCATGGAGCCCTATGTCATTAACTCCCCAAAGTTACGGCCCAACTATACAACTTAAAGAAAGGAGACATTCTGTGTTTTGTTCCTCGTTATGAAGGCTTCAGTGTCCATAGTCACTAGGTCCCATGAGTTTGGACAGGACATCATGGTAGAATGAGCACATGGAAGAGGTAGCTGCTGTTCACTGTTTGGCACACAGAAAGGAGATAGAGGGAGTGTCCCAGAACCAGGTATAACTTCAAATGCATGTCCTCGGTGACTCACTTCCTCTAGCTAGTTCTCACCTCCTGAGTTTCTATCTCCTCCCTCAAACAATGTCACCAAGTAGGGACTCAAGCACTCACTCCATGAAGCTGTGACAACAGCTAGGACCATCTACAGTCCTGATAATTGCCACAACTGTCTCTCTAGCCTTGATCTCGCCCATGAACTTCAGTCTCCTACCACCTCCCTGTTACATCAAGACTGCTTATAAGATATCTCAAACCTAGTGCACCCAAACCCAAATGCTTGGCTTTTATATGTAAATATGTTCTTCCTAGAACTTTCTAACCTATTTCAGGGCTTGACACAATCGCACAGAGAGAACAGCATTGACACTTCTCTTTCTCTTGTTCTGAAGATATCACCCACCAGGATGTGTTATCTGTTTCAAGTTAAATAAATTATGTTCCAAACAACCTGTCCGATTCATCATCAAGCCTTAGTCTCACTAAGTATGGGCCCACTCCCCTGCTGATGCCTTATTCTGACCAGTAAGATAGGAGCTTGAGGCCGGGCGGTGGTGGCGCACGCCTTTAATCCCAGCACTCGGGAGGCAGAGCCAGGCGGATCTCTGTGAGTTCGAGGCCAGCCTGGGCTACCAAATGAGTTCCAGGAAAGGCGCAAAGTTACACAGAGAAACCCTGTCTCAAAAAACCAAAAAAAAAAAAAAAAAAAAAAAAAAAAACATAGGAGCTCGGCATTAGTCTAAGATCAGCTTCTTCCTGGGTGTCTGGAGATTCAAGTATAGGATGCAAATATGAGTGTGTGTGTGCATGTGTATATAACTTGCATGTTTTCATGTGTGGGGGTAGGTGGACAGCTTTTATATTTGACTTCACAATGGCTTTTTTTTTTTTTGCCTGAAATAGCAACAAATGCCTCTACATTTGTCTCTCTGTTTCATTGGTGACTATCCCAGCCCCATGTCCTATTCACTGCTTTCAACCTGGGTGATTCTTGTGAATCATAAGCCTCTCATTCTCTTGCTGACATCTTAAGCACTTTCCACACCATTGGAAATAGCCCCAGTGTCCTAATGGTACACAGCTGCTCATGACGATGACCCTGTCACACTGTTCCCCATGGTCCCTCTACTGTAGAAGCACTGGAGCTCCAACCCCATGGCTCCGGCTTCCATTGTGTTCAGAGGGGCAGTCCTCTGAAGCTTTGTCCTAAGTATTCCCTCTCTCTGGACTCTTCCTCTCTCACACATCTGCATCTCTCATTTTCTTCGCTGACATTCCTTTGCAAAGCTCACCTCACCTCTTCACAGACGCCTTCTCTGTTCTCCAGTGGTTTGCTGAAGCCAGCTCATCTCAGCATGCAGGAAATTCCCTGACCTTTTGTAGTGATGCCGTGTTGGTAGTCAGAACCTGCACCAGTGAGAAAGTTTATGGTATGGAATCAGTAAGCACTGTCAGTTGGAGATCCCCCCACCCTTTTCTCCTAAGAGCACCACCACATCTGGAACACTATTTCTCTTGTTATTTTATTTTTCTTTGTGACACTTAGTATTATCTGTATTGTATACTTCTTCTCTTTGCTGTGACAAAATACCAAACGAGAAAGAAGGGAGCATTTCTGGGGCTCACATGTTGAGGGTGTACCTTCCATTATGGTGAGGCAGGCATGACTACAGGACTAAGAGGCAGGTTGCTCACATTGCATCCACAGTCAAGAAGCAAAGAGTGACTAGGAAGTGGAATCAGACTATAAAACATTGAGCCTCCCTTCCCCCCTCACCCAGTGACCTACTTCCTCCAGCAAGGCTCCCACTTCCTAATGGTCCCATGACATTCTCAAACAGGGGGAACCGAATGTTGAAATGCATGAGCTTGTGTGGGACATTTCTCATTTAAACCACAGCACTGTCTAACACTTTGTACATAATCATCTACTTTTCATTTTCCCCAGTGGAATGCAAGTGTAATGAAGGCAAAGGTTTTGATCTATGTTTTTAACCATTTTATTTCCAATGCCTGGAACGGGGCAGAGCAAGTCAATATTTTAACTTTTAACTGACTGAACACATACACGAACCGCACACTTGAAAAGTCAAAATCAGCCATCTGTTTTTACTCCATTATCCGGCCTTCCTGCTCATCCCTCCCCTTCACCATATAACTTCACTATTTCCTCAGTTTCTGTTCTTCCAGCGTGACCCTGGTCTCCCCTTCCCAACATGCTAACTTGCTTTGGTTCCCAAACCTAGACTCCTTGAGTCTCTACTCAAAAACCCGTGAGTTGTTCAGTCTCTGGTGTCATCAGGTCATTTTCTGACCTATCTCTCAGGTACCAGAGTTCCACAGAGCCATAGTCCTTTACAGCGAGATTCTGCCTGCCTAGGGTCATGTCTAATTCTTAGTCATGAGCTCATATGCTATGAAAACAAGAAAAATGAGCTGTATAGACACAGCGGCAAACAGGGAAGGAAGGAAGTGGAAGATATTTTCCCATACCTGGTGTATTAAGGAGGTAGGAAGGGTTCTATTTTTAAACAAGAATTGCTTCCCTACTTTCCAGCATATGCCTCCCATTTTCAACTTTGTGACCCCACCCCTACCCCACAACAAACACAAATCCTGTTTAAAATCCTTCTGAAGTATCGAATCCGTATTTTAAAAGCCATTGACCTGAGACTGATTCTGTTGAGCTCTGTCTGTTAATGGACTTAATGTGCTCTGGAGTGAAGAGCAAGGACACTGTCACTGTGGCTGATGCCCCCGCGTTTCATTACCGGGACTTGTAGACAATCGATACGGAGGATGGAGATGTATTCAGGTAAATAAGAAAGCATGTTTGGATTCACTTGTATCTTGTCAGCAGAGTCCTGTATTTGCTGAGCTTCTCCGAAGTGGGGCAGCTGCTCGATTGTTTCAGAGGTTGAAATGCAAAGGAAGGCTGATAAATGGGTGATGGGATCCTTGCTTTCTACTGTGTTCAGAATAGTAAAATGCAAGACAATAACCAATTGTGTTTGCCATAATCTTAGAAAATGAAAAATTTTAAATCATCTTTTTTAAAGAATAGTTAAAAACACAAAGATACGATGCATGCCCCATCTCCAGAGGAGAACCATGTGACAATGAATGACATTGTCATTTCTTTCTCCAACGTGGATCACTCATGTGTTACAAACACTCTCACAGTCACACAGATGTTTTAATAATAGACTAGAACTTGCTTCAAAATATGTCCTGAGATGTCTTTTTGGAAGGAATTAAAGCTAATACCGATACTATAAGTAGATCAGGCAGAAAAGCCCCAAACTAGAGAAGAGAGGCCTGATTTGGGGTACAGGTAGAAGAGGTGGCAGCCAGGCACATGTCCCCAGGGGAGTAGAGACAATATCCTGGTTTCAACTGCTCCCTCAGCTGATTTAGTAAAACTTCAAATTGAAAAACTGAAGACTCTCCTTTGCCTTAGTGATTTTAAAATAACCCTCTCACACAGGTGGAATGGATGATTTCTGTTCTTTGTGTATGTCTGCATATGAGTCTGTGTATGTCTCTGTTTTCTGTGTGTGTGTGTGTGTGTGTGTGAGAGAGAGAGAGAGTGTGTGTGTGTGAGTGTGTGTGTGTGTGTGTGTGTGTGTATGTGTGTGCATGTATCTCTTTTGCAGGAGAAGTGTTTGATTTTATGAAGCCAGATGGAGTATCTTGAAGATCATGCAGTTTCTGTGTGGGCCTGTGTATATGTGCATGTGTACATGATGTATGTGTGTTAGTGTATATGCACAGGCAAGTGTCTATGTGTGGTGTTCGAACGTCCTTGTGCATTTGTTTAGTATCTATAACATGTTGCTTGGTGTACAAATAGCTGTAATTATGAATAAGCATGTGTACATGACATGAGTATACCATATGACTGTGATCCCTCCGTGTGACTTTCTGTATGTGGCAATTATAGATGCTGAGTACATGCCTCTGTATGTCCTATATGTATGAATATACATATGTACATGCATGAAACCATGTGTGGTTGTATTAGTACATTTTCAATGGGCAGTTTTGGGCTTTTGGCAGTCAAATGAAACACAGACATGATGGCACTCTGTTGAGGGAGATAAAAAAAGAGAGCCGTGAATAGAGAGGGGTGATAAGTTTTTTCCACTCTGATAGACCTCTCCGCTGATGCAGCAATCCAAATCAGACTGAATCAGGAAAAGCCCAGGTTTAATGGGTTAAGCGTTCCCAGGTGATTGCCCAGCCCCTCAGAGAGGACATGGGAATGAGAGACCAGAAGAACCTCGTGTCTGTTTTCTGGGATGCAGCTTATATACGCTGTGGGAGTGGTCTTGAGCCTCTCTGGGGGAGGATCTGTGTTTGGCGGGCTTTGAAGGGGCAGGTTTAGGGATATACTCTTTGGGTATAGGGATGCCAGGGTGCTGGGGGTTGAGGGGGTTGAGGTGGAGTTCCCACCCAAACAAGGATGTTTCAGAAGACAGAGTATGAGCCGGAAGGAGAGGACTGTGTTTCCTATATCCCCTTTTGCTCTATGGTTTTTTTCGCATCAGCCCTGGAGGTTTCAATAGGAAACATTTCGTTCTTATTGACTGGCGTTTTGTGAAAGCGTGTGTGTGTGTGTGTGTGTGTGTGTGTGTGTGTGTGTGTGTGTGTGTAGAGTGTGTGTGTGTGTGTGTGTGTGTGTGTGAGAGAGAGAGAGAGAGAGAGAGAGAGAGAGAGAGAGAGAGAGAGAGAGAGAATGTATATGTTTATGAAAGAGCCACTTTCTGACCACCGGCCCTCAAACAACCCTCCTTCCCTTCTCCCTCTCTTCTCCCACCCTGGTCATTTTCTCATTTGTCATGTTCAGAACTTACTCTTTGTTCTTTGTATATTGGGAGTTTGTGGCCAGCAGCATGTGCTCTCCCTGAGCAGCGATAGCACGGGGAGAAGCCCTGTCAGCACTTCTGAAGCCTCAGAGCTATTCCTGCTCTCTCGCTCAGAGCCTAGGCTACCAGCAAGGCCCACATCCCAGAAGCACATGAGAGGGACAGGCACAGCCGAAGAGGGAGGTGGTCCCGCCTGTGCATGGAGCCTTTGCCATAGACTTTCAGGAGAGACCTGGGGCACCTAGCCCAAGGTCCTGGGAGTCCGGGAGGCTTTGAGTAGCAAGAGAAAGAGAAAGCACAGGATGACCTAGAAACTGTGTATCCTCTGTGATAGAGATGAGGACATGAGAGAAACGAAGGGACAGAATGATCTGCTTTGTGACCGGCTCTGGGTCAGGCTCCCTGGAACCTAACACCCATGCCTCGTGCTCTAATGACTCCGGACAGAAGCTCTTAGCTTCTCTGTTCTTCAGTTTTTCTAACATTGAAAGTGACATGAAAGCCCGTGAAACAACAAAACATAAAATATGCTTTTGTTTCTTCTTGGATTAATAGAAAATGTATAAGGCAATTCCTACATGATTTGGAACCTGTAAGCATTCAACAAGCTTGGTTATTGTTGTCCCTATTATTTTTTATTGTCACTGCTTGGATTTGTCCTTTAATCTTCTTGCTGTTCTCACCAGACCCCCACAGGCTGCTCGGACCTGGACAAATAGCTTCTCAGCTATTAAATTTATGAACTGGGTTGAGGCTCTGTTACACAAGGTATAGCATAAAATGCTGTGGGAAAACATTGATCATCAAGAAAACACTGCCTGACATCTATTTACAATCCAGCGGGGTGTGGGAGCCACACAAAATTACAAGGCACCTCAAAGAAAGGCATTATTTGATAAATACTCTAAGAGAGAGATAAACAATGGGCTACAGGCCCTCGGGAAGACGAAACACTTCCAGCTGCTGGTCCACTTATTCATGCTGATCCAAGCATGGGTGGCTAAAAGTCATCCACAAGAGTAAAGGGATGGAGGGGAAGACCAGTTCGGGGGCTGGAGAGATGGCTCAGTTAACAAATGCCTGTCTTACCAGGGAAAGAATCTGAGTTCATTTCCCCAGATCTCTTTTAAAAAGCAGGGAATGCAGGCATGCATGTATAATTCCAGGAAGGTTAAAATGGGAGGCAGAGGCAGATGGATGCCTGGAGCTAACTGGCCATGTAGCCTACTCTAGCTGACAGTATCCCCAAGCAGATGAGAGGCCACATCTCAAAGAAAAAAGTATAAGGTGCTTGGGTAATAATATTTGAGGTTGTCCTCTTACCTCCATATGGACATGCACATACACATTTATCCCCTATGCACGGAAAAAACAAACAAACAAACAAATAAATAAATAGCATTTCAGAACTATAGACACAAATACGTTGGCTAAGAGGAAAACTGTCATATTCTAAGCTTAGAAGTCCAGAAAGATGACAGACAGATAGCAATGACAATAATGAAGGAAGACGAGCTTTTGAAGGAAGAAAAGTGTTGCTTGCTCATCCATGTGGAGGCTTGATCAAGTAAGTTCCCTTCCTCACCCAAACTGGACATCCTCCTTAGCCGCATTCTCCCACGGAAGGCTGTGTCAGTACAGGATGATACTTCCTTTTCTTCACTCCAGCCCCAGAGCTCACTGGCATTCTGTTTTATTATGTCATTGTGGAGTCTCCTATTCTGCTAATACTGCCCATTGGAATGGTCATCAGTGAGTGAATTTCCTCACTGCTGGGAGCTGAGGACGGTCTATAAATAAAGCAGCAAAACCCTCCCGTTCCTCTCGCCACCACAACTCAGAACCATCAGTAACGGCACCAAACCTGAAGAAACAAGCGAGCCTCCCTGAAGCCAAATGATGCTGGCTATAGATCATATCTGCTCCCTCCTAACAGATGCTTGCATGCTGGTGACATATTGGCAGAAAATTCACACTCGGTGGCCCTTGTCCTTTTACTCCCAACTGTGCCGTGTGCTATTGTTAGTATTTTGGCTCAGAATAGAACACATATTGTAGAAATACCAGCTGGCTCCTGCGTAAGACACTCGAGTTAATTTTTCTCCAAAGACTGTGTTCCTGTGTTCATCTGGACTAATTATTTTTGTGTTTATCCAAACAAAAGGGCATATTGCAGAAGAGAAAAGTCACTATCGTTTTCTGCACAAGCCTTTGGGGCCATGGTTAAGCAGAACTGGGGGCTCTGAGAGAACTCAGACCCTGTGTTCTGACACCAGAAGATGTGAGTGCCTGAGAGCAAACTTCATAGTTACTATTTACTTACAGAAAATGAGACAACAGCACAGTGAATCAAGCAGCATGGTTATTGCTCGAGATAAAGGGAGAACCAAGGCTGGACTCTAGGTTTTGTGAACTCTCAGAATCTCAGCACAGAAGGAGAGAAAACAGGAGGCAGACAGGTAGATACATGCATGACCACGACCATCCCTCTCAGTCCTCAGCCTGGATGCCACCGAGACAAGAAAGTGACACCATCAGTACATGCTGAGCTAAGGGAGTCTTGCCAAAGCCTTCAGATTGGCAAACGGTTGTTTTCCCATAAAGCAGGGCATGTAGGCTAGGAACACTGGAGGAAGAATAGTGTGATTTTCCTCTCAACTCTTGCAGGGATCTGTGCTCTTCCTAAGCTTACAGTGCTGAACGCACACTGACTGCTAAAAGCACCCATCTACTCTGCAGTTCCGCTGTGTCTTGTAAAAAATCGAAGGAGCAAATGGGAAACTCTTGGAGGATGTGTTAAGACCCTTCACCACCCATGAGTTAAATGGATCTGAGAGAAGTCAGATCAGCTTTGTGTCCTTCTCTTCAGGAAATGAATTCAGGAGCACATGCCTATCTGTTCGACCAGAGTGTGCCCCTTAGTCTCATTCTCTCAACTCACTATCATCCCTTCTCTTACCTTGCGTGACCCGGTTGATTCTGCCCCACAGTAGATTATAGGACCTCACCTCTGAAAACTGCGCTAGTGTGAAAGCAAGGAAGGATTGGGGAAAAGGAGACCAAGCCATCTAAATGCAAGCATCAACTACATCTCAATGGTCCCCAGTCCCTCCTTACTAACTTTCAAATGACCATGAGCTGATAAAGGCTGGATGCACAGGTACTGATAGCTTCTTCAAGACACACTTGAGATGTAATAGAACACAGCTGCTAGCTATCAGTGTCTGTTAAGTCCAAAACGACCTAACTCTTTAGGCATTTGTGAGTTTGGCTATAAACATGGCGTCATGCTATATCAGGATCGAGGAAGACAGCAGTTGCATTTACTTCCAGATTAATGTCTCCTAATTCTCAGTTTCCTTCAGTGTAAATGCACTGGAGATTTGCAGGGATAAATAATTTCTGAAGACATTGACCTACCTTCACATTTCCCCCTGCGATAAAAATGAAACAGACTGTGTCTTGACAATGATAGTCTTTTGCTCTGAGTCAAAGCCAAGTAATTTGCTTGGATGTGGATTTTGGTTCTAATGATGGAAAGCCTGTCTGCCTAATTCACCAACAGCTGTGACAGAAAGGAAGCCGCTGTCCCTCACCAGCTGCAGCACTCGGGAGAGCGGCTCCTACACCTCACCAGGGCAACACAGTAGAGCTGACCCCATGGTGTAGGTGCGGGAGAACCCACCCCTGAGGATGTGAAAGCCGAGAACTGGTCCACCCCTTGCTCATCGCTACTAGGGGTGAACTAGCCAGGGCAATGCTGGAGAGCCCACCCTGGTGGCTAAGACAGGGGAGAGCTGGTGGACTGACTAACTCAAGAACCCAGGCCCAGAACCAGGGCTATGTGCTGCCCCTCCCCCACCCCCACCCCCACCCACCTCCACCCCATGCCCTGTACTCCAGCAGAGTCCTGCGGACCCAGGGGTGCAGGATCTCCATGACACAGGGCTGCAACGGGATGTCCAAGAAGAGTCCCAGTGAGGTGTAGCAGAGACCAGGGGCCTTGAACCAGACCAGTGATTCTTTTCAATAACCGCCTGCACGTAAAAATAAAATATATGGATAAAGCGGCATATTGCATGACACAATGTGTCATACTACAGCTTCCATGATGAGATTTCCCCCTTCTTATTTCTTCCTTTCCTTTTTTATTTCCTTGTTTTCTCTTAAATTTTATTTTGTTTTACTCTGCAGTCGGGAGGGAGATGGGTAGAATCGGGAGGCATGATATGAAAGACACAAAAAATAAATTAAAAAAATAAAAAAATTTAAAAAGGAATCTGGTTTATTCATTCTTAATAAGGTCAGCATTCCAATTTATACCCGGGAGCTTCCTAGCTAGTCTACTTGATTACTTTCCGAAGTGAAGAAGAGGTAGACTGGGTGAGCCTTCCTCATTAGAGATTAAATCAGCCACATTACTTTTCCGGGGTGTCAGGGTTCTATACTTACCTCTTCTGTCCCAGTGTTTCTCAAGTCAGAACTCAGGGTTATTTCTGAGCTCTTACATAAAACAGGAGTTAAAAATACCCTTCAAACATCAGCCCTCCCTGCCAGCCATACGCTCGGCCGGCCTCTTTCCTCACAGGCAGTGAAGCTCAGCCTCAGGCCTCCGGCCTGGCCTGGTTTTATAACTGGTGTGACCAGCCCGATGAGGCCCTTTCAACATTTCTTTTCTAGAAATAGCCTCAGCCAGGTCCACAAGTGTGTGAACTGCCTTTACTTTCTTCCATATTACCACAGGCAATTGTTTGACCAATTATTCTATTAGATACTGTATTTAAAAAAAAAAAATATGGATTTCTCACAGCATTTCTTACCTTCACCCACAGAACTTGAAGGTCTTGCAACTTAATTCTCCCATTCTGTGGTAGCCCTACGCTCTTGCTACCAACTCTACACTAATTACGCATTGCTATTGAACTCTATAGCTACACTTAGTGGTTGTTTTCCTTTCTTTTTATTGAAAACAAATCTTTTTTCTTCTATAATTTATCCTGATTACAGTTATCCCTCCCCTCTATTCCCCTCAGGTTCTCCCCACCTCCCCTCCCATCCCTATCCAGCCCCTTTCTGTCTCTCATTGGGAAACAAACAGACTTCTAAGAGAAAATAATAAAATATAATATGAAATATTACAATGAGATAAAAACAAAAACAGCATATCAGAATGAGACAAAACAAATAAACAGAAGGAAAAGAGCAGAAGAAAAGCCACAAGAAACAGGTGGCGACACCGAGACCCACTTGTTTGCATGCTCAAGTAATCCCACAAATATACAAATTGGTAAGCCATAATATATACACAAAGGGCCTGTTTTGCAAAAAGAGAGAAAATTTACAAATACTAAAAAAAAAATAAAAATAAGATAAAATTAAAAAGAAGAAAAGGCTGTGACACAATGTTAAAACACAAGGACCTCCAAAGATGCCACTGAGTTCATCTTCTGTTGGCCATCTACTGCTGGGCATGCAGCCTACCTTAAGAAGTGTTTGTTTCCCCAGTGAGACTCCCTTGGGGAAAACTAAGCATTCATTTACAAGTGGTCATCCATTGGAGACAACTTCTGTGTTAGGGATGGGAGGATGTGTCCACTTCTTCTTTCAGCCCTACGACCCCGTCTGATATAAACCCATGCTGGCCCTGTGCATGCTGCCTTTGTCTCTGTGAGGTCATATGTGCGTCAATCCTGTTGATTTGGAGAGCCCTGTTTTCCTGGTGTCCTCCATCACCTCTGGCTCTTACATCTTTCAGTCTCCTCTTCCACAGTTCCATGGGCCCTTGCGGGGTGTGGAGGGGTAGTGATGATTAAATCCTGTTTAGGGCCAAGTGTTCTACAGTCCCTCACTCTCTGCATAATGATGTCTGGCTGTGGGTCTCTGTGTTTGCTCCCATCTGCTGCAGAAGGAAGCTTCTCTGATGATGGTAGAGCAAGGCACTGACTGTTCTACAAGTGTAGGAGAGTGCCATTAGGAGTCGTTTTATTGCTATGTTCTTTTAGTAGAACAGCAGTATTTGGTGTTGCTTGGTCACTTAAGCCATATCAGGTATGGGCTCCATCTCATGGAGTGAGCCTTAAGTCAAATCAGATGCTGGTTGGTGACTCCCAAGCTTTGTGTGACCATAGAACACCATTGTAGATCAATGGTTTATAGCTGGGTTGGTGTTTACATTTCTCCTTTGATATCCTGCTGAGTACCTTCCTGTACCAAAGACAAGCACATAGGGCTGAAGGCTCTATGTAGGCACCAGCTCTATTTCTCAATGTTCAATGAGTTGTGTATGTGTTGTCTTCAGCAATAGGATGTTGCTGGCAATTTGTGGAGAGCAACTCAGTCTTGGCAACAGCCTAGGTTATTTGGGCATTCCCATGGCACCACTTTGGCCAATAACTCATTAGATGTAACCCATACCTAGTGCTGGAAGCTTCAGTTGGTGATAAGAAGTGGCAACTTGGGGCTCTGTCTCTCCCATTAGTTGGCAATTTCAGGTAGTTTGCCTTCAAATATATGTTTTCCCTGTTATTTAGTTATATCTTGGAGATTGCCTTTATATATGTAACATATTTTAGGAAGCTTCTACTGTATTGGGTTTCCATATTACCTTTAAAGTGGCCCTTAATTTTATGTCTCTCCCAATATTTCCTTCCTCATTCCCTTCTCCCCATTTGGTCTTCATGATCCAGCAACCAGATCCATCTATAACTATCTATTCTAGTCCCCTTTCCTAGGGAGAGCTTTCTGTATAATATGCCTTTCTTTATACCTAACTTCTGTGGTTCTATGGGTTGTAGCTTGATTATCATTGACTTAACAGCTAATATCAACATACAAGTGAATACATACCATATTTGCTTTTTGGGTCTGGGTTATCTCACTCAGGATGAATTCTTTTAGCTCCATTCATCTACATTCAAATTTCAGGATCTCATTGTTTTACTTTAGAAGACAGGTTTTCTTTGTGTAGCTCTGGCTGTCCTGGAACTCACTCTGTAGACCAGGCTGGTCTCAAAACTAACAGAGATCCACCTGCCTCTGAGTACTGGGATTAAAGGTGTGAGCCACTACCGCCCAGCAAGGATTTCATTTTCTTTAATGCCTGAGTAATGTTCCATTGTGCAAATGTACAATATTTCTTTATTCATTCACCTGTTATGGGATATCTAGGTTGTTTCCAATTTCTGGCAACTATGAGTAGGGCAGCAGTGAACATGGTTGAGCAAGTGTTTCTGTGGTAGGATGAAGCACCATTTGGACATATGTCCAACAGTGGCAAAACTGTATCTTGATGTAGATCTATTCCCATCTTCCTGAGGAACTGCCATACTGACTTCCATAGTGACTGTACAAGTTTGCACTCCCACCAGCAATGGAGGAGTGTTCCCCTTACTCCACATCCTCTCCAGCATGAACTGCCACTTATTTTATTGATCTCAGATGTTCTGATGAGTGTAAGATGAAATGTCAAAGTAGGTTTGGTTTGCATTTCCCTGATCGCCAAGGATATTGGACATTTCTTTAAGTGTATCTTAGCCATTTGATTTTCTTCTTTTGAGAATTCTCTGTTGAAGTTCTTAATTTTTTTTTTTATTCCAGATTTCCCTCAGTTTGTTATTCTTCTTCTTCTTCTCTACTTTCATGTCTTGAACTATTTTATTCATTTCCTTCCACTGTTGTGTTTTCATAGATTTCTTTATGGGATTTACTCATTTCCTCTTTATGGACCCCTATCATATTCATAAAGGCTATTTTAAGGTCTTTGTCTTGTGCTTCAGCAATGTTACAATTCTCAAGGCCTACTGGGGTAAGGTTGCAGGGCTCTTATGAAGACATGTTATCTTAGCTGTTATTGATTGTGTTTTTATGCTGGCATCTAGGCATCTGGGTTTGGGATGATTGTAATTCTAGGTGTAGATATCTGGTCTTGTCTTTGTTGGGTGGGTGTTTTGTTCCTTGGTTTCTGTTGCTCTCTTAGGTTCTTAGGAGGGTGTGGCGACTGTGTGTTGCCCAGCAAGGAATTTTTCTGGGATCCTAATAGGTGTGGCTACTGGGGGTTCCTGGTAAAATGTGTTTCTGTGTATTGGAAGCTGACATTTAAGAATGGGGATAGGCTAGGAGAAGGGCACTGAGTGGGTTTTCAGAAGGGAGGCAAGCAGTGTGTCCCATCAGGATCTGTTTAGTTCCATGGGAATGGGGGTGGAGAGTAAGGAGAGGTCACAACAGGTGGTCTGTTACAGAGCTGAGGATAAAACTGGGGGATTGGATTTGGAAGAGAGGGGGGAAATGAAGATCTGAAGCTTGCCTACTTACTTGGCTGACCTACTTGTTTCTCTCTCAAGCTTGGCTGGTGGGTTCCCAGAGAATGCCTACTGGAGTTGGAGGCTGGGATGACAGGATGAGTAAGAATGATATTTGAAGAACATTTTCCTGATTCATTGGAGATGGGGTCAGAGAGGAGGGAGAGGCTATGGCAGGTTGTCTACTACAAAGCTAGAGGTGGAACTGGGGAACTGATTTGGAGGAGGCGGGGGATGAAGTCCACAGTTGGGCTACCTGCTTCCCTGCCTCGAGTGGCCTGAGGGCTCCCAGGAAATCCATGTAGTGGTTTTAAAACAGCAACAATCTGTCAAGTCTGTGATTCAGCTAAGATGTTCTGTGGCTCTGGATAACCCCTGACCCAGCTTCTTGGGCTAAAAACTCCACAGTGGCTTGTGTTCTAGCTTGAAGGTGATTCTTAGGTCATCCTGGACCATGTCCTAGGATTCCTACTAATGGCCTCTCCTTACAGCCTGTCATTCCTATAGCAGAAGTGTTCCCGGAGGAACTGTCTGAAGAGTAACCATTAATAAGGAGAAAATGGAAGCTGCCCACACTCTTGGATTAGAAACAGATCTGGTCCATCAGCCTGTGTTGTACAGGTTAGAACTTAAGCAAGTCAAGTTCCAAAGGAAAGGAGTGAAGTGATCCTTTGGGCAAATATGCATCCCTCTTCACCCTCCTTGTCTTGGAATAGCATTTTCCTTGTGTGCTTCATCTAGTTTAGAGAGCCCCTTTCTTGTTCCCCTTCCTCTTAAGCTCACCTTTGCTACAGAGTCCCAAGCACCGTGTGTCCTCTCACATCTTGTGCCAACTAGAAACATCACCATTTACAGGGTAGGCGCAAAACAAACAAAAACATCGGCAACTAAGCTGCATTGATAATCGCTGCAGCTAGGAGATATGATTAGCTACATTCGATTCTCTACCTTTGTACTCATTACAGATATTTCCACTGTGAAAAGTAAGAATAGGCTATATATAAGCAGCTGGGATATACTCTTAATCAATAATCTCGAGGCAGCACCTAGTAGAGAGCAGCACCTTTGTCTGCTCTAGAACTTTCTTTAAAAACTTTGCAAAGTTCTGAAATGCACATAATATAGTCACGGGGAATCCAATTAAATGTGTGGATTTACCTGGTAGCATAATATAGGATACAGGAGAAAGACATTGTTCTTAAAATATTTAATGGCCTAAACCTTAGGAGGCAGAATGATATAATTGCTATACTGTCAAACTTGCAGCAACAGAAAAGAACCTGATGAAGACTTCGTTACGTACTCTGAGTTGGAGCCACAGCATATCCAGATGGATTTATAATGCTCTTTCTTATGTCAAGATCTGATAATGTGTTATCTGAGACACAAGCCCATAATACTTCCTGGGCTATTTGAGCACCACAGAGGCATTTTTTAGCAATGCACTGGGGGGTAGCAGCAGCAAGAAGTGGCCTGGCTAGCATTGACCAGTGTGACTGTGTTTGGGAGTATGGCTGTGGAACAACAGAGACAGAACAAGGTCAGTGACTGAAGCACAGACTTAAAGTGTCCACGTCACAGGGCTCACATCTTGGTAGGTGACCTGCCTTCCCTGCCTTGAAGTCTACTACAGTTGGAGTCTGATGAGTTCGTAAGTCTTATAAAGGCAACTGATAAATTCGCTGGAAATAATCAGAGGCGTGCTGAAAGCCACTGTCCCATGTCTCCAAACACCAGTATCCTTAAGACTTTTATTATATCGTGAAGTCTCTATTCCCCCAGCACAGCTTTCTATTTTGACTATCTAACCCCCATTGATGAGCTGATAGCAAATGGACCCCAGAAAACTGCTATTCCATCTTTTCTTTCCTTTATTGGCATACAAGTTTCATGAGGACGCAGCTAATATTTGTCTCATTCTCAGTATCCCAGACAATACCCTGGAGTGTTCAATGACTGACTGTAGGCTGAAAAGCATAGTTTAAGGACATAACATAGTTTAGTGATGTCCTTAGTTCAAAGAATTTCTTTCATTGATACTAACTATAACTTTTCAAACAAGGATAAAATAATTTTTTATTTAGTCACTATCATGATTTTCCAAGTTGATGGTAGAGGTCACTTTAGTGATGTCATTTAAATAGGGAACATTTCTGTTTAGATGCACTTACTATTCAGATGCACTTCACCTTACAAATAAACAGGTAGATGGCATCAGTTTGGTTCCTAGTCTACCTGGCGTGGGTTTTACTTACCTAGTAAAATGGTAAAATTTATTTTGGGAGAACTCTACCTAAACACATTTTATCTTTGAGTTTACTAAAGCTGCTCTATAAGTTAATATGTAGCATGTACTTATAATTAAATCATGAAACATATATTTACATTTATATTTATATATGCAAACATAAATATGTATATATTTATACTTGTGTATATATATTTAAATTTGTCTACCTAAAATTATACCATGAAATATGTATTTACATTTATCTTTCAATGTAAATATACATGTTTATATATGTATATGTACACATTTTTAACTTGTCAATCCTTCCTATATTCTTTCATCAAATATAAATTGGCTTTTAAAGTGGCTGATCAATGTAGGTCTGAAGTGGGACTCAATTATGATTGTAAATTGAAGAATTATCTAAAATACAAAGCATTACAAGCCCTTGCAAAATACTCTGCCAATAAACATAGTCCCTTGGCATTATTTTGCCCTGCTCATACCCATTAATGTTAACTATAGGCAATATTTTCCTAGTTCTTTATGGTTTGGAAAGTACTTTCACAGTCTTTCCCTGTCAGTCTTCATCATAACTCCACACCTAATGTATGGATTCTGTCTCCATAAAACCATAGCTACAATGCTGGTTGTTTTTTTTTTTTTTTCTCTTGGTGTAAAAGTTGAGGATTGAGTACCTTGATTGACTTGTCATGGTTTTTAACCTATCGGAATTCTCGTTTATTTAAATGTCATGCATTCCGGGGCGTTTTAATTACACATAAAGCCCTTCAAATGTTTTCATTCTGTGCAGTCAGTAGACCATCCACGTATCAGGAGTGATGAGGATACTTCACAGGCATCTGGGGGCACACGCTGCTTGGACTAAACGGGGTTAAACAAGCTTAAATGCCTAGACCAGGGAAGCATGAAGACATCTTATGACTAAGTTTCCTTCTTTCTGAACAAGTTTGTAATCATTTCACCCCTCTAGAATCCACATCTGTTCATGACATAATGCTGTAGGTCAGCCTGGGTTCTGTCAAAATGAAGCCTGTATTACCAAATCCCAAATTACAGTATGTTTTACTAACCAGTTTTATAGACTAGACATTTCAGTCAGGCAGAAAGGAATTCCCACTGCACTTGAGGGGTAGCAGATCCTCATGAGCAGGCAGGCTACTGGTTCTGCGTGGGTCTGCCCTGCCCACAGCCTCCAGACACCTCCAGGCCAGAGGAGCCAGATACAGCTAACGAGGGATGAAATGGTGGAACCAGACTCTTTGATTTTATTTGCCCTTGTTTGTGGATGTCATGACCTTGAGCTGTGTTCCAGCCAAGAGTTCAAATCTAAAAATAAACCTTCTTAAAGACAGCCAACTCAATTCCTAGTGATTTGTTTCTTTCGTACAAAGAAACAGGAAGAATGGAAGAGAGTGAGAATGTGCTCCCAGCTACCAAACAGAAGAGAGGAAGGGTGTCTCAGCTCTGGCTTTGTTTTAAAACTTGTTGATGAACTTATTCAGAGCTAACGTCAGTTTTTTGAGACATCTTAATTTATGCTTTTTATTTGGCTTTGCTTGGTGAAATTGCATTCGAATATGCTATTTTATTTCTCAGGAAATCTTGTGAGCGTAGTCGCCATTCTAGGGAAAGAAATGATAAACAAATATGTGAAGCAGAAGCAAATGAAGAGATACTAGACTCCTAACATGAAAACAAAATGCAGGGCCTGGTCTGAGGCCTTTGAAAAACATGTTTATTCATGCACTAAAATGATTGCCAGTCACGGTTTTAAGAGAACATGTGTTTAAGTATGTGTGTAATAAGGGTTTCAGATTTATGGCCTAAGATCTATACCTACCATAATTTTGTTTGTCTGTTCATCTGTTTCTTGACATTCCAAATAAATAGTTACTGCATACCTAGCATGAGCCAGGCGGTATTCTTGGATGAAGCTGAGAACCACGAGGGGGAAAAGGTGCCTACCAGCCTCCTACTTAGGCTGTATTGGGAAATATAGATAATAAGCAAGTCAGCAAATAGACACAAACAATTTCCGCTATAAATCAGTACATGAATAAGAAGGTAAACAAGGCATGAGTCTAGAAGGTGAGTAGGACTGGGCATTGTTTTGGTCCAGCTGAGTTGGCAGCATGTGAGAAGAGGGTGGAGACTTGATCTAGCTGCCAACTAGCAAGAACTCTATGGAGCTTCATGGATAAGTAATGAATGAACTCCAGACAGACACTGACTCCCAGCTGAGTTGCTTAATCACCACAACAATCCCTGGGTACTTATCCGGGGAGAAGGGACTCATGATGAGAGAAACAGCCTCCATGGTCAGAAATTCAGAACCCAAGCAGCAGACAGCACACAACTCTTGAGCTTCAGCATGAGGCACTCGCTGTCCACAGAGTCTCCAGTGGTTTGGGATGCTGCATGTTAGAGGGCTTGAGAGATAAACCAAATGGAAGAGAGCTGCAGCTCCCACAGCGCTACACTTTCTTTTTCATGTCCATGACTGCTAGTATAACGGGACAGCGGCATGGGAGAAGGTCTCCATCCTATGTTGGATGTTCTCTCACCTCTCCAGACCATCAGAGAATACTGCCAGAGAGGTGTGGAGTGGTGGAACCACCCTTGGATTTCCTCATACCCTCTTTCCTGAGAAGAATTCGTTCACTGTAAGTCAGGTAGAGCTAGACTCACTCACTGTGACAGTGATGGTAACAACTTTTTGGCCCAGTCAAAATATACTTTAAAAAGAAAAATATATATATCACTGAGGGAAGGGTGTTTGACACACACCCTGCTTGTGAGAATCCATGGTAGAATGTTTCCGAGGTGATGGGTTTTCAGCAGACAGTTTTTATCTCTGAGAATACTAAAGTTAAAAAGACTGTGGCTACCAGCTACCATTCATGACAGCCATTGCTTCATAACAAACAGAGCTTCTGAGGGGAGACAGAGACAGTATCCTGATGACAAGTATGAGCACTGGCTCCATTTGAAGTTATAGCTGTAGATAACCCTTGCATATTCCTGGTTTTGCTTTTAAACAAGTTTGCTTGGGGTTACTATAATAATTAATGGGGGGGAAAACACATAATGATAACAAAGATCTCGAATGGCCACATGAGTGGAAAAGAAAACACATCTGAGGCCTCAGCAATTGACCCAAGTCCGTAGGTCATGCTAGAAAATAGAGGACTAGTACACAGAAGAAAATGAGACCCACGGCTATCTACAGTCATACGTCATGTGCACAAGAACCCCTAGGGAGAAGGAAATGTGAGCTATATTCCGTGTGTTCTACTGAGAGTCTACCCAAGGGCATTGCCGTTTATTGTTCCTGATAGACTGATGCTCTTGGGTTAATATGGTCTCATCTTAGTTAGGGTTTCCAATGCTGTGATAAAACACCACCACCTAAAAGGAAGTTGGGGAGGAAAGGGTTTACTTGGCTTCTGCTTCCACACCACAGTTCATCATCAAAGGAAGTCAGAACAGGAACTCAAGCAAGGCAAGAACCTGGAGGCAGGAGTTAATGAAGAGGCCACTGAGGGGTGCTGCTTACTGTCTTGCTCCTCATGGCTTGCTCAGCCTGCTTTCCTATAAACCCAGGAGCAATAGACCAGGCTTGGCCCCACCTACAATGTGCTAGGCCCTCACCAATAAATCACTAATTAAGAAAATACCTTACAGGTAATGCCTTATGGAGGCATTTTCTTAACTGAGGCCCCCACCTCCCAAATGACTTTACCTTGTAATAAAACATAAAACTAGCCAGCACAGGCCTATTACTGGCACTTGAACCCCCCCTTTTTTTGATAATTAACATTTTTAGAATGGGTCGTGGAAAGTTCTGGATTTTGAAATTCATTCAGCACACATGTTCTAGGACTGTGAGGTAGATTCTGGAGAACAGGGACAAGCTTGTTGCTCTTCTTTAACGTTTGTCAAAAAATAGCTACCAGGCTACCACACTTCTAGCTTTCCCTCAAAAGTTGGAAAAGTCCAATGTCTAGGTCAAAAAGAATTTTTTGTTCTTGCTTCTGAGGGGAAAATACCAAAACAAAAGAAGAAAAGAAAGAAAGGAAAGGAGGAAGGAAGGAGGGAAGAAAGGAAGGAAGGAAAGAAGGAAGGAAGGAAAGAAGGAAGGAAGGAAGGAAGGAAGGAAAGAAGGAAGGAAGGAAAGAAAGAAGGAAGGAAAGAAGGAAGGAAGGAAAGAAGGAAGGAAAGAAGGAAGGAAGGAAAGAAGGAAGGAAGGAAGGAAAGAAGGAAGGAAGGAAGGAAGGAAGGAAGGAAGGAAGGAAGGAAGGAAAAGCCCACAATGCCTAAAACTTCCAAAAGAATACATATCAAAGAAATATATATGATACTTAAATACTTCAGGCTGCCTTGCAGAAATATTGTACATGCATTTGGGGGTTGTATTTTTAGAGAATCTTTAGAACACAAGAACATTGACAGGCGAGGGAAGTACAGATCTCCCACTGATTCTGGTTCCACACTAGTCTAACCTCCCCATTAGCAACATTCCCCCCCCCCCAGAGGGGCGTGTTTGCTGTAACTGACACACCTAATTGACACATCAAAATCACCCAAAGTCTGCAGTCCACACTAGGGTCCATTTTTGGCGTTGAACTTTCTGTTGCTTTGGACAAACATGTAATACTATATGTTATATACACCCACCATACAGTATCATGCAGAAGTTAATACTCTAAAAATTCTCTGTACGGTCAGGCATGGTGAATCAGGCTTTTGATTCCATCAGCTTTGGAGGATGAGACATGAGAATCACAAGTTAGAAACCTGCCTGGACAATTTACAGAGACCTGTCAGAACACAGAGACAGGGGCTGGGGGTAGATCTCAGAGGCAGGGCGATTGCCTGGATTTGTCAATTTCTACTCCCATGAACACTGTTCCCTGTGTAAGTGCGTGTCATAGGATAACTTTTGCCCAGCCTAGAGGAATCAGCTGGCTCACTTTCTCATTCTGGAAGCTGACCTAGGTCAGTCAATTCCCAAGGCACTGACAGTATTGCTTTCTGGAGATGGGGTGCACAAGGCAAAGTCATCCTTTGAATCTAGCCTTCCTTCCTTTCTCTCTCTCTCTCTCTCTCTCTCTCTCTCTCTCTCTCTCTCTCTCTCTCTCTCTCTCTCTCTCAGAAAATGATAGCCTCTTCCAAATACGGCTTTTACAAAAGCACTTGCTGAACACAACCCTGACAATCATATCCTTGTGTCCTTGTGCTTTACCAAACTTTGAAGACGCACACAGTGGCGGCGGTACCATTGAAACCATCCTCAGACACTTGTCCTTCTCTTGTCCCAGATTTGTCAACAGGAGCCATGTCACTGCTTCAGGGATGCAGTGAAAGATGTCACTGCATTTGAGGTGCAGGGATTTGGGAAGTGCAAAGCCCCTGGCAAAGGTTTATATAACAAAGAGGAGAGGAGACGGTGGGAACTAGAAAGAAGTACGCAGCATCTCCATCTTCCATCCTGGATGGCACACCCAGCTCTAAAGGAAATTCCCGGTGCTCTGAGAGATGAACTAACTCAGACAAAGGCACAGCATCCCTGCAAAAGAGACCTGGACCACCCGTCCTCTGCTGGCCTGGGCTTGTGTGACTATGTTGCTCTTTCCTTTCCTCTCACAGTCTTGCATTGTTCAGCATGCACTGAACATGTAGTAGAAGTCATTTGTGGTCCAGGACTGTGGCTACCGGGGCAGCTCTGGGCATATGGCCAGCCACCTCAAGAACAGAAGAGGGCAGCTGCTCCTGTGTGTTCTTCAAAATATGAAAGAAAAAAGAGGTCTAAATGTCACTGTGTCCTCTTACAGGCGACAAAGAACAGACTTATCAGAGTTTCTGACAGGGCATGCACAGTTCATTTAAACACGTTCAAATTAACAGACTGTGTTGGCTGAAGGGTGTGTTTCTCTCTGTGTTGGATAAAACCTAATTGAAATGTGGTGGTACCAGGCTGGAAGCACATTCCTCCAACGAAGTAAACAAATGTTATTGCCATCGCTTAGAGATTCTTGCCCAATTAGGTTGATTACAGTGGTCACAGAGAAGAATCCTGAATGCAGAAGGGGGGTAGGCATGTGCAGATTGGCTACGTAATATTTATAGACAGTGGTAAAACTTCCGATGATTCAAAATATACAATCACGGTTTTCCACGGACTAGCAGAATGCGATCCACATGTTTGCTAAAAGTGAGAGGCAGAATCAACAAATTCCCTGACATTTGCGTTGATAAGACCTTCTCAGGGAAATTGTAAACTCCCGCTGGCAACTGCTATTTTAAACAACGGCAAAGCAGCTTGGCTCTGTCACCTGTGAGCTTTACCTTAAAGCACAACGTGGTCTTTACCTGACTTTAGAAACTCTATCATTTTCTCCCTGGCTGGCTGACTGATGGGAGCATGTTCTGTGTGAAAATAACATGGCTTACACATAACCCATGGAATTCATTTTTATCATGCCCAAAGTGTTACTAGTAAGCTGGCTTTCTTAGACACGGCCATAATGAAAGGTAGTGTTTACCATATTTCTGCAACTGTGGCTTGCTAGGTCAAGGTTGTTTTTTTGTTGTTGCTCTTTGGTTTGTTGGTTGGTTTGTTTTTAACAAAGGAAACACTTCAAAAACAACTCATGTTCACCATAGAATATATATTTATAACAACTGAATTGATAGAGTAGGTATGGCATAGTTTAAAAAAAAATCAAGTGTAAAACAGGGTGAAATTGTGGAAAAGGATTTAATCTCCCCAGGCCTGAGTTTCCTCATGTAAAAGTATGGACTTCCTTATGTTATGTCATAGCCACAAACCATCTGTGATCTTGAATTGTTAACACATTGGTACTATGGGCAGCAGTCAACTTAGACAATGATGTGGCTCAGTTTGACACACCTTTTCAGATATTTGAAACCAAAAATACCAAATTAATTGAGAACAGAAACAGTCAAAACTAGAACAGCATTAAAGGAACAGAATAAAGAAATATTAATACATACCCACATGTACAAATATGTGTGTGAAAAACATATTTGCATTTAAAGTAAATACTTACTTCAGTTCTTGTGAATAATACATGTTTTAGGAGAGCTGGCTCACTATTTATGAAAATGACCCAATGGGATTCTTTGAGTATAGAAACTGAACTTAGTTTTGGAATAGAAGAAAGTTGAGGTGGGCCTCCATCCCAACCTTCTGCCCATCCCTCTACATGATCTAAAAATGGGATGAAGTCACGACTATCAAGCACCACTTTAATTGCATTTGGCTTGGTATCAAGCTTTCTCCTGTTGATGGTTGCCTAATTGATTTGCTGTCTTGCATTCATACATTATTAACAGGGGCTGGATCACTAACAGGGCAAGGGTCCGTTCTTGGTACCAGTATAGTTTGTTTAAATATTCCATCATTGCTTCAGTCATCACTTGCCAGCTGCCAGGCCCTAAGAACACATGGATCACGACGTGGAGACTGTACCAGAAACGCTGAGAGTCCCAGCTCACAAAATTGGAATGTCCATGAATCACTGGAGAGATTGATAAGATGTGTGTTTCTGGATCCTTCCGGAGAGATATTGATTAGGAGATGATGGGAGCCAAAAAAAAAAAAAAAAAAAAAAAAAAAAATTCCATTGCTATCAGTCTTTCCAGGTGGCTGTGGCAAGTGAAGAGAAGATTCTATTCTGAAAGTTCCAACCTACCACATATTCTCTACTGGTCAGTCCACAGACTTCCCATACTTGTCACTTGTAGTCTTTTCCTAGGTGTCCTACCTTCTCCAGTCATCATTTGTATGCCCAGTCTCTTGGCAGCTTGGCCAACTGACCTTAAGACAACATGAAGTGGCCTTGAACATCACCATAAAATGACACTATAATAGAGCTGTCTTTTCCAGACTGGACCTGACCAATGCTTTCTGTAGTGAGAGCAGCTGTGATCACATTTCCTTATGGAAGGAGAGAAAGGGCTCCCACTGCCCACAAGAACCTCGCAAAGCATCTGTCCTTGAGATTATGTTATCTGTCATCGGCCAGGGTCAGTCTCCTTGGAGGTATGCCTGTGCATTGCCCGGGGATCTCATCAGGAGTGCAGTTTTATGTGAGTCATCCATGCTGCCACTGGGACTCTTCAGTGGTGCAGTTTCTTGTGAGTCAGAGATGCCAAAGGTATGAGTTCTCAACAGTGTGCGTGCTCTTGAGTCCCACGTGCTCCTTTAAGCAACCCTATTACAGTCATTAGTTCACTAAGTGGGATGTGGCTAGAACCCTCTCGGGTAGGTTGGAATCCATTCTATCTAAGGAGAATACACACAGACATTTCCGACACAGAAAAACTCATGTAACAGATACAAAGAGTAGACATTAGGTAGCAATTATATGAATTTTATCACCGATTCACCCCAGTTAAGACAGGTTTTCATGAACATTTTAGACTTGAACCAGACTTTTATGAAATTAAAATCATCTTTGTTTGCTGACATTCTGTGTAGGTCATGTGACATGGAAAGACACAGCTAATTTTTAATTAGGATCTATTAAACTACAGTGGAATACATTATATGGATAATTGAAAGAAATTTAGATTCTATCAGTTTAGTAATGACTATACCTAAATATTCCATGGTATATAAAGAAGGCTTCTTAAAGCATGGAGGCAGTGAAGTGAAAGCATAGATATGTTAATTAGGAGAGTTAGATTGATGCCGGATTCTGAAGTAAATAATAATAAATCTTTTAATCAATCTTCCCATAAGCTTTTATCATGCATCTTCGCATGGGGTCACCTGTGCATGTACTAAACCGAACCATCCCTTGAATAAAAAAGAGCAGATGGAAAATAAATTGAAAAAAAAAAATCTAAACTTTGGGTACTTGGTTTGATTCATTCTTTTCCATAATTGTAAAATGCATGTGGGAGTGAAATTTATGATCCCTGTGCAATCGAAAGCATCGCCTTGAGGTAGGGGGGTGATGGGACCAACTGCTGGTTTCTGAAATGTGGTTAGGATGTGTATTTAAAGAAGACCCTATCAGGCCTTTATTCTATAAAATACCTAGACAAATAAATCTGAGGCATCTGAGGGTTATGGCAGCTTGAGAGATAATGGATATTCAATCTGGGAGATGGGAGAGAGATAAAACCTTGGCGAGGGTATGTTTTTAAAAAAAAAAACCCTCAGACGGCCTGTTAAACTGCAGGATACACTAGTCTCTATAAATTTTCAAAGAGTGTCCTGGGTTTCTTCCAGAAGGCTGCTGCAGATGAGGTACACACTGTTAAAACTCTCCCTCAGTCTCTGAGAAATTTCAGGGCAAGTCTCATGTAATGTATACCTCATGCCTGGGGTCAATCATCAGTAGTTCTTGGCAGAAACAATCCGTAATGCACTTAAAAGAACCCATAAAAGGGGGTAAAAACCTCCCCAGCATTTTACTACAAATCTGAGCTAGGTTCCCTACCTTGTCTCCAATCCAAGAGTGCCCAAAAGTTGAAAGAAAAGTGAAAAGATAACCCATTAATACTTCTGTCGTGTGTGCCCAGGAAGTTATGTTATTTTTACCTAGTTCATTTGCAGAGAGTACTCTTTCAATCCATAGGATACAGGAGTTGAGTGTAATGTCTTGTATATGCTTTAGGATGCTTGTGGTCACTTGTATTACCCTTTGAGCAAATGTTTACATTTACAAGCAAAGTAGTTTTTTATTACTCTTGCTTTTGCTCAAATTTCCTAGGGGATACAGAGATAGGAAAAGGGCGCAAACAAATAAAGCATTTTAAAGTTGGTAGGTGGAATGAGTGTAAAAATCCATCCCTCGTGTGTTCTTGCTCTCTGTCTCAATGTGACTTGTCCCCCATGACCATCTGCCATTAGATGAATGCACGAGTTGCTGGGTAGAGGATGGGAGACCAAACCAGGGTGATCCCAACTGCTCCAGCAACATGTTTCCCTAGACAGGTCATCTGTCAGCAGATGTCTTTCAAAGATATAAGACAGTATCGTCAAAGTCAACAGACCTAGAGACCTGAACTCATCACGAACATGTGCTTGTTCTAGTTAACTTGGAAAGACCACCCAGCTGACTTAGAGTGGTTAACCTGAATGATAAAAAGTATTCACAGTTATAAGCCACAGATCGTTAGGTATTTTTATAGCCAATACATTGATATTGCTGATCATATTAACAAATAGGCATTAATGGGGAGGATGGGTGCATATTTTTTTCAGGGGGCAAAAAATGTCTACGCTATGTTTTCAAGCTACCATTTACGGTGAGGGGCAGTTCTTTGACTCTTGGTTTCTGACATGAGAATTATCCATTGCAGAGATGACAAGAGCATTAAGAAATTGCAAGTGAAAAATCCCAAAGAAATGTAGATGGACCTCACAGTGATGGGAGGGACATTTTCACGCTTACTGTTATTTTTTAAAAGGACCTTCAGATGTGTACCATACATCCAAGCTATGCATCTCATTACGCTATATATTTCATTAGGCTATAGGCTTCATTAGACACTCAAATCAAGAATCTCATTACACAAACCAGACACACATCTCATTATGCTGTGCATGTCATTAAGATCCCAGCCAGGAACAGATGTAAAATAGACACATTTCGGCAAGGCTTTGATTCCAGCCCACATGGCACTCTCATCAACAACTGAGCAAGGATGGACCAACAATTGGGTGACTTTTGAATGACACTTGGCAAACAGGAACCAGCTCAAACAAGCACTATGAAATAACTGAGAAGTAAAAAATAGCCTGGTGTCACATTCCACTTTCCTGTCCACTCTAGGAATGTGTTCCTACTGTCAGTCAGGAATCGCCTATCAGTGAAAAGCTGGTGATGGGGTGGGAGAGGGCATGTGTCTGCAACAATGCAATCATCTGTCATGAGAGACACACACAACAAAAGGTATCATCAATGTCACCTTGTGGTTCCAGCAACTGTGGCTGTTCTATGTACCCAGTTGGAATCTCCTTCGGCATCTTCGTGGACAGGTTCCATGGTGACATCCCTGGTTAAGTAGTATATCTGTGGTCAGAAATGATAAAATCCCAACTCACACTAATGTAAGATTAGAATATTATAAAAAGCCCAGAGGTGTGAGAATTTCAAGGCCAACCCTAGCCAAAAGTGACACCATCTATAAGAACATGTATTCTCTGTCTCTTGGTTCTGATTTAATGGGTGCCAGCTTCATCGTTAAGTATACTTTCTACATGAGAGGGTTGCACATGGTTCTAAGCTTTTAAAATCATTTTCAAAGCTCCCAATTCTAATAAAATACAGTGGATGTCTTCTAAAAGAGACAACCAAATCCTAGAGGATGGTTCCAGCAAGGGTGGAGCAAGAGGGCCAGCCTAACCTAAGTTCCTACCACTAGTTAGTATACCTTTGCTGAAGGTCGTCTTGATTTGAACGTGGATGAGGACCCAAAGCCAAGATGGTGACAGGTAAATGCAAATGTGTATATACTGTCCCAGATTCTTAGATCTGGTAATAAGGGTGCAATAAATTCACAGTCTGAGAGCTTGCTGGGGGAGGGGGGGCTTTGTTTTTGTTCACCTGAAAACTGTTTGTCACTAATGAGTAAGGGGTGTCTCTTAAGCATCACAGGAGCTGGATAAATAGCACGGTTATTTCTTGGGCTAATACGAAATGAAACTAATTCTTATTCTAGTCATTTAAGCTAGTGTGAGGAATAATGCTTCATATATAATATGGCTTCCACACACCATCATGTCTTCTGTTCGAAATAGCTCAGAGCATTTTCTGTAACTACTGTCTGATATGTTTAGGAAGGTTTAAACTGAAGGAGACACGCACCAAGAAGTACGGATAAGGGGTACAGCACTTGCCTAGCCTTCAGGAAAGCTTGAGTTTGGTTCCTAGTACTACTCAAAACAAAAGAACAGCAAACACACACACACACAAAAACCAAAACATTAAAATAAAAAAAAATTAAAAAAAAAAAAAAACACCCTAGGGGAAAAATACAATTGGGTGCAAATGATATGGTGAACACCTTCTTGAGAGTAAATTATGGATAGACAGTAAAGCAGCGTCCTCAAGACTCCCCTCTGGATAAAAATACAAGGACGGGAAAGAAGATGTGGAGTAGAGGAGGGGGCGGGGAGCAGCCACGAAGGTCAAATATACTGAAGGCAAAATGCTTCCACTTCATGGACTGCCTGGGGCTGTCCCCAGGTAGTACTCTGCAACTCTGAATAAATAAGAATTTTCTCATCTAGGAGGAAAGTGGTTTTGTTATACAGGACTGTGAAGTGATGTCCAACCCGAAACAGTTATTAAAGATTTTTTCAGTGGACTTTTCTGCCAGTATTACTCTGAGAAAAGCAATCTCAATATAGCTGTGACCTACGCGTCCTTGTGAAACTCTGGCCTGCGCAAACACTGCGTGTCCACATTTCTTCCACATTCTTTGGAGATGACGTGCAGCCTCCACAGACTGCTCAAAGTAGACAAAGCTGGTTCCTTTTTCAACAGAGGGATTTTCTCTCAGAATGGTATGGCTGGAAGATGTTGGAATAAAATGATTCTGGGTCAAATTTAAGCTTCATATTGTAATGGACTCCCTAGAGTGCCATGCTTCCCTGAAGCCAAAGGAATAAACCATTTTTCCTTTGTAATTGATTCTGAATCTAAGAACACCCAGGGATAGAAGAATTGGATACAATAGGGTTGCTGGAAGTTGTAAACTTCTTACACAGTTAAGAACCAGTAATTCTTATTTATTATTAAGGGGCGAATATAATGACTAATAAATTGCAAATTATTAAACTTTTAAACTTTTAAAATTTAAATTTTCATCTTTCTTCCCTCCCCCAACTTTGTCTAATATGATTTGTCTTTGAATTTTTTTGTTTCCATTTTCCATTTAGAATGACTGAGTCCAGATCACATCAGTCCTGAACGTCAGGAGTGACTGGTCAAGAGTTTCAATTCTTAGTTCATTCCCAGGCCCTTGGAAATATTCTCATTCTTTGGTTCAATCACAATTAAGAGAGAAAAAGGACACATGTCTTTAACAACTTAACTGGCCAATCAGAATTAGAAGCAAGCTGTCTTCGACTCTTTTACTTAATCGGCAAAATTTTGAAAACTCAGATTGAAATGCAAATGTACTTTTTTTAAAGAAAAAAAGTCAATGTGTTTGCACAGAGATTGTGACAGGAAGTTCAAGAGCTGCAAGGCTTCAAACCAGATAAAGTTCCAGCACAGAGAAGGGGAAGTGGACCCAAGTCCCACCCCTAACCAAGAAGTGATTTGCAGTTGATACCACCAAAAAGGAAAAACCACTTCCTCCAATGGAGTCTCACAGGGTATAACAAGCACATTCCAGGTGGGCCCAATGCTCAGGAGTAAAGGCCAACACAAAACAGACCCCATGGATGGTGTGTGTGTGTGTGTGTGTGTGTGTGTGTGTGTGTGTGTGTATGTAAGTGTGTGATTTTTGCTTTATCTTAGTATTTTTTTTTCTCATTGCGTTTTATTTGTTTATCTGAGAGGGAGAGAGAGGAACAACATGAAGTTGGGTGGGTAGGGAGGCGGGGAGGATCTGAAAGAAATTGGGGGAGGGGAAAGAGTATGACCAAATGTATTGCATGAAAAAAAATTAGTCAGTATGTTAGCTAGGAGATTTATCTATGAATAGTCCTGAAAAGAAGGACGCTATATCTTAATTTCTTTTCCTGTTTCTGTGATAAAATGCTCTGACAAAAGCAATTTACAGGAGGAAGGGTTTATTCAGACTTACAGGTAAAGTCCTTCGTGGTGGGGAAGTAGGGTGGCAGGAGCTTGAAGCAGCTGGTCACATCACATCCATCCTCAGGAAGCAGAAAGGATCCATGCATGCTGGTGCTCACCTCCCTCTTTCTCCATCCATGCAATCTAAAATCCCACCTAGGGAATACTGCCTCCCACAGTGGGCAGAGCTTCTCAGCTCAATGAATACAATCAGGATAACTCCCCACAGATAAGCCTAGTGGCCTTTTCCCTAGGTGATTCAAGATTCTGTTGACAATTGGCACTAACCATCATAATTTGGAACCCTGAAAGCCTGTTCATCTGGGCTTTGCGATGATGACCTTTGGAATGTGCGTTAATGCCCATAGCAAGTTGGCTGACAGCTCTGCTTCTAGAAAACACAGGGGAGACAGTTCTGTGAGGGTCTCCCCCACAGCGCCATCTTTTTGAAGGGCAGGAAAGGAGAGTTAGAGAAGAAATAGGGACTGCAACCAGACCATTTACCAGCCATAGCTGCATAAGAGTCTGCTGACCAACTGTCCATTTTGGACCTTTCTCAACTTGTCCCAGAGTTACCTGGTGGTATGTCTGGCTCAAAATTTTAAGCAGAAACACCTGCTGTCTGGACCGTGAGTCCTTCATCCACACAGTGTCTCTGCTCTCCTAGCAACCCCAGGTTGACATCTCCACGTTGTTGAAAAACACTTGGCACTTGGATCTCCTTTTACATCCACAATAAATAATATTTAGATTTCCAAAGCTGGAAGGATGGGTTCAGTACTCTGTGGCAGCAGATGTCGACAAAAAAAACAAAAACAAAAAAAAAAGTGTTCTGACCTTTGGGTGAACAGAAGAATTTAAGAAGCTATTGTTAAAATGTGGCACAGGGAAAGCATGATTTAAATGTAAATCTTTTATCTCCAAAGCCATAAAAGACTATGCCTTGGAGGTACAAGAAAATGCAAGCTCTAATGTGCAGCATATAAAAAAAAATTAAAACATTTAGTGCGGCAGCAAATCGGCTTTTCTGAACTGCATTTTCCTCATAAAGCACTTAGAGTATATAGTATTTTATTTATATTTAAAAGGAGTTGTTCTTTAACTATCTCATCTCCAGTTCCTCCTCGAGTTGGAGTTGTTAAACTTGGCATCTTAGCTCCCTGGCAACACTGCCTTTCCCTTGCTCTTCGCCTCCTGGAGTCCCCTGTGCCTTTCAACGGGCGGGGACTTGAGTGCCCTTAGCGGGCAGATTGACCCCCTTGGAGCCTCTCCAGTCCCGAGGGCTACAGAAGTCTCCAGGAAGGGTAGAGTCAAGATCAAAGTTCACAGTTCCATATCCACATTCTTTGACCTGCTCCATGGCTTGGGGGGAAAAGAAATAAAAAGCCTGCAATTATTTGGACTAAGCCGCGGGTGAAGTGGGCTCCTGGCAGGCGTTGTATATGGGTTGCAGATTGAGCACAGTTGGAGCCCAGGTTCTTGCCCAGACTTCCCCCCTCCTTCTCCATATGGCTCTCCTGGTGCTGATTGTACCCCTCTCTAAACCAAATCTGCTTTCCCCTTTAGGAGTTCCCGGACCCTCCCCCATGCTCACCTTCCCATGGTGATTGCCCATTCACCCCTGGCATTTCTCAGGCCTTTTCTCTGATAACGCACTTGGATTGGGCAGATTTCTTCTCTCACTGTTTCCAAAAGAAACAAATTCCTTGTGCTGCTCTTTCTTTTCTGTGAGGTCAAGCACTCTGGCAGCACCTTGAACTAGGAACTCCATCTTTTGGGTCCCAAGTACTGGAAAACAATAGACATTTGATTGTGGTGATATATTGTGTCCCCCAATATATTGTGCATCCTAATTAACTTATCTGGGGTCAGAAAACAGAACAGCTGCTAGATAGACATTGAGGCCAGAAAATGGTGGCACACACACCTTTAATCCTAGCATTCTGGAGGCAGAGATCCATCTGGATCTCTGTGAGTTCAAAGCCACACTGGAAACAGCCAGGTATGGTGACACACTCCTTTAATCCCAGGAAGTGATGGCAGGAAGCAGAAAGGTATAAATGGTGTGAAAACCAGAAACTAGCGTCTGTTAAGCTTTTGGCTTTTAGCAAAAGTTCAGCTGAGATTCATTCGGTTGAGGACCTGAAGGTTTCAGTTTGAGAAAATGAGATCAGGTGAGGAATTGGCGAGAAGAGGTTGGCTGTGGCTGATTCTGTTTCTCTGATCTTCCAGCATTCACCCCAATAACCGGCACTGGGTTTGTTTTTATTAATAAGACCCTTTAAGATTCATGTTACATTTGATCATCTTTTTCAATGCACAAAGAAACGTGATTTACACATATTTTTCATTCTGAATTTATTTATTTAACATTCCACATAACCTGAGGTTAGTTTCCTCTGCCAAGAAGCCAGCCCTACTCTCCTATCCCTATATCCAGACTAGAAATTTTCATCTCTTATGAAGTCTTACATACCCATGTGTTTCTTCATAGCCCCAGTGCAATGATTAAAGCATGATATGCATAATTTTATATTTATTGCTTCCCCATCTAGACTCTAAGACTATTGAGAACAGACCAGGTTTATTGTGGTTTTCACTGTGTTTATAATGCCAGGGTAATGCTTGATGTTTAAGGCTACGGTACTATTTTTTTTTTTTTTAGCTGAGAGATGAAGGGTGTGAGCCAATGATTTTCAAGGAGTGTGCATGCTCACTCGTTTTTCTATCTGTGCAAGGTAGCTTTAGCTATTCTTTTAAAATCTGTACATTTCCTCCCAAATGTTTGTTACTAGCCAGATTGTTGTTTACAACCTCTCACATTTTGTTGATTGCTCTGCCATGGCAGTCACACGTGTATTCACAACAACCTCAATACAGTCCACACCGTGTGCTGGCTAACTTTCTGTCAACTTGACGTGAGTGTGTGTGCGTGGTGGGGGGAGACATCTGGGAAGAAGGAACCTCATTTGAAACAGTGCCTCCTTCACATTGGTCTGCAGGCAAGTCTGTGAGGAATTTTCTTGATTCATGATTGATGTGGAAGGGCCCAGCTCACAGTAAGCAATGCCCTGGGCAGGGGATGCCAGCTGTATAAGAAAACCAGCCGAGCTAGTCGTGAGGAGCAAGCCAGTGAGCAGCACTCCTCCATGGCTCTACTCCAGTTCCTGCCTCCAGGTTCCTGCCTTGAGTTCCTGCCCTGACTTCCCTACATGATAGACTACAACTGTAAGCAAACTAAACTCATTCCTCCCCAGTTGCTTTTGGTCGTGATTTTTATCACAGTAGAGGAAGCATATCTAGGACACCCACATACACGCTTGTCCAACCTAAACAGGTACCCTAAATTCTGTCATTGTGAAAATTAAACCAAAAGTTTTTCCATTCCTTAAGCACACAGGACAATATGTGTAACAATTTTCTATAACTTTCTACCTTAAAACCATTATCCCTGTGAAGCCTTGCCATCCTGTCTCGTATTTAAACAATGTGAAGTTCCCTGTTATACAGTAGATGGTTATTGATTCACACTACCACACACGGGTCCAACATTACCATTAGTCAAATGGCTATCGCTCTCTCAGGTGCCGTCAGAATGCCTCTCAGCTGTGGTCTCCACACTTATCACCTCCAAACTCATGCTGGAGTTCAACTGCCACAGAAACACATTGAGAAGGAGAAATCTCAATGCTTGACTAGGCCACAAGGGATCCACCCTCAGAGACAGGATAGGTGTTGGTGTAAAAGGGAAATGTTTGCCCCACCGTGACCCCGTGTCTTCCTTCCTGACCTTCTGCCATGGGATGATGCAGCAAGAAGTCCCCTGCTCAACGCTCTGAAGCAGCTCCTCAATTTTGAACTTCCCAGCTTCCAGAACAATGAACCACTCCGTGTCTACTCATTATTTATTGCTTAGTCCTAGGCTCTTCGCAGTAGCACAGATAGATTGAAACCTTATCTAATCACTCAGCAATCTTCCTTTTTGAAATCTAGCCTGAGGTCATCATACATCTTTTTTTTTTTTTTTTTTTTTTTTTTGGTTTTTTTGAGACAGGGTTTCTCTGTGTAGCTTTGCGCCTTTCCTGGAACTCACTTGGTAGCCCAGGCTGGCCTCGAACTCACAGAGATCCGCCTGGCTCTGCCTCCCGAGTGCTGGGATTAAAGGCGTGCGCCACCACCGCCCGGCTATCATACATCTTTTTTAAAGTTTATATAACAATGCTTTTCACTGTGCTGGATCGTATGCTCATCTAGAAAAAAAAGTAAATTTAAAGATAATTCATGGGATAGATAATGGCATTATATCAATATTGAATTTCTTTCTTTTTTTTTTTTTTGAAAAATATGTTGCCATGTAGAAGCATATTATTTTTTAGGAAAATATACAGGGAAGAGTTTGAGGTATGAGGGGAGTAAAGGACAATTAGTTCTCAAATAGTTGAGAAAGTGTGTGTGAGGGAGAGGTAGAGGCACAAGAAAGTAAAATGTAAACAACTGAGGTGGAAGCCGTTCGGAAGCCCCTAGACTAATCTCCCAACTTTTTCTCTAATTTTAAAATTACATGAAAACAAAATGTAACCTTGCAAGCTTTTAACGGCGTTATTTATAAAAATGAGGAGGGGGAGTAGAAACAACCCACGTGTTAAAAATAGGAGAAAGGCTAATTAAATTATGATGCATTTACATGATGAAAAACAAAGACATTACAAGTGTTTACCAAAAAAAAAAATTGTCAAGGAAGTGGAAGGATGCTTAATTTATAGCAGAGTAAAAACAGTTGAAGAAGGTTGCAAATATAAGATTAGCTAGCTAGTGTTTCTATCGCTGTGAAGAAACACCATGATCATAGCAACTCTTAAAAAAGAAAACATTCAATTGGGTCTGGCTTACAGTTCAGACAGAGGTTTAGTCTATTATCATCATAGTGAGAAGCATGGCAGCATGCAGGCAGACATTGTGCTGGAGAGGTAGCTGAGAGCTCTACATCTGGATCTGCAGGCAGCAGAGAGAGTGAGCCACTGGGTGTGACTTGAACATCCAATATCTCAATCATGTCCCCAGTGACACAATTCGTCCACCAAGGCCATGCCTCCTACTAGTGCCCCCTCCCTATGTGCCAAGGTTCAAACACAACCCTATGGGGGTTATACCTCTTCAAACCACCACAGCTTTGTAAAAATATAAACTTTACCAATCATTGATGGGACGATGGGTGATTTTTACTTTTCATCGTATTATTCCTTTTCTCATACAACTAAAATGATTCATTCATTAATTTTATAGAAAATAAAAATATATTATTTCCTGGTCTTTGTTTTCTTTTTCTAGGATGCGTTTCCTGGCTAGGGATGATGAAAGAAAACAACACTTGTTCTCTAGAAAGGGCTAGCTTGGGGTCCAATGTTAAACTCCAACTCAGTATCAAAATGGCATGTGTCCTATTATCCCACTCTGTAGATGCTTCTAAAAGCCTGTGCTCTCTGCTTACATGATAAGCTTCTGGCATGGAAGAGTGTACTGTGGCTGTTGTTTTCTAGTAGTTCTGTGTCACATGGGAGAGCTATCTCCATGCTGGGATGCTGTCGGCTCTGGATCCTTTGCAGTATTTGAAGCATCGGCTTAGTGATCAGGAAAGCCGAATTTGAAAACTGACTCGGAACTAACCATGTGACCTCACCAGAATTCTTCAATCTGTCTGAGCTCTAGTTTTCTCATCCATAAAGTTGGCATGTTAGCACTTAGCTTGTCATGTAGCTATAAAGATAACGGGGCTAAGTCGGGCAATTGATGGGTGGTGCGCCTTCAACATGTCAGGCGCTCGTGCCGGTGAAGAGACTGTCTCTTGATCTTTTACATTCTAAGATGAAAAAGGAGATGCATATTCAATTCTCTTTAACCAATAAGCCCCGGGACCTGCACAAATATCCTACGATTTGATTTTTTGACACTAAAGACAAGATAAAAGAGAACAAATTAGAAAATCATCATATTAATAATGTTGAGGTTTTAGCAAGTCATGTTCTTGCCTTGAAATTCAGAATCTTTTTTTTTCCCTGAACTCCAAAAGAAGTGTGCTCCTATGCTTTTGTGCAGGGCCAAAGACTAAAGATAGTCCACTAAACCAAGCCAAGTGTTTCTTTGGATTCCATTCCCTGTGACACCATTCACAGAGAGCTACTCACTAGAAATACTACAACTCTCTTCCTGTAGAGTTACAAGGCTTCAGTGCTCAATACACTGCGACACTGTGGACAGCAGCCACACACAGGCCAATAGTTCTGGAAGCCTCTCCCCTCCACAGAAGTTGCTCTGCTTCTCAAGGGCCTGACGCCTGGGCCAGGCTGTCAGGATGCAGAAAGGTTTGAAGGACCGTCTCTGTAGCGTTCCCACATTCCAGGAATGGACCTTTAGGACCTGATGTCTCCCCTTCTGGGTTTCCATCCCACTTTGACCTCCTTTGCCTCCCTGTTGCTCTACTTCTCCCTCTTAGAATCGGGATACTTAGCACACATCTGTCTTACCATCGCACAGTCCTTTTATAGACCTAGACGTGTTGAATTTTGTTTTGTTTTTTAAAGGGGCCTAGAGCCCACTTTGCATCCAGTTTACAGAAGCCTGCAGGAAGAGTTCTAAGCAATGCTGGAATAGCTAAAACTTCAGCGCTGCGAAATAAACATGAGTCACTGGAAGCCAGGGGTAGAATGGTATAGGCTGGATATTGATTAGACACGTAATGCTTTGGTCCCCATTAGAAAATGATAAAATCTTTAGAAGGCAGGGCCTCGTGAGCAGTCTCTTGAAGCGCATTATGAATACCCAGCATTATTCCTCCTTCCGTTTTATATTTCTGATATGAGTCTGTACCGCCACATACATCCCAAGTTTTCCATTCAGCACTTGCCCAAAGCATGGCTCTATCCAGTCATCAATAGGAGTTACCGAAACTGTAAATCAAAAGAAACCTTTGCTCTGTAAATGAACTGCCTCGGGCATGTTGTTACAGTGATGAGAAACTAACAAGTCCACAGAACAATAACATCAACTTGGAATATTTCAACCCCCCAAAACAATGCATACATTCCGCTTTGAGGAAACCTTGAGAATATTTGGGCTCCTGAATGAAGATGACACTGTCTTGGATCTTTATTATTGCTAGCCTTTTGCGGGGGGGGGGGGGGGGGAGATAATCAAAACCCCACATTTTTATAAACTTCTCATAAACTAAAAACACTCTAATACAAACCTGCCCAAAATTAGATCCCCAAGTCAAATTGTTTAAGGATAAAAGCGGAGGGACCAAATAATTCTAGTGGCCAAAGCATTTATAAGAAAGGGGTTTGTGAGCATGAATGTGCTTCCAGCCTCCAGATCCCTCCTCCTTGACCACAGTGTTCTGCCCTCTCTCCTCTTCTCTCTCTTTCCTTTTCTTCCCCCCTTCCTTGTCTCTCCCGCTCTGTCCCTCGCTCCTTCGCCCCCTGCTCCCGCCTCTTTTTGCACAGGCTCACCCACTCATCCACCAGTCTCCATTTCCTGTCCTCTAGCAGAGCTTAGCTGGTCGTGGATAAATCCTGAGCATTCACTGACACTAATGATGCACCCTGCTTCACCCCAAGGGTGTTTGTGTGGAGGAGTGCATATGCGCATGTGTAATAAGGAAATGAAGCTCCAATAATGAACTAACTAATAATGACACCGAGCTTGAGATTTGATCTTACGATCACTCATTATTTGCTGTGGGGGTGCACCACAGATGCCAAACCTCCAAGACCTTACAGTGCACGCTAGTGAGGAAACACTCGTCATTCAGTCAGGTAGTCAGACAATTCTTTATTATTTCTTTTGATATAGGGTCTTCCTGTGTAACCCTGACTGTCTTGGAACTCACTACGTAGTCCCATTTTGCCTTAAACTTGTGGACTATCCTCCTGCATAGGCATGTACCACTATACTCAGGTCTTAGAAAATATTTTTTCTTTTTTTTAAGATTTTTTTTATTCATTTTACATACCAACCACAGATCCCCTCTCATCCCCCCTCCTGTCCCGCCCCCCCCCCCTCGCAGTCACCCTCAGCCACCCCTCATCCCCTCCTCCAAGAGGGTAAGTTCTGCTGTGGGGGAACAGCTAAGCCTGGTACATTCAGTTGAGGCAGGACCAAGCCCTTCTCCGATGCATCCAGGGTGAGCAAGATGTGCGACCATAGGTAATGGGCTCCAGAAAGCCAGCTCATACACCAGGGATCGATCCTGATCACACTGCCAGGGGCCTCTCAGACAGACCCAACTACATAACTGTCTCCCGTATGCAGAGGGTCTGGTCCGGTCCCATGCAGGTTCTACCATTGTAGGTCTAAAGTTCATGAGTTCCTTTGAGCTTGATTCAGTTGTCTCTGTAGATTTCCCCATCATGATCTTGACTCCCCTTGCTCATATAACCCACTTCTGTCTCTTCAACTGGACTCCCAGTAAGAGAGAATGAAAGCGCTATCTTGGAAAATATTTTTGTGTGTTGATAAAATATACAATAGTCCAACTTCAGTTCAGGGCAATACTGGGTTACCCAAAGCATGGAGAAAGCTCCTCTGAGGAGGGGATTGAGGTGCTGGATAATTACCAGGGAGCAGGCAGAGAGCATTGTTCAGTTCTCATCTCCTGTGTAGCATGAGTTATGCCCATTCTACAGGTGTTGGTGATGAAACAGAACAGTTCATGGGCTTAGCCCAGGTAATCCAGCCAGTCATGGTGACCCAACAGCATCTCTAACCTCTAACCATTTTCCCAGACAGACCAGTCTTCCTCCTTCCAAATTGGGTCAGTGAGTGTACACTCATGATGGCACTCATTCTTCTTAGATGTGGTATGGATGATGTGACTCAAATGGTCAGGTCAAATCTGAACATCACCATCATTCACAGACTCAAACTAAAGCCCCTTCTTCTTGCTTTAGGGAGTGAATGGGAAATGGTAATCCAACTCCCCAATCCATCTGTTATTTATGAGAAAAAAATAAAATGTTGGCTCACTAGAAATATATACATGTGTGTGTTTATACTGTGTTTATAAATATGAGTAACTATTTTATATTATGTTCAATTTTTAGAAATCTTTAAATCTTAACTGAAAAGGTATCTGATTTCACCAAAGCCAGAGAGCCAGATCTTGACAACATCGCTGTCTCTAAAGCCCCAAAAGTCCATTTATGGATTCATTTAGTGAATGTTTGAAGCCTATTATATTTGGTCATAGTAAGGGGACCTCAGAAAGATCAGTACCATAAAGGCACTGCCTTTCAAATATGTCAAACCCTGGTGGGAGGGCCTGCCATGGAAAAGAAGAACTTGATTTCAGTTAAGTTCTGCCAGGGGACACGGGAGTCACCTAATCCAGATCTGAAAGCAAAGGACAAGGTGCCCACTAGGGCAGGGAGGTGGGTGACGTTGGCATTGGGATTGACTCAGAGATAACTGGTAGCAGGTACACAGACAGCCAAGTAACTGCTGTGTTCCCACAAGGAAACAATACAGGTTGCAAGGAATTGGAGGAAGAGATGGGCAGGGATGGTACCGGAAGGAAGGGCTGAAGCCAGAAACAGGTTGAAAATTGGAGCTCTGTGATGGAGAAGTGCTGAAATCTTTAGAGCAGATATGCAACATATCAGAACAGCTCTTAGAGCATTGACTGGAGATCTGACTGTGAACTAAGAAATACTACAGAAGCATCTTTATGTAGAAAACATGTCCGGGATGAAATTTTTTTTAAAAAAGCTGAATTCCACCAGATAAAATATGACTTCATTAACATATTGCTTGCTATTAAGAAAACTGGTATTTCAACCTAGGTTGAACTAAAATTTACCTTTTCATTGTTGTAAAAATTTTAAAGACAGTATTGAATGAAGACAAGATTGCTGTGCTATTGTGTTTTAAAAAGCAGCAATTTTTTTTTCTGACTTTGCTGCAGTCCTAGGATAACCATTTATACATCAAAAGTGTACTTGGATAATTACAAATAAATATTAGTTATTCATTAAGAGAGACCTGGCATTTCACTGATCTTAAAATTATAAACCTGCATTTAAAAAAAAATAAAACTAACACATGAGTAATTTAGAACTGGCTTCTCTCCAAAAGCAGGGTTTACTTTAGCAGCTTTAACTGATTTGCTCACAATGTTAGCAGGCAATTTTGGAATTGTGTAACCAAAATCTAAATGGCTCTTAATAGCCCCAAAGAATTAATATGTCTTCTACAATGTGAGTAGTTTATTCCCTTCACACCAGTAGATTCTGGTTCACTGATTATTAAATTCGGGGCTTATTTGTAGGAAAAATAGATGAACAAAGTCCTCTTGTAGATTTGCCCTTTTTTTGTTTGATTTTGTTTCTTTTCCTTGGGTTTCATCCACCGATAGTAAGACATTCATTTCTCAAATATTGGGCACAATTGTGCACCAGACATTGCAATGCACTGTGGGATGTGAGTGATGACGTTTCAGTTCCTGTCTTCAAAGGATCCACCAGATGGTGGGGGACACTGGAACAGAGATGACGTGTATTTAAATGATAAAATAAATCCCATGGCAGGAGTTTAACTCGGGTCTTAGAGAACATGGCGGAGCAAGCACCACCACCACCACCACCACCACCACCACCCCACACACACACACACACACACACACACACGGGTGCAGCTTCTCTGATCAGAGGGTTCCTTTGAGAGCCTGATTAAACCTATCACTGACAAAAGGCATTTTGAACAAAGAAATAGAGATGCAAACAATGCTGTGTATGTTAGAGAAAGTCAGTTAGTTGAGACTGAACAGAGATCTTTTCTACAGAAGTTAGAAGGAACGTGGACTGCCAACGGAGGTGAGGCATCTCACAGGGGCTTCCCATTCCATGCTAAGTATCTCGGCAGCTGATAAAGGTTCTGCACCAGAGTTCCATGCGAGCCTCCAGCTTCCTAGGCATAGATCACCCTTTATGTCTGTTTTCATCATTCCCAGAAGGTGTTGGCATCCTAATCAAGTGAGAGAGCAATAGTTGATTATGAGAAATCTAGAAGTGAAGCCCATGGTCCCTCAAGCAGCTTCCACTATAGTAACGTCATATCTGCCACAGGGTTTTGTTTTTAGTCCTTCATGTGTACGCTCACATAAAACTAAGAAAAGGCTTTGGGAATTAAATCCCAATGATTTAATTTATAAAATAAGTGGAAGAACAAAATTAAAACAGAAAATTAGTGCTTTTAAGAATAGTTTCTCTGAGTGGGTTTCATTGGGCAGACTTTAAGAAGCCTGATGGAAATTTATAGCTAATTTTTAAACATTTGGTGCTTTTCAAAGACATAAAAGCAATGGTGAGTGGGATATGAAATGTAAAGTGATATCTCAAATCATGCATGCATATGTCTGCATACATGCTTGAGTACATGTTATATGTGTAGACATGGGAGTGTTCGTTTTGTTTTGTACCCTACCATTTAGGCAGCAGTATGGTTTTCCAGATGTGGTAAGTATTAGTAGGGTGAGGTATCAACCACAAGCATTCACAGAAAAACATTTCAAAGACTTAATTTGAATATTAAGAGCAAACACAGGAAGCCTCAAAGCAAAGCAATGACATCATAAATCTAAGAGTGGGGGGAAATTTGGAGAGGAGAAGACCTCCCTGGGAGCCTTGATCTGGAAATACTCTCAATCTGGGATGGGAACATGAAAAGGGAGACCTCAGCTTCCTGGAGAAATCTGGTTCCTCTCTCTATTATCCACTTTCCTTGTTGCTGTCGTAAGATACAGAACAAACCAACTTAAGGAAGGAAGCATTTGCTGTGGTTTGCAGTTCAAGATGATACATCCCATCATGCAGCGGGAGACATGGGGCAGGAACAGAGAGGAAATTGGTCACATTGCATCTGTCAAGAAGCACAAAGTGAACAGGAAGTGAGGCTACACTGTAAAGCCTCAAGACCCGCCCCTAGCAACTCAATTTCCTTCGAGGAGGAGGCTCTAGAATCAATGCAGCACTTTGGGACTGTCTAAACACAAGCGCTAAAGGGTACATTTCACATGTGAACCACAACACTTCGGAACCTGCCTTCTGGAGATGGAGACATTTGAGGCCGGAAGAAAATGGTTGCCATGGAAGATCTGGGTAGGAGATGGGGTATTTTACTTTGGCTGTCTAAGGATTCCTCTCACAATCAGATTTTCTTACATCCACAGTCCTTCCCATTATAGAACCTGAGGCTCTTAGGAAGAGAGTATGGGAGAAGGCACTCCTGTCTTTAGAAAGATAAACAAAAACTAAAGAACAAGAATACATCCTTACAGCAGTGGTGGTGCACACCTTTAAACCCAGCACTCGGAAGACAGAAGCAGGAGGGTCTCTTGAATGCAAGGCCAGACACCGGAGGCCTTGGCGGGTTGGGCCAAGGTGCCCGGGTGGGTGAGGGAGACATGCCATGCAGAGAGAGAGAGAGACAGAGAGAGACAGAGAGACAGACAGAGACAGACAGAGACAGAGAGACAGAGACAGAGAATGCTGGGCGGGTACTCCAAGGGGCAGGTCCCCTTGGGATGATTCAGAATACTAACAACCCCCCACACACACACACACACATACAAACCACAAAACAAACAAACAAAAAATATATCATTGCATCCAAGATCCTTGCAAGTCATACTTTATAATCACACTAGACGTCTGGAAGAACCTTTTTGTGTGATGCCGACTAGTTTATTGTCTGATGCTCAGTGCCATTTAGAAAAACTCAATCCCATTCTCTAAACATCTAAGGCATGAACCTTTTGACAAGCTGAAAAAGGGGGAAAAAAAAAACCTCACAACCAGAAAGCAATCAGGCCAAGTGGTCAACCATGGGGGAATTGTAGAAAAAAAAATTTTTTTTTCAATGCAGCCCTTGTGATTAACTGTAGAAAACAAAACTGGTCTCTACAAGTCAGGACCAAGAAAGAAGCATGAAGTTACTAATTATACACTCAGGGGTTTATCCTTCCCTAGATACGGATGCCTAACTGGCTTCAAAATGAATCAGAGTGGCAGTCAAAGGTGGCAGGGAGACCGGGTGCTGTGGCAGCAACTGCAGAGGTAATGAAATCCTCTTATAAGCCCACGTGGCCTCATAACGATGGAGCGTTTTCAAAGCTCAACTTCGTTAAATAGCGAAGACTCAATACTACTATTCACTGTGTCGCTTTCCAAGGGAAAGCCTCCAGTGTGCATTGAATATTTTAGTATTTTCTTAGAAATGATTAGTTTTTTTAATTGCTACAAAAAAGTGTTTGGGCAAAAAAACACTTTCACAATTATTCCAGCAAGGAGTACAGGCAGGAACTAAAGAAAAACAGAATTTTACCAAATCCTTCATTTTGCTCTTTATTTTTTTAACCACATTAGTGAACAAAGCAATGAAATAATATATTGGCATGTGCGCGAGGTGAGAGTGTTGCAGGGTGTTATTTATGATAAAGAGTTGGAGGGTAGAAAAACGTTATAAAAGAAAATGGTATGATACATTGGTAAGCAGAAACTTGAATTGTCGCTCCATGTATTTACACACATTTAAAGGCATTTTCCTTCAGCTCAGAGACTGATACCTGGAAAGAAACTAAAAAACACCAGTGGAAAATATTCTTACCTCTAAAGTCTACTATCTACAGATGATCAAAGCCAAAGCTTTTCCATTTTTCAATGTTTTTTTTTTTTTTTTTTTTCCACAGATACATTTAGTTTTACAAAATTGAGATTCTGGCTCTATACAGTTCGGATTTAAACTTAACATTTAATAGGTATACTTTAGTATATTTTCATTAAACAATTTGTGAAAACATCATTTTAATCAACCAGGTCATTGAAGGTGTTATTTTAATTAATTTAACAAGCCGTGTTATTTGGGTCCTATTTCCCCTGCCCTTTAGTGCTATAAATAGACCAAGGGCTACATTCTCGCCCGTACCTTCCTCTAAATCAAATACTGAATGGATTTCTATGAGTGAGATTCCTTAGTAGGCAATTTTGATAGGCAATGCCTACTGAGAATACTAAGACAGTAAAAGCAGGGAGACAACTGGAAAGTCAGTTTATCACCTACCTTTTGCTAATAGTCCTTTTAAACACAACCCTACTCACTACTGGGTTCTCAGAATATTTTCAGAAATACTATGGCATGATTTTTTAAAGAAGACATTGGTACACTACTGCAATTCTTTTAAGGTTTGATTTTTAGTGTCTGTTAGACCATGAATGAAGTTCTAATTAGTGAGGGGACTAATGGTGTGAATGATAGTATCCATTTCTCTGTCTACTTACTATACTTACCTACTTACTTTCACTGTTCTTATTAAAAAAAAAAAAAAAAAAACTAAGAAAGGACTCAAGACCAAACCTGGGCCACCCATACTGTGCCAGCCACTCCTTTGTGGCATTTGGATATTGTGGCTGAGACAACGACATGGAATCTCTGCTGACTGTGCTACAGACCTATGTGTCTGGTCACCATGAAAAGAATGAGGCTAATTCACAAGAAAAAGAACCAAGAAATACAACCGAGCATCCTAAGACATTGTGTGACCCTGCAATCCAGAAACTGGAATAAGTGGCTGGGGCCAGAAAACAATAATATTGTTGAAAAACTGGCTTGAGCTATGAGTTTATCACTTGCATAAAAGGAACTTAATTTCTATAATAAGAAATGACCGATTCACTGGGTGGTGGCTGAGCATGCCTTTAATCCTAGCACTCGGTAGACAGAGGCAGGTAGATCTGAGTTTTGAGTTTGAGGTTAACCTGGACTACAGAGCAAGTTCCAGGACAGCCAGGGCTATACAGAGAAACCTTGTCTCAAAAAAACAAAAACAAACTAGCTAACTAATGAACAAAAAAAAAGACCTTTTCTTGTATAATTACCACTGGTTAGTAGCAAGTAAAAGAAGCTGGACTCAACCTCAGATGAATGCCAGGAGAAGATTCCAGAATAGAATTGCCCCCACAAAACAGCAATGACTTGAGAAACTGAGGTAAAATGTAAGGTAAACCTTAGGCTGTGCCTCTTGCATGTGCAGGTGGCTGTGTGCATTGGGAGAGCAGGGAGTTTTACAAACACTGCCTGGTGCACCATCCAAAGGAAAGTTCTAGAACATCTGCCCACCCAAGTGAACTTACGGAGATTGCTGTTTGCATATGATCTTCTGTTTTCTTTGGGAGCTCAATTTTATTATTTAGAAAATTGAGAGCAACTGCCTGTCAAGTTTGAGCCACAGAAACGGAATCATAGGATTTAAAGCAATTCGAACAATCCTGCATCACCAGGTAGGGAGCACCCACTTCTGAGATCTCCAGTGGTCCTCTTTGCATGTTAAGCTTGGAGGGTTTAGAAGCGACTGCCTAGCATTCATCTTTGAGTGAGATCAGCAGAGCTTGTCCGGATGGAGTACAGTGAAAAAGCAACTCAGTACAAGAAAGACCTCGTTCGTAAAAGCATGCAGCCTTGCTCCAAGTACTCGCCGCCTCCCCTCACACATGCTCACATATGGATGCACATGAGAGATCACACACTCAAATGTACAAGCACACCGGCCATGATGTCAATTAGGCATCATTGTGATAGCAGGTGCTCATGGTGGGAGAGGGAGAAAGTACTGGAAGCCATCCATAAACGTCTAATGTTTCATTTGTACTTGAGTTTACACTGGTAAGGAGGAAAATGAAGGATGTACTAGCATTTTGTCATTCCTTGACAGTCATTATTTGTAATAAATCCCCAGGAAATCTGGCCTCTTTAATGCTCAGATGCTCCCAATCTATTTGCACGATTTAGCTGAGATCTACAGATGCCCCGCCCCACCCTCTCGCATCTCGCTCTCTGTCTCCTTGGTATGAATTGTAGGGGCAAAGTAAACAGTGGGCTCTGTTCAAGTTTCCTTTTTTACAAATGAGCCATAAAATTGTCCATTAATCAGTGCTGGTTCCCAGGGGCCAGTTTGCATTGTGGACATTTCCTTTTCCTTTCCTGATCCCCATTTTGTTGAAGAGATTATTCGGAGAGAGAGAGAAAAAAAAAATGGCATGGCACACAGTAATAAGCCCCAAAGAACAGAGTTAGGAAAGCCAGCTTTTGTCTCTTCCTGTATGCAGTTTCTGGTCTGAGCCAAATTCTCATCATTCAGCCATTCAAATTCCAGAATTTGCTCTTGTTCACTTTAGACCTACTTTAGCATTTAAAATACTCTTTCTCCTTCGCAGAGGACATGGAGTGCCCATTTACTCAGACAAGTGCTACATGGAAGCTCTTTAGTCCCTTAAAAATCCCCATAGGATCTTCAGGGCAGAAAGCCATGATCACATAAAGACTGAGTCACCGAGAGTCATCCAAGTTCTGCATTTCAGCACCCCCACCCGCACCCCAACCCCCGAATTCCTGCACAGGCTATCGGTTCTGACAACCTCTGCACCTCTCTCCAGAGTGTTTCCTTTACAAGACAGAAGGAGAAAATCTATATGAAGCTCGAGCTACTCAAGAGAACAGCAGGCCCAGACTGCCCACCTTTCAGCTGTGGCTTTCTCTCCTGGGAGCAGGAGCAGAGACCAGCAGAGTACCAGCATTATTTTCCCAAACAGCCCAACTGGATGAGACCACACACACATACACACACACACACACACACACACAAGAACAGACACCCCTGCACCCTCATCAACAGACGAGCTGTTTACATCAATATATTTAGTACCCATCCATTTTGAGTGCAAAAAAAAAAAAAATATGCAAAAGTCAGTACAAAATTAGTGCAAAATGTTGCTTTGTTTTGGTTTGGTTTTGAGGCTTGATCTTTTTTTGTCCAGGCTGGCCTTGAACTTACTAAGTAGCTGAGGGTGACCTTGAACTCCTGATCCTCCTGCCTCTTACTCTTGAGTGCTGGGATTACAGTGTGTTACCATTCTCTGATTTATGTGATGCTAATGATGGAACTCAGGGCTTTGTACATACTAGGCAAGCACTCTGAGCTGCATCCCCAGGAACCCGCAAATTTTTTTGATGGGTCTTTCACAAACAAACTTCCTTCCTTTGGTTCAGGGTGGCTGGTGCCTCGTGGAACCCCTTTCCTTCTATTTGTTATTTTGCACTTCGCCCCTTATTTACATTTAGAATAAAGCTCCCACACCCTCTCTTAAGGGATGTCTTTATTTTGCTTTACCATTGTCAAAGAACTAACCTTGTTGTCTAACCCAGTGCGGAGGGAGAGCCACAAGAATAAAATAACTGGTGAGAATTTATATTTCTCAAAGAAAGTCACCCTGAGGTTAACTGGGAAGCTAAACGGTTTTAAAAGTTTATCTCACAAGCGTTAGGCAAAATACTGATCACCCTCAGTAAACTAAATACCTTGATCTGAATTGATGTTCATGAATCTTCGCCCGGGAGAGTGGGTGGCTCCATGATCTGCCTTCACCTCCACAAGCTTTCCTTCAATGACGTTGCCCATCTGAACGTCTGGACTTGCATTGGCTGTGACTCACTCACACCCAGTGAGCCGTTGCTCTCCTCAGAGAAGCGCGAGTCCCTTGAATCATCGATTTTGTTAGCACAAACATGTTGGATTTCGCTAACATACTTTAAGACTTTATTAGCCTACCTTCCATTACATGTCCTACAGGCTTTGGCAGCTTTGCACATTTAATTGAAACACGCGGGCTTCTATAAAAATTAGAAAGAGAGAACATGCATGAATAAGGAAAAAACAAGAATTTCTCATAATCTCTCTGACAGTCCCTGCTGCCTCGCGTCCCACGGCGTTGTTTACGCAGCTCGGATCTGACCCAGGATCTGGTTCAGTCAAGCTGTGTGAAGTCTCTTGGCTTTCGTAGGGGTGGCGGAAGAAGGTTGGGGTGCTGGGGGTAGACGGCACTGTCCAGACTGGAAGCCAAGAGACATCTTCATTATGCATGCTTCCCTTGGCGTCTGTGTCACCCAGGAAAAAACGGTCCCCGAAAATCAGTGGATGGAAGGGCAGCTCCCATGTCAGGGGATCTGTGTCGAGACAAGAACTTGCTAAGTATATTCCGTCCATCTGCCCAGGCCCACTGACTTCTGTGGCTTCCTAAGCAACTTAACCCTGATTTACCTCTGGGCAAGCCAACTACTGCTGAGCTCCTCTGTGAGGCAAATCACATTCTCCCCCTTGGAAACAAACGATGCATTTTAAGAGTAACATATGCAGGCCCTGGCCTCACTCTCTGGCATGTTGTTAGAAGCCAAAAGTGATTCCTGCTAGGACAAGGTGGCCCGACTAGGAGTAGGTGAAAATCTCAGATAATCCACCTTCCCCGTGTAGCCATTCCAGTAATTCGTTCCGTATTGACCTTCACAGGAGAGACCAGGTTGTTCTTGGTTAGCAAAGCAGGATTGCAGACACACTCACACTTCACTGAGAAGTGAAGGAAATGTTCTACCTTCTCTGTGGGTCCGTCACAAACCCACCCAGGCACTCCTGGAGACATGCACAGCGCCCTGCTCCAACACAATTCAGGTCGGCAATTTAAATTGGTTTTTCCAGACATGAGGTGAATGTTTCATTTTCTTTTAACCTTTTCATTCTCATGTATCTTATAAAAAAAAAAAAAAAAAAAAAAGAGGGCTTGTGTGTTGACAGAGTGAAGCTGTTTATCATCCCATGAATCCAGGCCTGATGATTATAAGCCAACTGAGAAACCTGTGGTCTGCTCCTCCAACTCAAAGCTTTTAGGAGCATCGGCCACCCAAGAAGGGTGACTGAGTCCTACTTCTGCACCAACTAATGGCATGACCTCCAAGGTGAGGAGGTGAGTTCCAGCACGTTCTGGACGTGTGATCTGTGCTTGTGGGCCTCAGTCCCTTCCCACCTCGTGTGGCAAGCTCCCAGAGGCCTTTGCCACAGTACTAAAGTTAGAGACGTCTCTAAGAGAGTGGTTCTCAAACTTCCTAACGCTGTGACCCTTTAATACACTTCCTCACGGTGTGGTGACCCCACACCAGAAGTTTGTAGCTACTTCGTGAGTGTAATTTTGCTGCTGTTATGAATAGCAATGTAAATTTCTCATATGCAGGATATCTGATATGCGACCTCTGTGAAAGGGTCATTCCACCGCCAGCGAGGTTGCCACAGGTTGAGAACCATTGCTCCAAAAACATCGATCTCTCCCCCCTTTTCTCTGGCCAGGAGGTTCCTGCTGAGGCTGATCTGGGGGGCAGCTGAGACACATCCCTCCTCTAAAGCTCATATAATTTCGAATGATTTCTTTTTAGGAAAATGGGGTAGGAGGAAACATTCAATACTATAAATATAAAACCTTGTACAGAGCTTAGTATTATGGAGAAAACAATTTTAAATGAAATAATAATCTTAAAAACTGAAAATGACCACAAATATAAAATAAGGAAAAAAATCGTTTACGTTTCCACTAGAAAGTTTTCATTGTCTCTTCATTTAACAATGATTTGTATTATTTTCCACAGAGTAAGAAAATTGATACTGAATCAGGATCTACTATGGCTTATCAACATTGGCTTGCAGTGTCGAACGTCAAGAAGTTCAGTTCACATTAAGAACATGGTATTCGGGAGGCCATATAAGGCAGATTTGTTTCTGGGTTCGCTTCCTGAGTGAGCTTTAACAGTGCAGGGGATTTCTAGCTTGTTCAACGGCTAATTTCTTATGCTCTCCAGTTGATAGCATTGATTGCCCAGTGTGCTGATTTCTGTGGAGCACTCATGCATCACAGCTTTCAAAACGTCATCGTCCCCGTGAGGATCTTGTACCACATTTGCAAGAAAATTAAACCTTTCTCCAACGCGCTTATCCTGTCTCTCTAAGTAATCAACCAGGCCAAAAAGCTGACTCATTATTTCGATGGGAAAATTTATTTCTTCTCTGATATGACTTGAAATAAAAACTTGCATTGCAATTTTATTTGGGGGTGGTGAAATATTTTATCAGATTCATAGAAATACATAAGCGTAATGTCGTTGTCTAGTCCACTTATAGTTATGAATACTGCATACAAAGCAAATTCTTGGCAGGAGAGAATTTTAATATTTGAATAGGTAGCAATAAAAATTGAATCCTCAGTTAGGACTGTATGAAAATGGTCACTGGAAATACAATTTTACAGAAACTTCTGGCCTCATAGCTTTCACACATTGTTTTTCCTTTGCCCAACCAACTGAGAAACAGAATGTGAGAATTTTCTGGCTTCATGCCTTGATACCAATAGAGTTACTGTATTGTTAATTCTAACTATGACAAGGCAGAACAGTGGTAAGAACATAATTGTGCAAAATCTACATACTATTAAGCTTTCTCCCCTAAAGCCACATCTACACTTCCCCAAATTAATTCCTTAGTTTGATGCTAATGTCATTTATTGGTACTGTGGTGAGCAGGGGCCATTGTTAAGGTTACCTTATTTTTGTGAACACACAGCTGGAGCTGGTTCTAGATGTTGCAGCTCAAAACTCATTAACTCCACCATAAATTCATCATTATATGAAACCTTCAAAGGAAACCCACGTAGATAGCAATCATGTCAGAGGGCCAGGGCGGCTGGAGAGGTACAGTTGGGGTACAAGCAACACAATGGGTATACTAACCGTGGAAAGGTCTTTTGAAAATAACTTAGTTACTAAATAAAAGAAGTCCTATTTATGCTTACCATGACCTAACAACACTAAACAATGTCAACAATTAAACTATCCCTTTCCTCCAAAAATTTTTACTGGTTTAAGTTCCAATTGCAATTGCAAAAATAAGTATTAAATGTTAGTAATGTGAATGCAAATATCAACCAAACAAAATGTTTATGGTATTCTTTTCATGCTGTTGCATATGGAAATTTGCTTGTATAGGGTTATGTCCCCGAACATACTCGTCAATACATGTTACCTAGACACCTGCACTTAGAGGGTGAGTGACCTTTGCAAACTCATGCAGATGTTAAGCACCATTTTCTCCTTTACACCTGGTTGTCTTCACCTTCCCATCCAATCTTTGCCAGGGCTCTGTCTTTCTAATGCCTCAGGCCAAAACCCTTGGTGACAACTTGAACTCCACTCCTTTCAATATCCTACCACCATTTCACTAGATACTGTTGGTCCTAATGCTAAAGATACTCAGAATCTAACCTACCCTGCCCCGCCCCCCATTCCTGTGTCATCCTACATCATCTCATCTAGAGCACTGTGATGGAATCCACTCTGCATTTTCCATATCAACTAGGCCTCGTAGTTAGCAGCATCTGTGAAAGCATCCATTGTCCTACCCTTCTCTGAGGGGAACTATTGGCTGTTGATGGACGCTGGAGGTCAGTTCCTTCAGTGTGTCCCCATTGGTGAACCCACCAGCATCCACCGCACATCCATAGCCTCGAGGATGACCAGGGTTAAACTCGTTGGCTCACAAAAGAAAACAGAAAGGCATCAAAGTGGGGAGGAGACTTGTGGGGAAGAGAAAGGTCTGACGATAGTGACAGTGAGAGAAAATGAGAGTGAATGAAATTCCCACTATATGTGAATGAAATTTCCACTATATGTGAATGAAATTCCCTCTATATGTGAATGAAATTCCCGCTATATGTGAATGAAATTGTCAAAGAAAATATCTTATCAATAAAAAAGACTAGAAGGACATATATTGGAGCCCACCCCTTATCTGTTTGACACTTCCTAGTGACTGTCCATTTTTCTTTAAAGTGGCAGTCCTCGTGATTCACAGGCAGGGTGCCCAGGATCCTCCTGCAATTGTGCTTAATTAAAGAAAGGTGAACAAATTAGAAGGAAAAAAATGGAACTTAAAATGTATGTGTCACTAATATTATTTCTAACAATCCATTCTCAGGAGATAATCACAAATTCAATTTCAAATTTACATACCTTACTTCTAGTGCTCTCTATAATATTCCATAGTAACTGACATGGAGTTCATATTGTATGATGCAATCTGTCTCCACCCAATGACATGAGATTACAGGAACATGTGGCCATACATGGTTTTACATGGGTAGCTTGGGATTTGAACTCAGGACCTCTTGATTTCACACCAAGTACTCTTATGCTCTGAACTCTCTCTCTAAGCCCTAGATACAGTATTTTTTAATCTATAATAATATGTGATAATATTTGTGAAATTGTTAGCTGAAAATGATTAGACAATGCAGGATAATCATATGCACACACACATGTGCATATGTGCATACACACACACACACACACACACACACACACACACACACACACACAAAACAAATGTCAGAAAGAAAAGCCCCCAAAGAAAAACGCAGTTTATTGAAGAACAGTCCATTTACTAGATGGTTGTTATCTTCATTTTTATTTTCTTATTTTCTACATCTTCTCCTGCATATTAGTTTCATGACTAGCTGAAAAGGTTAAACTTGTATTTCCAGACTGTTCATTAAATGGCTGTATGGTAAGTTCACATGAAAATTGTCATAGCCAGGTGTGGGGGCACATGGCTGGAGTCCCGACACTTGGGAGGCCAAGGCAGTAAGATTGCAACCTGATGACCTTCTCTAGTAGTCACATATACTACAACAGTGTATGATACGGCCACGACAAGTTTCCAGTGTTTTCTTATCAAAGAGAGTTTCTAATTTTTCCCTCCTTAAGTCCCAATGTTTGGAAGAACCCATTTACTTCAAGATGTATTTAAGTAAAGTGTGTATGTGCTTGCCCTCCTGAGTTTAGGTGTACTGTCTGCAAGCAGGAACCTTGAGAAGTCACA